>NC_050097.1:204570320-204873351 GCF_902167145.1 Zea mays | reverse complement strand
GAGTTCCCCGAGGTCCGTGACTGCTTCATGATCTATGGTGGGCAAGCGGCGAATGCCTCGGCTCGGCACCGCAAGCAAGAGCGCCGGGAGGTCTGCTCGGTGAAGGTGGCGGCGCCAGTCTATCTAGACTGGTCCGACAAGCCCATCACCTTCGACCAAGCCGACCATCCCGATCATGTGCCGAGCCCAGGGAAATACCCGCTCGTCGTCGACCCCGTCATCGGCGACGTCAGGCTCACCAAGGTCCTCATGGATGGGGGCAGCAGCCTCAACATCATCTACGCCGAGACCCTCGGGCTCCTGCGTGTCGATCTGTCCTCCATCCGGGCAGGTGCTGCGCCCTTCCATGGGATCATTCCTGGGAAGCGCGTCCAGCCCCTTGGACAGCTCGACCTTCCCGTCTGCTTCGGAACACTCTCCAACTTCCAAAGGGAGACCCTGACATTCGAGGTGGTCGGGTTCCGAGGGACCTACCACGCGGTACTGGGAAGACCATGCTACGTGAAGTTCATGGCCGTCCCCAACTACACCTACCTGAAGCTCAAGATGCCGGGCCCCAACGGGGTCATCATCGTCGGCCCCACGTACAAGCACGCGTTCGAATGCGACGTGGAGTGCGTGGAGTACGCCGAGGCCCTCGCCGAGTCCGAGGACCTCATCGCCGACCTGGAGAGCCTCTCGAAGGAGGTGCCAGACATGAAGCATCATGCCGGCAACTTTGAGCCAGCGGAGATGGTTAAGTCCATCCCCCTCGACCTCAGCGGCGACGCCTCCAAGCAGATCCGGATCGGCTCCGGGCTCGATCCCAAATAGGAAGCAGTGCTCGTCGACTTTCTCCACGCGAAGGCCGACGTCTTTGCGTGGAGTCCCTCGGACATGCCCGGCATACCGAGGGATGTCGCCGAGCACTCGCTGGACATCCGAGCCGGAGCCCGACCCGTCAAGCAGCCTCTGCGCCGATTCGACGAGGAGAAGCGCAGAGCCATAGGAGAGGAGATCCACAAGCTAATGGCGGCAGGGTTCATCAAAGAGGTATTCCATCCCGAATGGCTTGCCAACCCTGTGCTTGTGAGAAAGAAAGGGGGGAAATGGCGGATGTGTGTAGACTACACTGGTCTCAACAAAGCATGTCCGAAGGTTCCCTACCCTCTGCCTCGCATCGACCAAATCGTGGATTCCACTGCTGGGTGCGAAACCATGTCTTTCCTCGATGCCTACTCAGGGTACCATCAAATCAGGATGAAAGAGTCCGACCAGCTCGCGACTTCTTTCATCACACCCTTCGGCATGTACTGCTATGTCACCATGCCGTTCGGCTTGAGGAATGCGGGCGCGACGTACCAGCGGTGCATGAACCATGTGTTCGGCGAACACATTGGCCGCACGGTCGAGGCCTACGTCGATGACATCGTAGTCAAGACGAGGAAAGCCTCCGACCTCCTTTCTGACCTTGAAGCGACATTCCGATGTCTCAAAGCGAAAGGCGTCAAGCTCAATCCCGAGAAGTGTGTCTTCGAGGTGCCCCGAGGCATGCTTTTGGGCTTCATCGTCTCCGAGTAGGGCATCGAAGCCAACCCGGAGAAGATCGCAGCCATCACCAGCATGGGGCCTATCAAGGACTTGAAAGGCGTACAGAGGGTCATGGGATGTCTCGCGGCTCTGAGCCGCTTCATCTCACGCCTCGGCGAAAGAGGTCTACCTCTGTACCGCCTCTTGAGGAAGGCCGAGTGCTTCACTTGGACCCCCGAGGCCGAGGAAGCCCTCGGGAACCTGAAGGCGCTCCTCACAAAGGCGCCTATCTTGGTGCCTCCAGCTGCCGGAGAAGCCCTCTTGGTCTACGTCACCGTGACCACTCAGGTGGTTAGCGTCGCGATTGTGGTCGAGAGGCAAGAAGAGGGGCATGCATTGCCCGTTCAGAGGTCAGTCTACTTCGTCAGCGAGGTACTGTCCGAAACCGAGATCCGCTACCCACAAGTTCAGAAGCTGCTGTACGCGGTGATCCTAACGTGGCGGAAGCTGCGACACTACTTCGAGTCTCATCCGGTAACTGTGGTGTCATCCTTCCCCCTGGGGGAGATCATCCAGTGCCGAGAGGCCTCGGGTAGGATTGCAAAGTGGGCGGTGGAAATCATGGGCGAGACAATCTCGTTCGCTCCTCGGAAGGCCATCAAGTCCCAGGTCTTGGCGGACTTCGTAGCTGAATGGGTCGACACCCAGCTACCGACGGCTCCGATCCAACCAGAGCTCTGGACCATGTTCTTCGACGGGTCACTGATGAAGACAGGGGCCGACGCAGGCCTACTCTTCATCTCGCCCCTCGGGAAGCACATACGCTATGTGCTACGCCTCCATTTCCCGGCATCCAACAATGTGGCTGAGTACGAAGCTCTGGTCAACGGGTTGCGGATCGCCATCGAGCTAGGGGTCCGACGCCTCGACGCTCGCGGTGACTCACAGCTCGTCATCGACCAAGTCATGAAGAACTCCCACTATCGCGACCCAAAGATGGAGGCCTACTGCGATGAGGTTCGGCGCCTGGAAGACAAGTTCTACGGGCTCGAACTCAACCACATCGCTCGGCGCTACAACGAGACTGCGGACGAGCTGGCTAAAATAGCCTCGGGGCGAATGACGGTTCCCCCGGACGTCTTCTCTCGGGATCTGCATCAACCCTCCATCAAGATCGACGACACGCCCGAGCCCGAGGCACCCTCGGCCCAGCCCGAGGCACCCTCGGCCCAGCCCGAGGTACCCTCGGCTCAGTCCGAGGCACCCTCGGCTCGGCCCGAGGCATCCTCGGTTTAGCCCGAGGTACCCTCGGCCCCCGAGGACGAGACGCTGCACGTCGAGGGGGAGCAAAGCGAGGTCACGCCTGATCAAAACTGGCAGACCCCGTACCTGCAATATCTCCACCGAGGAGAGCTACCCCTCGACCGAGCCGAGGCTCGGCGGGTGGCGTGGCGCGCCAAGTCGTTCGTCTTGCTGGGTGATGAGAAGGAGCTCTACCACCGCAGCCCCTTTGGCATCCTCCAGCGATGCATCTCCATCGTTGAAGGTCAGGAACTCCTGCGAGAGATACACTCGGGGGCTTGCGGCCATCACGCAGCGCCTCGAGCCCTTGTCGGGAATGCTTTCCGACAAGGCTTCTACTAGCCGACGGCGGTGGCCGACGCCACTAGAATTGTCCGCACCTGCGAAGGGTGTCAGTTCTACGCAAGGCAGACCCACCTGCCCGCTCAGGCTCTGCACACGATACCCATCACCTGGCCTTTCGCTGTGTGGGGTCTGGATCTCGTCGGCCCCTTGCAGAAGGCACCCGGGGGCTACACGCACCTGCTGGTCGCCATCGACAAATTCTCCAAGTGGATCGAGGTCCGACCCCTGAACAGCATCAGGTCCGAGCAGGCGGTGGCATTCTTCACCAACATCATCCATCGCTTCGGGGTCCCAAACTCCATCATCACCGACAACGGCACCCAGTTCACCGGCAGAAAGTTCTTGGACTTCTGCGAGGATCACCACATCCGGGTGGACTGGGCCGCCGTGGCTCACCCCATGTCAAATGGGCAAGTAGAGCATGCCAACGACATGATTCTACAAGGGCTTAAGCCTCGGATCTACAACGACCTCAACAAGTTCGGCAAGCGATGGATGAAGGAACTCCCCTCGGTGGTCTGGAGTCTGAGGACAACACCGAGCCGAGCCACGGGCTTCACGCCGTTCTTCCTAGTCTACGGTGCCGAGGCCGTCTTGCTTACAGACCTGGAATACGGCTCCTCGAGGACGAGGGCCTACACCGACCAAAGCAACCAAGCTAGCCGAGAAGACTCGCTGGACCAGCTGGAGGAGGCTCGGGACAAGGCCTTACTACACTCAGCACGGTACGAGCAGTCCCTGCGACGCTACCACGCCCGAGGGGTCCGGTCCCGAGACCTCTAGGTGGGCGACCTGGTGCTTCGGCTGCGACAAGACGCCCGAGGGCGGCACAAGCTCACGCCCCCCTGGGAGGGGCCGTTCGTCATCGCCAAAATTCTGAAGCCCAGAACGTACAAGCTGGCCAACAGTCAAGGCGAGGTCTACAGCAACGCTTGGAACATCCAACAGCTACGTCGCTTCTACCCTTAAGATGTTTTCAAGTTGTTCATATACCTCGCACCCACGCAAAGTTTAGTCGTCAAGGAAGGGTCGGCCTCGCCTCGGCAAAGCTCGACCCTCCCTCGGGGGCTAAAAGGGGGGGGAACCCCCTCTGCGTCGAAATTTTCCTCGAAAAAAGATCTTTTCTGCCAGAATGTCTTTTGTGCTTTTTGACTACTTCGAAAGTGGATCCTGAAAACGACGGAGTACACGTAAGCAGCCAAGGCTGACCGAGCCGAGGGACTCCTACGCCTCCGGGATACGGATACCTCACTCATCACCTTCTGTGATAAGTAACTCACGTTCAGATAAGTGATTCCACGGACCGAACAAGTCTACACGTTCGGAAGCTCTTCTGCCGAAGCGATCCTTCGAGCCTTCTCGACTGCGTCGGTGACAGAGCCCCATGGACGGGTGAGAGTGCGCGTAAGCGGCAAGGCCGACCGAGCCGAGGGACTCCTACGCCTCCGAGATACGGATACCTCACTCATCACCTTCCGCGAGAAGCAACTCTCGCTCGCACAAACATTTCTGTTACCAACAAAAAAGTCCAGATACTCGAAGCAAGAGGAAAAGAGACGCAGCTTTACAACACGGTGAGGGTGTGTTTTGGCCTCGGCGGCCGCAGGAAACACACGCTACAAGACAATCCGATCCTGCAGGCTCGGGTCTTAACGCTGGAAGGGAGCAACAGCACCCTCGGCATCGACAACACCTTTGGCGAGGTCCGACCTAGCCTCGGACGGCGACGCGGTCCGAAGATCTCCATTCTGAAGGACGACGTCATCGCCACGCCCGGGCCATCGCTGCCAGGGTCTTCTCCGGGAATCCGGCCTGAGCAGGCGGCTCGGCCGGTCACCCCGGGGCCTCGGCCAGCTGTCCTCCAAGGACGTCAGCCCGACCCGAGGCCTCGGCTGGTCAATTCCGGCGTCGGTCCCGCTAACGGACGACCCAGCTAGGCTCCGGCCAACCAGGTTTTCTTCTCGAGCCAACTTCGCCTCTGTTCATGCTGACACCGCTACCCCTGGCCTCGGCTCATCGGAGAGCGGCCGAGGGGTTCCTTTAACTAAGCTAGAGAAGCCTCGGACAACAAGGCCGACCGAGTCGAGGGACTCCTATGCCTCCGGGATACGGATACCTCACTCGTCACCTTTACACGGGGCGACTCATGCTTGGTGAAGCGGTTCAGACAACCAACATGCGAGTCTTAGCGCTCGAAAATGAGGAAAAAACACGGCTCCGTGCCAAAAATACATACATGTTCAGGCCTCGACAGCCACAACGAACAAAAACACTAGCATTCAAAGTGCCATTACAAACGAAACTCCGGTTCCGTCCCCGCGGGTATGGACAACCTCCACGCCGGGGAAGCCCGTGGAGCGACAAGCTCTGGGAATCACCAGCAAACGCGGGTCGCCCCAAAGCGCACCGGCAGGTCCTCACTCCTGTGCTCACCACGCAAGCGAGGAAGAGGACGGAATGTTGCATCCTAGCTGGACAGCAACAGCCCGCCTCCCCCAGCATGGCTGGCGGACGTCTCCTCCGCAGAACTGGAGGATGGTCTCCACCGCCAGAAGCTGGAAGAGGAGGTGGTCGGCCGACCCGCGCGGGGGGCAGAGCACCGGCTCAGCCCGACCTCCACCCCAGCAAGGATGATGAACATCCTTGAAGCTGAGGGTGGGACCAAGATCGCAGCCCGGCATGCTTCTCCCCACCCAGGGGCTGGTGGTCACCGTCTTGGGTGACCGTCGGTGGGGGGGGGGGTACAGCCGGGCTGGCTGATGAAAATCCTTGAAGCCGAACGATGGCTGAAAGGTACCAACTCCCACGGAGTTGCGTTCTTCCAACAACAAGGCGGAAAGACGGCGGATATCCCCCATCCGGGGGCTTGGAAGGTGGAAAGACACGATGCATAAGGGAGCACGAAGACATGGTCGCCTTCCAAGGGGGTCACCCTCCTTTTAAAGGCGACTCTCCCTGCTTGTGTCCCCAGCCGTCGCGGGCTGAGTCTTCTCCAACACACTCCAAGGTCCTCCCCGTACGGCGCGGGGGCTGGGTCCCACACGTCATGCAAGCCGGCTCAGAGCAGAAGAAGCCAAACCGCCGTGCGCGGTGCGTACAACCGCCCAGCGGTTACAAGCGACCCTCCACTTTTGCCCAGACCAACGGGCGAAAGGGTGGGCAGCCATGCAGGCGGCATGCAACCGCGCCAAGTGGGTGCACTTCTCCGACTCCCAACACGCCCGGCATGGAGGCCCAGGCCCACGCGTCATGCAACCGGCGCGCCGAATGCTTCGTGCATGCAACTGCACCGCCACTTGCGCCACCACCGCGCCTCCTCGACTGCGGAACCAATGCCGCGACTCGAGGCGACCCAGTGCACGACCCAGCAGCGCCAGCCTGGCGCGACGGTCAATGCGGCCAAAAATGGGCCGGTAGTAATGGCGTTGGCAGGCGGGCAGGAGCAGCGGTGACGTCGTCAGCCAAGCTCACGTCCCCTCCGGGGGCAGCGAGAGAACCCTCTCTCACGGCGTGAAGACAACGCGCCCGTGTTCCGTTCCTCGAACGGCTCGCGCACGCACAACGGCCGCCCCGCCAACCACTCGCCCCATCGCATTAACTCCGCGGCGGGACAGGCGGCGCCTCTGGCAGGAGGAGCAGACGACGCTTCGCCTTCGCCATAATGACCGCGTCAAAAAAGGTACGCCACGTCGTTCGATTTCGTATCCTTTTCCTTTTTTCCTCTTTCTCTCTCTTGCAACAGGGACCGGGAAAGGGGGATACCCCGAAAAGGATCCTTCCCCGTGAAGGAACCAGGCTCCGAGCCTCCCTACTGATCAGAGGTTCGAAGGCTAGCCCCTCGGAAGGGTTCGACAGCCGCCTCAGATCGCGTGGGCTCTACACCCACTACTGGTCAGAGGTTCGAAGGCCGGCCCCTCGGAAGGGTTCAACGGCTGCCTCAGGCTACTCGGGCTCCACGCCCACTATTGATCAGGGGTTCGAAGGCTGGCCCTCGAAGGGTTCACAGCCGCCTCAGACGCCGAGCGAGGGATGACCATGGGTACGTTTGATACATAACCAAGGCTCGGGCTGCGCTCCCGAGGTACCCTAGGACATTTTCGAGACCAGCGGGAACGATCTTGTAACGGAATCCCATCGGACGGAGGCATCGAGCCCTCGGACCCTGTCGCCAGGGGACCGGGTCCGGCAGATCACCCGCAGGTACTTTTGGGCGTGCCTCTGGGCCCCTAGCCGACCCCCAACGAACGGGGCACGGACGTCCACTCGGATTACCCGCTTGCAGCTCACCGGAGACACCATGTTCGGCGCCCATCGAGGGCAACATGGCGCTTTCCCCCCTCCTCCTTGCGGAAAGGTGACGCAGGGGCGTATGTAAAAAAGTCGAGTCTGTCCCTGATCGCCCTCTCGCCCTGTGCAGAGGCTCAGGGGCTGCTCTCGCAAACCCGGCTCCGGCCGAATCGTTGACAGCGTCAACATACCAGCCCGAGAACTTGGGACCCGACCGTACACCCGGGCTACGGCCAGCTCGCATGAGGGACGACCAGACCAGCCGAAGCATTACGCGAGGCATTAAGACCTCGGAGGAGTGAAACCACTCCTCCGAGGCCTCGGGGGCTACACCCAGCGGGTGCGCTCGCGCGCACCCACCGGAACAAAACGCAACCGAGAAAGGCTGGTCCCCTTGCAAATAAGTGCGACGAAAGCCTCCAAGCGAGTGCTCACACTCCCTTCGAGACTCGGGGGCTACTGTCGGGGACCATAATTAGGGGTACCCTCAAGGCTCCTAATTCTCAGCTGGTAACCCCCATCAGCATAAAGCTGCAAAGGTCTGATGGGTGCGATTAAGTCAGGGATCAGTCCATACGAGGGACTCGATCACGCCTCGCCCGAGCCTAGCCTCGGACAAGGGTAGCCGACCCCAGAGGATCTCCGTCTCGCCCGAGGCCCCCCTCCAGCGGCGAACGTATTCCCGGCTCGCCCGAGGCCCTGTCTTCGCCAAGAAGCAACCCTGACCAAATCGCCGCACCGACCGACCAAGCCGCAGGAGCATTTAATGCAAAGGTGGCCTGACACCTTTATCCTGACGCGTGCCCCCCAGCCGACAGAGCCGAAGTGACCGCCGTCACTTCGCCGCTCCCCTGACCGGCCTGACAGAAAGACAGCGCCGCCTGCGCCGCTCCGGCTGCGGTGCCACTCGATAGAGTGAGGCTGACAGGCAGTCAGGCCCGGTCGAAGGCACCATAGGAAGCTCCGCTTCGCCCGACCCAGGGCTCGGACTCGGGCTAAGTCCCGGAAGACGGCGAACTCCGCTCCGCCTGACCCAGGGCTCGGACTTGGGCTCAGCCCCAGAAGACGGCGAACTCCGCTCCGCCCGACCCAGGGCTCGGACTCGGGCTAGGCCCCGGAAGACGGCGAACTCCGCTCCGCCCGACCCAGGGCTCGGACTCGGGCTAGGCCCCAGAAGACGGCAAACTCCGCTCCGCCCGACCCAGGGCTCGGACTTGGGCTAGGCCCCGGAAGACGGCGAACTCCGCTCCGCCCGACCCAGGGCTCGGACTTGGGCTCAGCCCCAGAAGACGGCGAACTCCGCTCCGCCCGACCCAGGGCTCGGACTTGGGCTCAGCCCTAGAAGACGACGAACTCCGCTCCGCCCGACCCCAGGGCTCGGACTACGCCCCGACCTCAGCCGACGGTCTCCGCCTCGCCCGACCCAGGGGCTCGGACTCGACCTCGGCCACGGAAGACAGACTCGACCTCGGCTTCGGAGGAGCTTCCAGATCGCCCAACCTAGGGCACAGACCAGCCACGTCAACAGGAGGCGCCATCATCACCCTACCCCGAGCTGACTCGGGCCGCAGGGAACAAGACCGGTGTCCCATCTGGCTCGCTCCGCCAGATAGGCAATGATGGCGCCCCGCATACTCTGTGACGACGGCGGCTCTCAGCCCCCTTACGGAAGCAAGAGGACGTCAGCAAGGACTCAACCGCTCCGACAGCTGTCCCTCCGTCAGGCTCCAGCACTCCTCCGACGGCCACGACATCACACCAGCAGGGTGCCAAAATCTCTCTGGCTGCCACGACGGCATGTACTTAGGGCGCTAGCTCTCCTCCGCTAGACACGTAGCACTCTGCTACACCCCCCATTGTACACCTGGATCCTCTCCTTACGCCTATAAAAGGAAGGACCAGGGCCCTCTTAGAGAAGGTTGGTCGCGCGGGGACGAGGACGAGACACGCGCTCGCTTGAAGCCGCTCGCTCCCTCTCCCGCGTGGACGCTTGTAACCCCCTACTGCAAGCGCACCCGACCTGGGCGCGGGACGAACACGAAGGCCGCGGGATTCCCACCTCTCTCACGCCGGTCTCCGGCCGCCTCACTTTCCCCCCTTCGCGCTCGGTCTCGCGCTCGACCCATCTGGGCTGGGGCACGCGGCGACATTCACTCGTCGGCTCAGGGACCCCCCCGGTCTCGAAACGCCGACACTTATTCTTGACGTAGGAGGTGAACATCTTCTTCTCCCCCGTCATATGGTTTGTGCATCCGCTGTCGATAATCCAGCTTGAACCCCCGGATGCATAAACCTGCAAAGCAAATTTAGGCTTGGGTCTTAGGTACCCAACTCTTGTTGGGTCCTACAAGGTTAGTCACAATTGTCTTAGGGACCCAAATGCAAGTTTTATCACCCTTGCATTTTGCCCCTAATTTCCTAGCAACTATCTTCCTATCCTTTCTACAAATACCAAAGGAAGCATTTAAAGCATGATAAATTGTAGAGGGTCCATTCATAACTTTTCTAGGAACATGAACAATATTCTTTCTAGGCACATGATGAATATTTTTCCTAGGCATATCTCTACCATGCATATAGGAAGAACTGGGAGCAAACATAGCATAAGAATCATAGGCATGTGAATCAAAAGCATTACAACTCCTATGAGACTGTCTTCTATCATTGTACATAAAAGCATGGTTCTTTTTAGTACTACTTGCCATAGGGGCCTTCCCTTTCTCCTTGGCGGAGATGGGAGCCTTATGGCTTGTTAAGTTCTTGGCTTCCCTCTTGAAGCCAAACCCATCCTTAATTGAGGGGTGTCTACCAATCGTGTAGGCATCCCTAGCAAATTTTAGTTTATCAAAATCACTTTTGCTAGCCTTAAGTTGAGCATTAAGACTAGCCATTTCATCATTTAACTTTGCAATAGAAGCTATGTGTTCACTACAAGCATCAATATCAAAATCTTTACATCTATTGCAAATAACAACATTTTCTACACAAGTTGTTGATTTACTAGCTATTTCTAACTTAGCATTCAAATCATCATTAATGCTTCTTAAGCTAGAAATTGTCTCATGGCAAGAAGATAATTCACAAGAAAGCATTTCATTTCTCTTAACTTCTAAGGCATGAGATTTTTGTGCTTCTACAAATTTGTCATGTTCTTCATACAACAAGTCCTCTTGTTTTTCTAAAAGCCTATGCTTATCATTCAAGGCATCAATCAATTCATTAATTTTATCTACCTTGGTTCTATCTAGGCCCTTAAATAAACATGAATAATCTATTTCATCCTCATCACTAGATTCGTCCTCACTTGAAGAAGCATAAGTAGAGTTTCGAGTACATACCTTCTTCTCCCTTGCCATAAGGCATGTGTGACGCTCGTTGGGGAAGAGGGATGACTTGTTGAAGGCGGTGGCGGCGAGTCCTTCATTGTCGGAGTCGGACGAGGAGCAATCCGAATCCCACTCCTTGCCAAGATGTGCCTCGCCCTTTGCTTTCTTATAGTTCTTCTTCTTCTCCCTCTTGTTCCCTTGATCCTGATCACTATCATTGTCGGGACAGTTAGCAATAAAATGACCAAGCTTACCACATTTGAAGCATGAGCGCTTCCCCTTTGTCTTGGTCTTGCTTGGCTGCCCCTTGCGACCCTTTAGCGTCGTCTTGAATCTCTTGATGATGAGGGCCATCTCTTCATCATTAAGTCCGGCTGCCTCAATTTGTGCCACCTTGCCAGGTAGCGCCTCCTTGCTTCTTGTTGCCTTGAGAGCAAGGGGTTGAGGCTCGTTGATTGGACCATTCAATGCGTCGTCCACGTACCTCGCCTCCTTGATCATCATTCGCCCGCTTACGAATTTTCCAAGGACTTCTTCGGGCGACATTTTGGTGTACCTGGGATTCTCACGAATATTATTCACCAAATGAGGATCAAGAACGGTAAAGGACCTTAGCATCAGTCGGACGACGTCATGGTCCGTCCATCGCGTGCTTCCGTAGCTCCTTATTTTGTTGATAAGGGTCTTGAGCCGGTTGTATGTTTGGGTTGGCTCCTCGCCCCTTATCATCGCGAATCGTCCAAGCTCGCCCTCCACCAACTCCATCTTGGTGAGCAAGGTGACGTCGTTCCCCTCATGAGAAATCTTGAGGGTGTCCCATATTTGCTTGGCGTTATGGTACTCGTCCCTGCACAATGAAGCTAGAAGAACAGTAGTAGCTTGTGCATTCTTATGAATTTGCTCATTAATGAACATGGGACTATCCGTACTATCAAAGTGCATTCCACTCTCTACAATCTCCCATATACTAGGATGGAGAGAGAATAGGTGACTACGCATTTTGTGGCTCTAAAATCCGTAGTCCTCCCCATCAAAGTGTGGAGGCTTGCCGAGAGGAATGGAGAGCAAATGTGAATTTGAACTTTGCGGAATACGAGAGTAGTCAAAAGAAAAGTTCGAATTAACCGGTTTCCTTCTCTCGTAGTCGTTGTGGTCGTCGTCCTTTTGGGAAGAAGTAGACTCATCGTTGTCATCGTAGTAGACAATTTCCTTGATGCGCCTTGTCTTCTTCTTCTTCCCATCTTTCCGTCTATGGCTCGAGCCGGAGTCGGTAGGCTTGTCATCCTTCGACTCGTTGACAAAGGATTCCTTCTCTTTGTCGTTGATCACGATTCCCTTCCCCTTAGGATCCATCTCTTCGGGCGGTTAGTCCCTTTGTGAAGAGAACGGCTCTGATACCAATTGAGAGCACCTAGAGGGGGGTGAATAGGTGATCCTGTAAAACTTGAAAACTTAAGCCACAAAAACTTGGTTAAGCGTTAGCACAGTAAATGCCAAGTGGCTAGAGAGGAGGCTCAACAAAACACAATAACCTCAAGAAATCAATCACAGAGATGGCACGGTGGTTATCCCGTGGTTCGGCCAAGACCAACGCTTGCCTACTCCACGTTGTGGCGTCCCAATGGATGAGGGTTGCAATCAACCCCTCTCAAGCGGTCCAAAGACCCACTTGAATACCACGGTGTTTTGCTTGCTTTTCTCAATCCCGTTTGCGAGGAATCTCCACAACTTGGAGCCTCTCGCCCTTACACTTGAAGTTCACAAAGAAGCACATAGCAAGGGAGGATTAGCAACGCACACAAGACACAAGAATCAGAGTGTCAACACGCACACAAGTAGCAACAAGAGCTCGCAACACAACTCAATGAGTTCACAACTCCACTAGAGCTCTATATGCTATCACAATGAAACAAATGCGCGGAATCGAGGTCTTGGTGCTTAGGAATGTTGTAGGAATGCTTGGTGTCCTCCTCCATGCGCCTAGGGGTCCCTTTTATAGCCCCAAGGCAGCTAGGAGCCGTTGAGAGCATTCTAGGAAGGCTGATCTTGCCTTCTGTCGACTGGCGCACCGGACAGTCCGGTGCCCGATTTCCTTCCAAAAATGGCGCAGTCGACCGTTGGCAGCCTGAGAGCCGTTGGCGCACCGGACATGTCCGGTGCACCCTTCTAGCCGTTGGCTCGGCCATGTGTCCCGCGCAGATCGCGCGGCCGACCGTTGGCCCTGCCGATCGTTGGCTCACTGGACAGTCCGGTGCACACCGGACAGTCCGGTGAATTATAGTCGTACGTCGCCGGTGAATTCCCGAGAGCGGCCACTTCGCTCGAGCCAGCCTGGCGCACCGGACACTATCCGGTGCACCACCGGACACTGTCCGATGTACCACCGGACAGTCCGGTGAAACCAGACTGAGCAGACTTTGGCTGAACTTGACCATCTCTTCTCCAACTCGATTTTTTCTGTTTCCAGCACTTAGACACAATACATTAGTCCATAAAATAATGTACTAAGTCTGAGAAACATACCTTTATCCTTGATTTGTGTTTTGTCTATCTTTTTACACATAGGCACTTGTGTTGGACACTAAATCACCAAAATACTTAGAAATGGCCCAAGGGCACATTTCCCTTTCAGTTGCGAGCTCTTGTTGCGACTTGTGTGCGTGTTGACACTCTGATTCTTGTGTCTTGTGTGCGTTGCTAATCCTCCCTTGCTCTGTGCTTCTTTGTGAACTTCAAGTGTAAGGGCGAGAGGCTCCAAGTTGTGGAGATTCCTCACAAACGGGATTGAGAAAAGCAAGCAAAACACCGTGGTATTCAAGTGGGTCTTTGGACCGCTTGAGAGGGGTTGATTGCAACCCTCGTCCGTTGGGACGCCACAACGTGGAGTAGGCAAGCGTTGGTCTTGGCCGAACCACGGGATAACCACCGTGCCATCTCTGTGATTGATTTCTTGTGGTTATTGTGTTTTGTTGAGACTCCTCTCTAGCCACTTGGCATTTACTGTGCTAACGCTTAACCAAGTCTTTGTGGCTTAAGTTTTCAAGTTTTATAGGATCACCTATTCACCCCCCCCCTCTAGGTGCTCTCAATACCCTAGCATAAGCAAGGGTCCGGTACTGACACATGTCCAGACCTTATCCCGTGTGCTTGCGCTCCCCGCTCAGGCGGAGTCCCGATGCTGCCGCGTGGCATCTTGCCCGTGACATAAGCCAGCGGGCGGAGCCTGACGTAAGGCCTCTAGGCCACGCGGTCTCTACATTTATTGTGGAAAGGACGCGCCGCCTGTCCACCCTGCTGATAGGCGATGTGCCCCCTCAGCATTTAATGCGACCTGTCCACTCCACAGATAGGCGGCGCCAAGGCCACCCTGCAGACGGCGTGCCTGTCCAGTCCGCTGTCAAACAGTACGCCCGGGCTGCACGGCGCACTGTGTCCATCATCCCTTGTACGAGAAGATTCCCCTGCACGTCGATACTACGCAGATCTCGGATGTCAGGGCGCAAGAAGATTGCTCCTACAACAAACATTAGTAGCTCCAAGTGCTACATCTGTTATGTTCCTGGGCCCACATGTCGGGGCTCAGTACCCTTGTGCATGCCCCCCTTAGCTATAAAAGGGGAGGCATGCAACGTTACAACTAGGCTCTCTTAAGCTCGCGCGGACTCTCAGCTCTCAAGCTTCCACAACAATCCAACACACAGTGGAGTAGGGTATTACGCTCTAGCGGCCCGAACCACTCTAAATCCTCGTGTGTTCATGTGCTCGATGATCGCTTAGCAAGACAGGCAAAACGCTTAAGCCCCTTCCTCATCTTAGGATTTAGGGCGGGTGCATTCTGCCACCCGGCCGGAGAATTCCCTCTCCGACATTTAGCGCGCCAGGTAGGGGCCTAGGCATTAGGTTTTTGCTTGTTTCCTCGCTCAGCATGATGGTGCAAATTGTGGTGCACCGTGCCGAGACTTCAATGGATTTCCTGGTGGAGGAAGAAGTTGTTTCTTCCATGCCACAGGTTCCCAACCGCCCAGTGCTGGGCACTGCTGTTGTGCACGCTGCACGGCAGCATACAACTACGTAGACATCCTGGACTCCGTCCAGGGCGGCTCCGGGAGCATTGTCAGCAGCCAGGGAGTTGCTGCGTCACCCTCCAAGCTCGACGGCCTCACCAGGGGCCATGAAGCAGTGGCGCGACGACGTCGACCGGCTGCTCGGCATGGCACATTCTACCTCGACCAGGTCGAGGCCACGGTCATCCCGGTGCCAATATGAGGCATCGGCGTCTGTGCGCTCACCCTCAGTGAGGGGCGCACAAACCAACGACCTCCGGGCAGAACTCAACCACAAGCGTGCGGGAGAGGACGCCCGGGTCTCTTTAGAGAGGGCGTGCGAGCGCCGGCAAAACATCGAGGGTCGCAACCTCGATCAAGACTTCGCTGCGGTAGTACCGTAGGCCCCAATGGGCACCCGGTCCCAAGCGGGTGTCCCCTTGGCCGGCGTGGGCTGCGCCGCTCTCGCGGATCATCTCCGCGCAGCGTCATGGCCATCCAAGTTCCGGCCGCACCTACCGGAAAAGTACGACGGAACGTCAAACCCGTCGGAGTTTCTGCAGGTGTACGTCACCGCTATCACAACAGCAGGTGGAAACACCGCTGTGATGGCGACATATTTTCATGTCGCCTTGTCTGGGCCTACCCGGACTTGGCCCACGAACCTCGCCCCAGGGTCAATCCACTCCTGGGAAGAGCTCTGCGCGCGGTTCGTTGCGAACTTCGCCAGCGCTTACCAGCAGCACGGCGTGGAGGCCCACCTCCACGCGGTAAGGCAGGAGCCTGGGGAGACTCTCCGGACGTTCATCTCCTGCTTCACCAAGGTGCGAGGTACTATACCTCGCATTTCCGATGCTTCCATCATCGCGGCCTTCCACTAGGGAGTACGTGATGAGAAAATGTTGGAGAAGTTGGCCACGCATGATGTGGAGACTGTCCCCACACTCTTCGCTCTGGCCAACAAATGCGCCAGAGCCGCCGAGGGCCGTGCATGGCACTCGGCTCCACAAACCGAGGCTGCCCAGTCGGGCGGCTCGGGCGCCGTCCCCCGAGACGGCAAGAAGAAAAAGAAGAAGGACCGCGACTACCAGAAGCCACGGTCCACCGCTCTAGTCGTTGCAGCCGCGACCGGGGGCCAGGGGCGACCGCAATAAACGCCCGCGGCCGCAGAGGGGTAACAGCGGCTCATGCCCTGTACACCCCAATGGTCGTCACAGCTCCGCGGAGTGTCGCGAGATCATTGACCTCGCGAAACGCGTTAGCGAGCGGCGTGAGCAGTCTTCCAAGGACGGCTCCCACCTCGTCGCCGACCTGGCAAAGAAAAGGTCGACGACGGCGAGGTGGCCACGACTGAACGGGACCTCGGGTATCAGTCACCCGAGGGGGACCTGAAGGATGTCTTCGCCAGAGGTTCCTACTCCGGTGGCGACAACTAGATGGACCCCCAGAGGGACCCCATACTCCCCGGTCTACGGGACCGAAGCCTGCCTTCCCCCGATAACCCTTCTGGACTCCCCACGGGTCCAGGCCTCTGACAAGTCCATACAGAAATGGCTACAACATGAGGGTGAGGGCTCCCTCATCAGACGCAGATGGGAACCCAGGGTCGGGACCTAGTCCTACGACAAGTACCAAACCAAGAAGGGCTCCGCTACTCTCCCCCAGCTAGGAAGGACCCTTCAAGGTGACGGGAATACGCTGACCCGGGGGTGACTATCTTGCTACGACTGAAGGAGTACCTCTCCCTGTCCACTGGAGCATCTCTGTAAGTCCTATCCATAGGAGCAAGTCTGAGGGGTCGAATTTTTCTCCCTTTAGTAACTAGGTACCGCATACGTGTACGCCAACCCGGTGAGGTCCGCCCTCATAAGCCCAGCCTGTTGGTCTACACCCATGCATGGCAAGTTATAAAGAAAAGATTTACCCCCTCAGATGTGCCTCTATGATAGTTTTATCCTACTGCTCCATGGTCTTACCTTGCAGTTTCCCGGATTTTATTTTATCTAACCCACCCAAACAGTTCCCATTCCATCAGACATAATGACATCCAAATTGAACAGCCATGCTTGCAGTTTAGGACCTCTCTACGAAAGCAGGAGGGCCCGACAGCCTGGGGGTCGGTTCTAAAGAATGGGAGCCCGTTCCATGGGGTGGTCCGGAGCCTGTGTGGCCGCTTAGCCTAGTCCCGTACCCGAAAGCCTGCACACTCCACCACTCCGTGACGGGAACCCTAGTATTTGGAGCTATAAGTCCTATGGGTCCGGCAACCTGGGGTCCGGAACTAGAGAATGGACACTTGTCTCCTGGGGTGGTCCGGAGCCCGTGTAGCCGCTCAGCCTGGTTCCGTACCGTGGGCCTGCACGCTCCACCACTCTGCGACGGGTGTCCTAGTACCTAGAACCACTATCCAGGGGGTCCAGACGCACAACTTGGCCTCCCAGACTAGACCCTGCAAGTCCCGAGCATGTATCAAAGGATGGCTAGTGTCAGATGGCGGGTCCTGTGGGTGTACTACTAATGCTCCCTAGCTGAAGCTGTGTGTAGGCCCAGGTCCTAGTTGAGGCTACCTCCTGGGGGCCAGTGCCCACTCTTTGTTAGGTATGCTGGTCTGCAGCCTCGACAAATCGAGCCCACATCCCAGGGGGGCCAGGTACCAAGGAGGAATCGGTTACACCACACACAATAGGGACAAGTGGTACACAGATAAGTGCTAATACTGCTTGATAAATAGTACTCAAAAGTACCTTACAAAAAGCAAAAGTATTACATCCGCCTTCAAGTGGAGTCCTAGCTCCATCTCTACTCTACAGGTATGAACTACCTCCATAACCACCAGTAGAGTCGCGTGGGAAGATAACTCCGAGCGGCTCGCCAGTGGAGGTGGCAACCTCTGCGCCAACGGCTCGCCAGCGACGACGACTACCTCAGCTCCAAGTGGCTCGCCAGTAGAGGCAACCACCTCTGCAATGGGCAGCCTCACCAGCGGCGACAACCACCTCTGCGCCGGGCAGCCTCCCCAGTGGTGGCAACCACCTCAGCGTGCGCGCCATGGCGAAGAGGTCCTCGCCTCCGTCCCCCTACGGGGGTGAGGACAAGACCATCCAAGCCATGGAGCTAGGAGCATGGCGGAAGGCGGTGCTTGCGGTCTGGCCGGGACCGCGTAGCCGAAGTTCGCCTCATTCACAAGGCTAGTGATCATCCTTTTCCTCCGAACGCTGGAGGAAGAGGCGGGCCACCAGCCCATGTGGGAGGCAAAGTCGTGGCTTAGCTCGCTCTCCACCACCGCGACGTTGATGAACATCCTTGAAGCCAAGCACCAGTGGAAGAGCGCCGCTCCCATAAGGCCGCGCACCTCCAGTAGAGGAAAGACAAGACCGGTAGCACCGGCCCGCTAGGGAGGACAAAAGGCACGAACTCTCTAGCAGCAAGTTCATCGGGGTGGATGACGCCGGCGCAAACCCTTCCGCCGAGCACCGTCGCATTCCATCCAAGCAGGCGGTATACCATTTCGAGCACTCACTCAGTCTGGGCGCGCTCAGGATGAAGTCACAAGGCCATGGCAAACTACGGCAACGCGAAGTAGAGACCTTGAAGGCAAAAGGGCGCAGAGAGCTCGGAGGCGCAAGGACGCCGTGAGTGGGAGAGAAGCAAGGCATGGCTGCTACTCGAGGGATGAACCCCTCTTTAAAGGCAGACTCCCATGCTCTCGCCTCGAAGCGCCGCGAGAAGCCTCCCCCGATGCACACTGGGGTATCCATCCCATGACACGGGGGCCCGGTCCCACAGGTCATACAGCTGGTGCACTGGCCTTCGAGTACAAAGGAGGCGAACCGCCGCACAGGAAGCGTGCTACTGCCCCATGGTAGTGCACCTCCTTCGTCTTCGCTGCAACCAGCGGTCCAACCTCTGGCATGGGGGCCCATGCCCACATGTCATGCACCTAGCGCGCCGGTTTCTGGGTGCAGAGAAGTCACACCGCCGCTCGCGCCAATGTCGTGTCTCCTCGAGGCCGTCGCAGAAGACTGAGAAGTTAAATTTTCAAAACCAATGCAACGACTCGAGGCACCCCGCGCATGGCCCAACGAAGCCATTAAGTGCGGAGGTCACGGGTCAGTCAGTCGCGGGGACAGGTGTGGCAGTCGGCGTGACCATGGGTGGACCGGTAGTAATTACACCAACAGGCGCACAGAAACAGCGAGCCAATCGCCAACCAAACTTTGGCCCCACCTGCAGGCTCGTACCCTCCCCAGAGGCGGGCCCGAGGGCCACTGTCGGTACCCTGAATCAGGGATACCCCTTACTATAGTATGAAGACACGGTGCCCGTACGGCGATCTCTAGCCGCACGGTAAACAACATCTGTCCCCACCACGTGGACAACTCAAGGGGCACCACGTGACGAGAAAAGATGATACATCCCAAGATGTATCAGTTGGACCAGACCTCCGAGAGGAAGCACCGGACCCCTGTACGCACAACCCAGACCCCCCGATTATGGTCCGAGACTCCCAAATAAGCATGTCAGGTCCCTTGGATGGGGTCAAGATCCCTCCGAGTAAGGTCCGGGCCGCAACGAGGTCTCGGGATAGGGGATACCCTGGCATAAGCAAGGGTCCGGTACTGACACGTGTCCAGACTTTATCTCGTGCGCTTGCGCTCCCCGCTCAGGTGGAGTCCAGATGCTGCTGCGTGGCATCTTGCCCGTGACATATGCCAGCGGGCGGAGCCTGACGTAAGGCCTCTAGGCCGCGCGGTCTCTGCATTTATTGCGGAAAGAACGCGCCGCCTGTCCACCCTGCTGACAAGCGATGTGCCCCCGCAGCATTTAATGCGACCTGTCCACTCCACAGGCAGGCGCGCGCCAGGGCCATCCTGCAGACGGCGTGTCTGTCCAGTCCGTTGTCAAACAGTATGCCCAGGCTGCGCGACGCACTATGTCCATCATCCCTTGTACAAGAAGCTTCCCATGCATGTCGGTACTATGCAGATCTCGGATGTCAGGGCGCAAGAAGATTGCTCCAAAAGCAAACATTAGTAGCTCCAAGTGCTACATCTGTTATGTTCCTGGGCCCACATGTCGGGGCTCAGTACCCTTGTGCATGCCCACCTTAGCTATAAAAGGGGAGGCATGCAACGTTACAACGGGAGTTCTCTTAGGCTCTCTTAAGCTCGCGCGGACTCTCAGCTCTCAAGCTTCCATAGAAATCCAACACACAGTGGAGTAGGGTATTACTGTAACACCCTGAATTTGGGGTGTAAAATTTCTTTTCTAATATCCACCAAATTCAGGTGTTACCCTCTTTCTATCCTTCTTTTCTAATCTTTTTCCAAATAGTGGGGAGTTATTTTGTTTTATATATGTAAGCCTACTAAAATAAAACCTTAGAGGTGCTTGAGTGTTGCATTCATGCTGAAGCATATATTTTGTTTGAATTAATTTGAAAATCCAATTTACGAATTCGATCTTATGAAGAAAAATCTCATTTTACAAAAATAACTAATTGCTAAAATAAGGTTTTAATAATTCTAGTTTATAATGGTAATCATGGTAATAAACCTTTCATTGAAGTGTTTGTTCATTTGGAATGATTTTTGGAATGCTCATTTTGAATATTGAATATCATCTCTTCTTAAATGAAAATTCACATAAATAATATATTTAGTCCAAGAACTAATATGTTATTTATAAATAATTTTGGTTTGATGCTTAGGGATTTTATGATTATTTAAGTACGTATTTCGAAATTTGAAATAAAAAGGAAATAGAAAAAAAAGGAAAACACAAAACCCTAACTAAACTGGCCCATTAGGCCCAGCCGACCGCCCCTCACCTCCACTCCTGCCGCCTCTCACTAGCAAGCGGGCCCCACCAGCGCCTCCTTCTCCCTTCTCCCCTGGTTCTTCCCAGCCGCCGCCACGCCCAGCTCGCACGCGCGCGCAGCCGCTCGTCCAACCGCCGGTGCACTGCTCTCCCTCCGCGCACTCCTCGCCGCACCCTAGCGTGTGCAGTAGGAGCGCCGCCACCTCGCCCATGGGCGCAGCCTCGTGCTCGCCCTGCAGCCCGCGCGGGCCATGGCCCCGGCGGGGAGCCCCTCGGGCCCTGCTCACGGTGCGCCGCCGTGCCGCAGCCATGGCTGAGGCCCTTCCCCGACGAGCTCCCTAGGCTGGCGCGCGAGCCCGACCTCGTCCTCGGCGCGGCCAGCCGGCGGCTCGCCCAGCGCGCGCGGCAGCAGGCGCGGCTAGCCCGCGCGGTCGGTGGTCGGCGGCCAGCGGCCCGTGGCGCGCAGCCAACGACTCTCAGCCAGCGTGGCACGGCGGCCAGACCCAGCCAGCCCTAGCCGCAGCAGCCCCGTGCGCGGCGCGGCTCCCTGCCCAACACAGCGGCGTCGCGGTCGGCCCTTGCCGACCCGTCCGGAGCTCGCGTCGCGTCGACCGCCGAAGCTCCATGTGTCGTCGTCCGTGCTCCCACTGGTGTTCATCGTTGTGAGGTGAAGCCCGTCGCTTACCCCCCCCCTCTCCCATGCCCTTCCCTGCGCTTGCCATGGTCGGCCCCGATCGAGCCCATTGCGGTGGCGAGGCTCCGCTGTCGAGCCCCTCGCACGCCGCCATATGTCCAACCGTCGCTGCGCCTCCGATCCACCAACGCCAAGCCCCCGCTCTCCTGCTCGTCGTTACCCTCCCCGTCCCTCGGCCAGCGAAGTTGTCCCTGCGCTAAGCCTCGACGTCGCCGGTTCGGAGTGGTCGTTGCGCAACCTGCGCACCCTCGATCCAACTCTTGTACGCGTCGTTCGTTGTTCGTCGTCTAGTCATACACGTACCCTCGCTCGTCGAGTTGGGAGCACGCGTCTACCCCTACGCACGGCCCACGTATGGTGCGATTCGCCAAACCACGCGCACTGCAGCCCCAAACACCTCCTCACAGCTAGCGCGCACTCGCTTTCTCATATGTGCGGCACGTCGTTGGGACTCTGACGGCGTCCGTCTACCCCTCCATCTACCCCCCTAGATTCGTTCGTCTACCCCCCCCCCCCCCCCCTTGCGTGTGCGCATTCGCGCTGCTCGCCTCGCTGTTGCCCGCTCTGCGCGTGCTATGTCGTCGTGCTGTGCTTGCCGGGTGCCCTCGCTCGGTCGGGTGAGCTGTCGTGCGCCGTTGTAGCCATCGCCCTCGTGCGCCGTTTCACGCTGTCCTCGTGTTATTTAATATTTTGATTATGGTAGCCCACACCAATTAGGCATTTCTTGTTTAGTATAAACGCGTCATCTATTTAGTCTTTCTCGCCTGTCGCGCGCGCTTGCGCGCGTGATGTGCTTGTGGTCGCGTGCTGTTTCACGTATCGTTCGCGCTGTCGTGCTGTTTCGCGCTGTCGTGCTGTTTCGCGCATAGTAAACTTACCTGGCTTAGAATCTCTCAAGCTAATTATATTACTTATTTATTTGATAGTTGTTAGTGTAGCCGATTAATCAAACCAAATAGTGGATATAGTTTATAATTGGTAAGGTCGAATTAATTGTTAGCGTTAATACTTGTTTAGCGTAAACACGATATTTTCCCGACCGTCGCTTCGAGTTCGACATTTCTTTCCCTCACGTGACTATAGAATCGAGTTGTATTTTATGCTGCATGTTTTTATAACATTTTATCTTGTATGGTGTAATGTTCTTATGCATTTATATATGCTTGTTTGCATGTGCTTGTTCGTCTTCGCTTCGCGTGGTGATTAGATCGCGATTCGTTTCCTGAGCTTCGAGGGATCGAAGATCGAGCTTCGGCGATCAAGTGATCTGATTCTTCGAGTTCTGCAAAGTTGAGGACCCTGAGCATCTGTTTGGTGAAGGCAAGTGTCCTCTGACCCATTATGTCCCATTTACTTTATAATGCATTGTCCCGCATACTATGAACAACCTAAGGATTTACTAGCTTTCTATTTACCTTGTCCTTGATTTACCTTTTGGGTTACTATGGTTAGCTTCATGCTAGCGCTTTACTTTAATCAATGAACATGATGAGATACAATGATGATACTATGATTTTACTCTAGATATGATGATATACTTGTGGCATTTAGGGGACTCGAGCGGTTTCTCGAGTGCCTCTCCGTA
Organism: Zea mays; assembly: GCF_902167145.1. Lineage (NCBI taxonomy): Eukaryota > Viridiplantae > Streptophyta > Magnoliopsida > Poales > Poaceae > Zea > Zea mays. Next base: position 204,850,440 of record NC_050097.1, on the reverse strand, counting down.
AGGACCTGTTCGTTGAGAGACCACCCGGGATAACAGTGCAACCATGAGGGTGAAATGGGATGCCCTTAGCTAATTAATTAGAGGAACTAGAGGTGTAGTCGCTTCGCCGTCGTGCCGTTAATGGGGTCCAGGCACAGTGCTTGCTCTGCCGAGGCTGGGTGCCGAGGTCCTTTCGTTTTGCTTTTGTTAGTCACCCTCCTGCGGGGAGGAGTACTGTGTTTATCAAACTGGAGAAACCTAACGGGCGGCTATGACCTCTAGGGAATCTTTGTAAAAGCTACGTAGTGATACCCTGCCGGACCACCTAGGAAGTGATCAATGGGGAGTCATGATCCCCGGGCAAAACGGGAATCACGGCTCATGGGTAAAGTGTGCGACCTCTGCAGAGGGTAGTGAAACTGATATATCAGCCGTGCTCACGGTTAAGAGCGGCCTTGGGATCCTCTTTGATTAGAGATACTTGATCAGAGATGGTTGGTTTACAAATGATGATGATGATGATGGTTATGACTATGGTAATGGTAAGTGGTATTCTTTCTGTTTGGAAAGGGTACTTTGTGTTAATAACTTGGGTTAATGTTAAAACCTGGCTCTCAATGAGTAATAATAACCTGACCAACTAAAAGCAACTGCTTGACCTTAACCCCAAACAAAGCTAGTCCACTACAGCCAAACGGGACATTTGCTGAGTACGTTGATGTGTACTCACCCTTGCTTTCACAAAACACCAGGTTGCCTTTGGTGCAATCTATGCTCAGGTAAAGAAGAAGGCGTCGAGGCGAATCTCCAGGAGTTCCAGGACTTCGACGAGTTCGAGGATTAGGCTAGCGATCTCCCCCAGTCAGCTGCCTGTGGTGGGTTTATTCACGTTGGCTACGTTTCTGTTCTGTGTACTTTGATTATATTATGTAAATGACTCTAGTCTTTCATATTATTACTTATCTTTATTGTTATTCGAAGCATTGTGCTATGATGAGTCATTTATGTAATCGCTATGTACGTGAATTTCTGATCTTGGCACGTACATGGTTCGCATTCGGTTCACCTTCAAAACCGGGTGTGACATAAGTGGTATCAAAGCCGTGCTGACTGTAGGACCGCTATCCTAGAGTAGCATTGGCCGTTTTAAGGACTTATTGATTATTACTCCACTTCATCCTTGATTCTGCTTCAAATTATTAGTCACCTCGACTAATTCTATGTTGTGCTCTTATATGCCCCCTTGCTAAAAATATTTTATTCTAGTATGGTCTATACTTCTCTCAATCTATTAGATCTGATCTCACTCTTGTGCTTGCGACATCTTTGTAGATGCCCCTGACCATAGCCTTTAGTCTTTTGGGACTCTTTCCTCTTCCATTATTAATTTGCTACCATTTGACCTCTATTCCATTTTGTTATTGACATGCTCATATCCTTACCTTTTAAATACCCTTATCCCTTGATCTAAAGTACTTACCATCGTACCTCTGTTGCCTATTTTAACAATTTAATTTATGTGTCCATGACCTTCTTGTCTTCTGAGATCCTTTCTTATTCTGTTGTTAAGTCGCTATTTTTTCGGCAAATTACTTTGCCCTTGGTCTTAGTATGCTCGTATCCTTGAAATCTTGCATATCTTATATTCTTATGTATGCTTATTTTCATACATCAATGACTGTTCAAGACATTTCTGTTAACATGTCCCTGACCACCCCTATTTCTTAACGGTCCATGAGCGATCATTTTATGTTGCCCATCCTTGGTGATCTCGTTGTTCCTTTATAACTTCTCTCGATAATGAATTCTTACTTCAACCATTCTATTGCACCCTCACCTATCTTACCCTTGATTGTTTTCTCCACTTTGCCACTTCGCGAGTCTTGCCTTAACTCTATCCTTTGTCATCCCTTTTGTTATAATCACCCTCACCTTAGACACCTCTATATCTTATTTGATGTTTGTCTCAAACCAGCCCTTTAAAATCACCTCTCTTCCGTCTCATTCTGAGAGCTATACTTTACCCATCTTTTCCCTTGGTCGTATCCTCTTCCCCATCGCTTGTGAATCTTCAACTCCATCCTTTGTTGTGCCTCTGTTTAGCATTGCCTTGACCTTTCCCATCTCTCAACCATACCTTGGTGATGAGATTATTTCTGTTATCTAAAATCTCCAATCTCCTATCCCAAATTGAGAACGGTGTTTTATTTATCTTATCCTTGGCAATATTCTCTTCTTTACCGCGTGTAAGCCTTGACATACCGCCATTCTTTATTGTGCTTATACCACTGGCTCCTCTATGCCTTCATCTTTTCTCCTATACTCTCGTCTGTTATCGCCTTTGGCCCTTGCGATATTTATGTCTTCTACCTAAATGCTTACCTTGAACTTATCCTTTAAAAGCCTCTCCATTATTTTGAGAAAGTTTGAGAGTTGCGAGTTACCTACCTCTCCCTTGATTTCTTTTCACTTCTTGTCGCCTTACGAGTTTCATGTTAATTCCATCTCTTGTTGTGTTTTTATTTTGCTATCACCATTACCTTGTTACCCATCGATCTTGCCTTGATACTTATCTTTATGCCCACTCTTTAAAAAAACCCCTCCTCTCTTCCACCTCAATTTGAGAGTGCCAATTTACCTATCTGGTCCTTGGACATATCCTCTTCCTTTCCACTTGCAGGTCTTGTCTTAACACCATCCTTTATGGTACTTCTATCCTTTGTTCTTACACCTATTTACCTCCTCTCCTCCCTCCTTGTTTGTTGATGCCTTAAAAAACCTTGTAATATCTATACCCTTACCTTCATCCTTACTTTGAACTTACCCTTACAAGTCTACTCTTTTCCATCCATGTTCGAGGATAATGCCTCATATATGTCATCATTGACTGCTCTCCCTTCTATGACACCTTGCAAATGTTGTCTAAAATACATTCATTGGTTGTGTGTTTGTTTGTTATCACCTTAACCCTTGTCATCCATCGATCTTTACCTTGATGCTTATCATGTACCTGTATTTTAAAGCTTCCTCTCCCATTTGAGTTCAAGAGTGTTGTATTACCTCTCCTCGCTCTTGTTCGTTCCCTATTCCTATGTCATGTTGCAAGTCTTGTCTTAACTCAATCTTTGGATGTGCTTTCGCCTATTACCTCATGTACCTTTGTGGTCTCTAGATCTTTCCATGATGTTTATCCTATGCCTAACTTTTGAAATATCTTCTTTCCCCTCTCGATTTGAGAATGGTGTTTTACCTATCCTGACCTTGGTTGCATTCTCTCCCTGTCGGTTACAATTCTGGCTTTAGCTCCATCCTTTATTATGCTCATGCCCCTATCCTGCATGTATTATTATTCCCCTTGCCTTTTGATGGCCTTATGGTAGTTTCCCCTTTGTAAGGAAAGACCACCATTTAATTAAAAAGTTACGTATAGCAACGAGATGTCTGTTATTGTATGCTTGTGCTGGTTGTCCTTGTGTTATGACTGATTTGCTTCTTTGTGATGAGTGTTGAAGTGTTGTGGCCCTTGGTCCACAATGGCATCCGTTTACTAGCTGAGTACCATAGAGTTAAGTAGTTGGGTTCTCTCCCTGCTCTCTCTAATCCATCTTTACTTACCTTTTCTCGCTATTCTTTCCTCTTGCACCTATCCATTTGGCAACCTCCAACCTCTCTTAATCAGACAAGATCAGAGTTGGCAGCATCTTCATCAAGTGCGTATCAATGCTCCTGTTAAGGGGGTTAGTCGCTAACCCCAATGAAGACAATGTGATCAACATCAACCAACAAGATCAGAGTGGCACAGCGAAACCGTGTGTGGGTCCTAACCCACAGGCCCAAGAGATCCTCAAGAATTGCATCAATCGGTCTCAAGCATCTGAAGGTCAAAGCAACCAGTCGGCAAGTTAAAGCTGGCAGAGCCAAAGCTGACTTAGAAGAAGCTACGAAAAAAATCAATGAACCAATCTCATTTTCTTGCTAGCCTCTTCTTGAATCTCGAGGGCGAGATTCTGTTAAGGGGGTTAGATTTGTAACACCCTGAATTTGGGGTGTAAAATTTCTTTTCTAATATCCACCAAATTCAGGTGTTACCCTCTTTCTATCCTTCTTTTCTAATCTTTTTCCAAATAGTGGGGAGTTATTTTGTTTTATATATGTAAGCCTACTAAAATAAAACCTTAGAGGTGCTTGAGTGTTGCATTCATGCTGAAGCATATATTTTGTTTGAATTAATTTGAAAATCCAATTTACGAATTCGATCTTATGAAGAAAAATCTCATTTTACAAAAATAACTAATTGCTAAAATAAGGTTTTAATAATTCTAGTTTATAATGGTAATCATGGTAATAAACCTTTCATTGAAGTGTTTGTTCATTTGGAATGATTTTTGGAATGCTCATTTTGAATATTGAATATCATCTCTTCTTAAATGAAAATTCACATAAATAATATATTTAGTCCAAGAACTAATATGTTATTTATAAATAATTTTGGTTTGATGCTTAGGGATTTTATGATTATTTAAGTACGTATTTCGAAATTTGAAATAAAAAGGAAATAGAAAAAAAAAGGAAAACACAAAACCCTAACTAAACTGGCCCATTAGGCCCAGCCGACCGCCCCTCACCTCCACTCCTGCCGCCTCTCACTAGCAAGCGGGCCCCACCAGCGCCTCCTTCTCCCTTCTCCCCTGGTTCTTCCCAGCCGCCGCCACGCCCAGCTCGCACGCGCGCGCAGCCGCTCGTCCAACCGCCGGTGCACTGCTCTCCCTCCGCGCACTCCTCGCCGCACCCTAGCGCGTGCAGTAGGAGCGCCGCCACCTCGCCCATGGGCGCAGCCGCGTGCTCGCCCTGCAGCCCGCGCGGGCCATGGCCCCGGCGGGGAGCCCCTCGGGCCCTGCTCACGGTGCGCCGCCGTGCCGCAGCCATGGCTGAGGCCCTTCCCCGACGAGCTCCCTAGGCTGGCGCGCGAGCCCGACCTCGTCCTCGGCGCGGCCAGCCGGCGGCTTGCCCAGCGCGCGCGGCAGCAGGCGCGGCTAGCCCGCGCGGTCGGCGGTCGGCGGCCAGCGGCCCGTGGCGCGCAGCCAACGGCTCTCAGCCAGCGTGGCACGGCGGCCAGACCCAGCCAGCCCTAGCCGCAGCAGCCCCGTGCGCGGCGCGGCTCCCTGCCCAACGCAGCGGCGTCGCGGTCGGCCCTTGCCGACCCGTCCGGAGCTCGCGTCGCGTCGACCGCCGAAGCTCCATGTGTCGTCGTCCGTGCTCCCACTGGTGTTCATCGTTGTGAGGTGAAGCCCGTCGCTTACCCCCCCCTCTCCCATGCCCTTCCCTGCGCTTGCCATGGTCGGCCCCGATCGAGCCCATTGCGGTGGCGAGGCTCCGCTGTCGAGCCCCTCGCACGCCGCCATATGTCCAACCGTCGCTGCGCCTCCGATCTACCAACGCCAAGCCCCCGCTCTCCTGCTCGTCGTTACCCTCCCCGTCCCTCGGCCAGCGAAGTTGTCCCTGCGCTAAGCCTCGACGTCGCCGGTTCGGAGTGGTCGTTGCGCAACCTGCGCACCCTCGATCCAACTCTTGTACGCGTCGTTCGTTGTTCGTCGTCTAGTCATACACGTACCCTCGCTCGTCGAGTTGGGAGCACGCGTCTACCCCTACGCACGGCCCACGTATGGTGCGATTCGCCAAACCACACGCACTGCAGCCCCAAACACCTCCTCACAGCTAGCGCGCACTCGCTTTCTCATATGTGCGGCACGTCGTTGGGACTCTGACGGCGTCCGTCTACCCCTCCATCTACCCCCCTAGATTCGTTCGTCTACCCCCCCTTGCGTGCGCGCATTCGCGCTGCTCGCCTCGCTGTTGCCCGCTCTGCGCGTGCTATGTCGTCGTGCTGTGCTTGCCGGGTGCCCTCGCTCGGTCGGGTGAGCTGTCGTGCGCCGTTGTAGCCATCGCCCTCGTGCGCCGTTTCACGCTGTCCTCGTGTTATTTAATATTTTGATTATGGTAGCCCACACCAATTAGGCATTTCTTGTTTAGTATAAACGCGTCATCTATTTAGTCTTTCTCGCCTGTCGCGCGCGCTTGCGCGCGTGATGTGCTTGTGGTCGCGTGCTGTTTCACGTATCGTTCGCGCTGTCGTGCTGTTTCGCGCTGTCGTGCTGTTTCGCGCATAGTAAACTTACCTGGCTTAGAATCTCTCAAGCTAATTATATTACTTATTTATTTGATAGTTGTTAGTGTAGCCGATTAATCAAACCAAATAGTGGATATAGTTTATAATTGGTAAGGTCGAATTAATTGTTAGCGTTAATACTTGTTTAGCGTAAACACGATATTTTCCCGACCGTCGCTTCGAGTTCGACATTTCTTTCCCTCACGTGACCATAGAATCGAGCTGTATTTTATGCTGCATGTTTTTATAACATTTTATCTTGTATGGTGTAATGTTCTTATGCATTTATATATGCTTGTTTGCATGTGCTTGTTCGTCTTCGCTTCGCGTGGTGATTAGATCGCGATTCGTTTCCTGAGCTTCGAGGGATCGAAGATCGAGCTTCGGCGATCAAGTGATCTGATTCTTCGAGTTCTGCAAAGTTGAGGACCCTGAGCATCTGTTTGGTGAAGGCAAGTGTCCTCTGACCCATTATGTCCCATTTACTTTATAATGCATTGTCCCGCATACTATGAACAACCTAAGGATTTACTAGCTTTCTATTTACCTTGTCCTTGATTTACCTTTTGGGTTACTATGGTTAGCTTCATGCTAGCGCTTTACTTTAATCAATGAACATGATGAGATACAATGATGATACTATGATTTTACTCTAGATATGATGATATACTTGTGGCATTTAGGGGACTCGAGCGGTTTCTCGAGTGCCTCTCCGTAAGGACCTGTTCGTTGAGAGACCACCCGGGATAACAGTGCAACCATAAGGGTGAAATGGGATGCCCTTAGCTAATTAATTAGAGGAACTAGAGGTGTAGTCGCTTCGCCGTCGTGCCGTTAATGGGGTCCAGGCACAGTGCTTGCTCTGCCGAGGCTGGGTGCCGAGGTCCTTTCATTTTGCTTTTGTTAGTCACCCTCCTGCGGGGAGGAGTACTGTGTTTATCAAACTGGAGAAACCTAACGGGCGGCTATGACCTCTAGGGAATCTTTGTAAAAGCTACGTAGTGATACCCTGCCGGACCACCTAGGAAGTGATCAATGGGGAGTCATGATCCCCGGGCAAAACGGGAATCACGGCTCATGGGTAAAGTGTGCGACCTCTGCAGAGGGTAGTGAAACTGATATATCAGCCGTGCTCACGGTTAAGAGCGGCCTTGGGATCCTCTTTGATTAGAGATACTTGATCAGAGATGGTTGGTTTACAAATGATGATGATGATGATGGTTATGACTATGGTAATGGTAAGTGGTATTCTTTCCGTTTGGAAAGGGTACTTTGGGTTAATAACTTGGGTTAATGTTAAAACCTGGCTCTCAATGAGTAATAATAACCTGACCAACTAAAAGCAACTGCTTGACCTTAACCCCAAATAAAGCTAGTCCACTACAGCCAAACGGGACATTTGCTGAGTACGTTGATGTGTACTCACCCTTGCTTTCACAAAACACCAGGTTGCCTTTGGTGCAATCTATGCTCAGGTAAAGAAGAAGGCGTCGAGGCGAATCTCCAGGAGTTCCAGGACTTCGACGAGTTCGAGGATTAGGCTAGCGATCTCCCCCAGTCAGCTGCCTGTGGTGGGTTTATTCACGTTGGCTACGTTTCTGTTCTGTGTACTTTGATTATATTATGTAAATGACTCTAGTCTTTCATATTATTACTTATCTTTATTGTTATTCGAAGCATTGTGCTATGATGAGTCATTTATGTAATCGCTATGTACGTGAATTTCTGATCCTGGCACGTACATGGTTCGCATTCGGTTCACCTTCAAAACCGGGTGTGACAGGTATTACGCTCCGGTGGCCCGAACCACTCTAAATCCTCGCGTGTTCATGTGCTCGGTGATCGCTTAGCAAGACAGGCAAAACGCTTAAGCCCCTTCCTCATCTTAGGATTTAGGGCGGGTGCATTCCGCCACCCGGCCGTAAAATTCCCTCTCCGACAAGCACCTTCTCCAATTCTGTATAATTTTTCTTTGACAGACTTAAAACTTCGGAGACAAAGTACACTGGAGCTTGCTTTTTGACTTGGCCATCTAGCTTCTCATGTACAAGTGTCGCACTCACTGCAGAGTGCGAAGCTGCAACATATAAGAGCAATGGAGCCCCTGGCGAAGGTGGAGTTAATATTGTTAAATCAATCAAATACTGCTTCAACTCTTCGAAGGCTTTTTGTTGAGCTGGGCCCCATTGAAAGACTTCGGTTAACTTTGGTATTTGAAAGAATGGGAGATTTCTTTCTGCTGGTCTGGATATGAATCTGTTTAATGATGCTAATCTACCTGCCAGCCGTTGAGCTCCTTTCTTTGTGCTTGGCGGTTCCATTCGAAGAATAGCTTCAATCTTGCTTGGGTTGGCTTCAATTCCCTTCATTGAAACTAGACAGCCAAGGAACTTACCCTTCTTTACCCCAAAAACACATTTTTCTGGATTTAACTTCAAACCAGCTTGCCTGAAGTTGGCAAATGTCTCTTGCAAATCAGCAATGTGATTTTCTTGCTTTGTGCTTTTAACTATAATATCATCAACATAGGTCAGCACATTCTTGCCTATTTGAGAATGAAGGACTCTGGCTGTCATTCTACTGAAGCTTCCTCCAGCTTTTTAAGCCCCTCAGGCATCCGAAGAAAGCAATATGTGCCACTGGGGGTTATGAAGCTAGTCTTCGCCTCATCTTCCTTCTTCATCCAGATTTGGTGGTAGCCTGAGTAACAGTCTAAGCTTCATCGAGAAAGGTAAGATATAGGGGTGATAAGGATAAAGGTGATAATGATGAAAAACATAATCCAAGGACAGAGTTATGGCAAGACTCGCAAAGTGACGAAATGGAGAAAACAATCAAGGATACTATAAGTAAGGTTCCATCCGGACGATCGAAGTAAAGAAGTTCATTACCGAGGGATGTTATAAGGAACAACGAGATTAGCAGGAATGTGTGAAATAAATTGACTGTTCATGGTTCATCGAGAAACAAGGGTGGTCAAGGGCATGTTAACTGAAATGTCTCAAACAGATATTGGGATATAAAGGTAAGAATATATAAAAATAAGAGTATGCAAGATTCCAATGGTACGAGCATACCAAGACCAAGAGAGTACAAATTGCCAAAAAGATAGCGACTTAACAATAGAATAGGAAAGGGTCTCAAAAGACAGTAAGATCATGGACATATAAACTGAAATGTTTAAATAGGTAGTAGAGGTACAAGGGTAAGTGCTTTAGATTAAGGGATAAGGGTATTAAAAATGCAAGGATACGAGCATGTCAATAACAAAATGGAATAGAGATGGTCAAATAGTAGCAATTTAATAATGGATGAGGAAAGAGTCCTGTCGGGGACCATAATTAGGGGTACCCTCAAGACGCCTAATTCTCAGCTGGTAACCCCCATCAGCATAAAGCTGCAAAGGCCTGATGGGTACGATTAAGTCAGGGATCAGTCCACACGAGTGACTCGATCACGCTTCACCCGAGCCTAGCCTCGGCCAAGGGCAGTCGACCTCGAGAGACTTCCGTCTCGCCCGAGGCCCCCCTTTTTACGGCGGACACATCACCGGCTCGCCCGAGGCCTTGGCTTCGCTCAGAAGCAACCCTGACTAAATCGCCACACCGACTGACCGAGTTGCAGGAGCATTTAACGCAAAGGTGGCCTGACACCTTTATCCTGACACGCGCCCCCCCGGCAGAGCCGACGTGACCGCCGTCACTCCACCGCTCCGCTGACCAGTCTGACAGAAGGACAGCGCCGCCTGCACCACTCCGACTGCGGTGCCACTCGACAGAGTGAGTCTGACAGACAGTCAGGCCTTGCCAAAGGCGCCACGGCGAACTCCGCTCCGCCCGACCCCAGGGCTCGGACTCGGGCTAAGACCCGGAAGACGGCGAACTCTGCTCCGCCCGACCCCAGGGCTCGGAGTCGGGCTAAGACCCGGAAGACGGCGAACTCCGCTCCGCCCGACCCCAGGGCTCGGACTCGGGCTAAGACCCGGAAGACGGCGAACTCCGCTCCGCCCGACCCCAGGGCTCGGACTCGGGCTAAGACCCGGAAGACGGCGAACTCCGCTCCGCCCGACCCCAGGGCTCGGACTCGGGCTAAGACCCGGAAGACGGCGAACTCCGCTCCGCCCGACCCCAGGGCTCGGACTCGGGCTAAGACCCGGAAGACGGCGAACTCCGCTCCGCCCGACCCCAGGGCTCGGACTCGGGCTAAGACCCGGAAGACGGCGAACTCCGCTCCGCCCGACCCCAGGGCTCGGACTCGGGCTAAGACCCGGAAGACGACGAAACTCCGCCTCGCCCGACCCCAGGGCTCGGACTCCACCCTGGCCTCGGCCGAACGACCTCCGCCTCGCCCGACCCCATGGCTCGGACTCAGCCTCGGCAACAGAAGACAGACTCAACCTCGGCTTCGGAGGAGCCCCCACGTCACCCTGCCTAGGGCACAGACCCGCCACGTCAACAGGAAGCGCCATCATCGTCCTACCCCGAATCGACTCGGGTCACGGAGAACAAGACCGGCGTCCCATCCGGCCAGCTCCGCCGGATGGGCAATGATGGCGCTCCACAAGCTCTGTGACGACGGCGGCCCCCAGCTCTCTTACGGAAGCAGGGCGACGTCAGCAAGGACTCGACCGCTCCAACAGCTGTCCCTCCGCCAGGCTCCGTCGCACCTCCGACAGCCACGACATCACGCCAGCAAGGTGCCAAGACCTCTCCGGCTGCCACATTGGCATGTACCTAGGGCGCTAGCTCTCTCTCCGCTAGACACGTAGCACTCTGCTACACCCCCCATTGTACACCTGGATCCTCTCCTTACGACTATAAAAGGGAGGACCAGGGCCTTCTTAGAGGAGGTTGGCCGCGCGGGACTGAGGACGGGACAGGCGCTCTCTTGGGGCCACTCGCTTCCCTCACCCGCGTGGACGCTTGTAACCCCCCTACTGCAAGCGCACCCGACCTGGGCGCGGGACGAACACGAAGGCCGCGGGACTTCCACCTCTCTCACGCTCGACTCCGGCCACCTCGCCTCTCCCCCTTCGCGCTCGCCCACGCGCTCGACCCATCTGGGTTGGGGCACGCAGCACACTCACTCGTCGGCTTAGGGACCCCCCTGTCTTGAAACGCCGACAGTTGGCGCGCCAGGTAGGGGCCTGCTGCGTGCTGACGAACAGCTCCCCGTCAAGCTCCAGATGGGCAGTCTCTAGCAACCTCTCCGGCCCGGGGCGGTGCTTCGTTTCGGGACTCTTGAGTTCATGTCCTTCGACGGCAGCTACGACATGATACTTCTTCCACCGCCGCGCGACAACGACAATGGCAGCCGACAACCCGCCCGCCGGCGGCGGAATCGACGACATCTTCCCCGCGTGGTGGAAGAGCAACATTCGAGCTCGCTCCGTTCTCTCCCCCGCCAACGGAGGAGGAGGCGGGGCCATCAAGGCCAAGCGGGAGGCCGCGCTTCGTTGGTCGTCGAGCGAATCGACGCCCCCGACGCCCCGACGGAAGGCACGCCGGACGTCGACCTCGCGTTCAAGACGAAGGCAAGCGCCGTCCCCCCGCGACACGCTGACCCCGAGCAAGAAGACGACGCCGGCGCGCTCGCGGAAAGCCTGCAGGACGTCGCCCTCGTACTTGAGATGACGGTGCAACCAGTCCTCGATGTGACTACGTCGCTCCTCGTCGACCAAAAGGTACCGACTAACTCCCATCTTACATCATTTCGACTCGGCCTCAACCCGCCAAACGACCTCGCTTTGGCGGGCGCTCTCATTGAGGCGAGTGCAACCCCACTGGGGTTTCGTATACGGTCGCCTTGGGACCGGCTGACGGACGTCTCGACCTACGGGCCCTCTGGGTCCGAGGAAGATGACGACCCCAGCGTCTGTTGGGATTTCTCCGGACTTGGCAACCCCAGTGCCATGCGGGACTTCATGACCGCATGTGACTACTGCCTATCCGACTGTTCCGACGGAAGCCGCAGCCTTGGCGACGAGAGCTGCGGCCCAAGCCGCGAATGTTTCCACATCGAGCTAGGGGATCCCTCCGAAGGCAACCATCTCGGCATGCCGGAGGACGGTGATCTTCCTAGGCCGGTGCCTCGCGCCGACATCCCACGGGAGCTAGCTGTGGTCCCCGCTCCGGCGGGGGGTTACGACCCACAACTCGAGCAAGTCCGCGAGGCGCAGGCCAGGCTCAACGAGGGAACAGGAGCGCTTGAGCCGATCCGTCAGGACGTCGGGCAGGTATGGGCGGGCCAACCCCTGGCCGGAGAAATACGTCACCTGCCCCAAGGTCTCCAGCACCGCGTCGCCAACGATGTCAGGGTCAGGCCGCCGCCCGCATCCAGCGGGGTTGGTCAGAACCTGGCAGCCGCAGCGATGCTCCTCCGCGCGATGCCGGAGCCATCAACCACCGAGGGTCGGCGAATCCAGGGAGAGCTCAAGAATCTCCTGGAAGGCGCTGCGGCCCGACGGGCCGAGAGCACTGCCTCCCGAAGGCAAGGATATCCCTCGGAACCTCATGCCGCGACTTCCCGATTCATGCGGGAAGCCTCGGTCTACACCGGGCGCACGCGCAACACCGCGCCTGCGGCCCCGGGCCACCTCGGCAACGAGCACCATCGACGCGACCGTCGGGCCCACCTCGACGAAAGGGTGCACCGAGGCTACCACCCCAGGCGTGGGGGGCGCTACGACAGCGGGGAGGATCGGAGTCCCTCGCCCGAACCACCCGGTCCGCAGGCCTTCAGTCGGGCCATCCGACGGGCGCCATTCCCGACCCGGTTCCGACCCCCGACTACTATCACGAAGTACTCGGGGGAAACGAGACCGGAACTGTGGCTCGCGGACTACCGCCTTGCCTGCCAACTGGGTGGGACGGACGACGACAACCTCATCATCCGTAACCTCCCCCTGTTCCTCTCCGACACTGCTCGTGCCTGGTTGGAGCACCTGCCTCCGGGGCAGATCTCCAACTGGGACGACTTGGTCCAAGCCTTCGCTGGCAATTTCCAGGGCACATACGTGCGCCCCGGGAATTCCTGGGACCTTCGAAGCTGCCGGCAACAGCCGGGGGAGTCGCTCCGGGACTACATCCGGCGATTCTCGAAGCAGCGCACCGAGCTGCCCAACATCACCGACTCGGATGTCATCGGCGCGTTCCTCGCCGGCACCACTTGCCGCGACCTGGTGAGCAAGCTGGGTCGCAAGACCCCCACCAGGGCGAGCGAGCTGATGGACATCGCCACCAAGTTCGCCTCTGGCCAGGAGGCGGTCGAGGCTATCTTCCGAAAGGACAAGCAGCCCCAGGGCCGCCCATCGGAAGAGGCTCCCGAGGCGTCTGCTCCGCGCGGCGCCAAGAAGAAAGGCAAGAAGAAGTCGCAATCGAAACGCGACGCCGCTGACGCGGACCTTGTCGCCGCCGCCGAGCACAAGAACCCTCGGAAGCCCCCCGGAGGTGCAAACCTCTTCGACAAGATGCTCAAGGAGCCGTGCCCCTACCATCAGGGGCCCGTCAAGCACACCCTCGAGGAGTGCGTTATGCTTCGGCGTCACTTCCACAGGGCCGGGCCACCCGCCGAGGGTGGCAGGGCCCGCGACGACGACAAGAACGAAGATCACCAAGCAGGAGAGTTCCCCGAGGTACGCGACTGCTTCATGATCTATGGAGGGCATGCAGCGAACGCCTCGGCTCGGCATCGCAAGCAAGAGCGCCGGGAGGTCTGCTCGGTGAAGGTGGCGGCGCCAGTCTACCTAGACTGGTCCGACAAGCCCATCACCTTCGACCAAGCCGACCACCCCGACCATGTGCCGAGCCCGGGGAAATACCCGCTCGTCGTCGACCCCGTTGTCGGCAATGTCAGGCTCACCAAGGTCCTGATGGATGGGGGCAGCTGCCTCAACATCATCTACGCCGAGACCCTCAAGCTCCTGCGCGTCGATTTGTCCTCCGTCCGAGCAGGCGCTGCGCCCTTCCACGGGATCATCCCTGGGAAGCGCGTCCAGCCCCTCGGGCGACTCGACCTCCCCGTCTGCTTCGGGACGCCCTCCAACTTCCGAAGGGAGACCCTGACGTTCGAGGTGGTCGGGTTCCGAGGAACCTACCACGCTGTTCTAGGGAGGCCATGCTACGCGAAGTTCATGGCCGTCCCCAACTACACCTACCTGAAGCTCAAGATGCCGGGCCCCAACGAGGTCATCACCGTCGGCCCCACGTACAAACACGCGTTCGAATGCGATGTGGAGTGCGTGGAGTACGCCGAGGCCCTCGCCGAGTCCGAGGCCCTCATCGCCGACCTGGAGAACCTCTCCAAGGAAGTGCCAGACGTGAAGCGCCATGCCGGCAACTTTGAGCCAGCGGAGACGGTTAAGGCCGTCCCTCTTGACCCCAGTGGCGACACCACCAAGCAGGTCCGGATCGGTTCCGGGCTCGACCCCAAATAGGAAGCAGTGCTCGTTGACTTTCTCCGCGCAAACGCCGACGTCTTTGCGTGGAGTCCCTCGGACATGCCCGGCATACCGAGGGATGTCGCCGAGCACTCGCTGGATATTCGGGCCGAAGCCCGACCCGTCAGGCAGTCTCTGCGCCGATTCGACGAGGAGAAGCGCAGAGTGATTGGCGAAGAGATCCACAAGCTAATGGCAGCAGGGTTCATCAAAGAGGTATTCCATCCCGAATGGCTTGCCAACCCTATGCTTGTGAGGAAGAAAGGGGGGAAATGGCGGATGTGTGTAGACTACACTGGTCTCAACAAAGCATGTCCGAAGGTTCCCTACCCTCTGCCTCGCATCGATCAAATCGTGGATTCCACCGCTGGGTGCGAAACCCTGTCCTTCCTTGATGCCTACTCAGGGTATCACCAGATCCGGATGAAAGAGTCCGACCAGCTCGCGACTTCTTTCATCACGCCGTTCGGCATGTACTGCTATGTCACCATGCCGTTCGGTTTGAGGAATGCGGGCGCGACGTACCAGCGGTGCATGAACCATGTGTTCGGCGAACACATCGGTCGCACAGTCGAGGCCTACGTCGATGACATTGTAGTCAAGACAAGGAAGGCTTCCGATCTCCTCTCCGACCTTGAAGTGACATTCCGATGTCTCAAGGCGAAAGGAGTCAAGCTCAATCCTGAGAAGTGTGTCTTCAGGGTGCCCCGAGGCATGCTCCTAGGGTTCATCGTCTCCGAGCGAGGCATTGAAGCCAACCCGGAGAAGATCGCGGCCATCACCAGCATGGGGCCCATCAAGGACTTAAAAGGTGTACAGAGGGTCATGGGATGCCTCGCGGCCCTGAGCCGCTTCATCTCACGCCTCGGCGAAAGAGGTCTGCCTCTGTACCGCCTCTTAAGGAAGGCCGAGTGTTTCGCTTGGACCCCTGAGGCCGAGGAAGCCCTCGGCAACCTGAAGGCGCTCCTTACGAAGGCGCCTGTCTTGGTGCCCCCGGCGGATGGAGAAGCCCTCTTGGTCTACGTCGCCGCGACCACTCAGGTGGTTAGCGCCGCGGTTGTGGTCGAGAGGCAAGAGGAAGGGCATGCATTGCCCGTTCAGAGGCCGGTCTACTTCGTCAGCGAAGTGCTGTCCGAGACCAAGATCCGCTACCCACAAGTTCAAAAGCTGTTGTATGCTGCGATCCTGACAAGGCGGAAGCTGCGACACTACTTCGAGTCTCATCCGGTAACTGTGGTGTCATCCTTCCCCCTGGGGGAGATCATCCAGTGCCGAGAGGCCTCGGGCAGGATCGCAAAGTGGGCGGTGGAAATCATGTGCAAAACGATCTCGTTCGCCCCTCGGAAGGCCATCAAGTCCCAGGTGTTGGCGGACTTCGTGGCCGAATGGGTTGACACCCAGTTGCCGACGGCTCCGATCCAACCGGAGCTCTGGACCATGTTTTTCGACGGGTCGCTGATGAAGACAGGAGCCGGCGCGGGCCTGCTCTTCATCTCGCCCCTCGGAAAGCACTTGCGCTACGTGCTGCGCCTCCATTTCCCGGCGTCCAACAATGTGGCCGAGTACGAAGCTCTGGTCAACGGGTTGCGGATCGCCATCGAGCTAGGGGTCAGACGCCTCGACGCCCGTGGTGATTCGCAGCTCGTCATCGACCAAGTCATGAAGAACTCCCACTACCGCGACCCGAAGATGGAGGCCTACTGCGACGAGGTTCGGCGCCTGGAAGACAAGTTCTTCGGGCTCGAGCTCAACCACATCGCTCGGCGCTACAACGAAACCGTAGACGAGCTGGCTAAAATAGCCTCGGGGCGAACGACGGTCCCCCCGGACGTCTTCTCCCGAGATCTGCATCAACCCTCTGTCAAGATCGACGACGCGCCCGAGCCCGAGGTACCCTCGGCTCAGCCCGAGGCACCCTCGGCCCCCGAGGGCGAGGCACTGGACGTCGAGGAAGAGCAGAGCGGGGCCACGCCAGATCGAGATTGGCAGGCCCCGTACCAGCAATATCTCCGTCGAGGAGAGCTACCCCCCGACCAAGTCGAGGCTCGGCGGGTAGCGCGACGCGCCAAGTCGTTCGTCCTGCTGGGCGATGAAGAGGAGCTCTACCATCGCAGCCCCTCGGGCATCCTCCAGCGATGCATCTCCATCGCCGAAGGTCGGGAACTGCTGCAAGAAATACACTCGGGGGCTTGCGGCCATCACGCAGCGCCCCGAGCCCTTGTCGGGAATGCTTTCCGACAAGGCTTCTACTGGCCAACGGCGGTGGCTGACGCCACTAGAATTGTCCGCACCTGCGAAGGGTGCCAATTCTATGTGAAGCAGACCCACCTGCCCGCTCAGGCTCTGCAGACGATACCCATCACCTGGCCCTTCGCTGTATGGGGTCTGGACCTCGTCGGTCCCTTGCAGAAGGCGCCCGGGGGCTACACGCACCTGCTGGTCGCCATCGACAAATTCTCCAAGTGGATCGAGGTCCGACCTCTGAACAGCATCAGGTCCGAGCAGGCGGTGGCGTTCTTCACCAACATCATCCATCGCTTCGGGGTCCCAAACTCCATCATCACCGACAACGGCACCCAGTTCATCGGCAAAAAATTCTTGGAGCGTGGCTCACCATATCCGGGTGGACTGGGCCGCCGTGGCTCATCCCATGTCAAATGGGCAAGTAGAGCGTGCCAACGGCATGATTCTACAAGGGCTCAAGCCTCGGATCTACAACGACCTCAACAAGTTCGGCAAGCGGTGGATGAAGGAACTCCCCTCGGTGGTCTGGAGCCTAAGGACGACGCCGAGTCGTGCCACGGGTTTCACGCCGTTTTTCCTGGTCTACGGGGCTGAAGCTATCTTGCCCACTGACCTGGAATACGGCTCCCCGAGGACGAGGGCCTACACCGATCAAAGCAACCAAGCTAGCAGAGAAGAATCGCTGGACCAGCTGGAGGAGGCTCGGGACAGGGCCTTACTACACTCGGCGCGGTACCAGCAGTCCCTGCGACGCTACCACACCCGAGGGGTCCGGTCCCGAGACCTCCAGGTGGGCGATCTGGTGCTTCGGCTGCGGCAAGACGCCCGAGGGAGGCACAAGCTCACGCCCCCCTGGGAAGGGCCATTCGTCATCGCCAAAGTTCTGAAGCCCGGAACATACAAGCTGGCCAACAATCAAGGCGAGATCTACGGCAACGCCTGGAACATCAAACAGCTACGTCGCTTCTACCCTTAAGATGTTTCCAAGTTGTTCATATACCTCGCACCTACGCAAAGTTTAGTCGTCAAGGAAGGGTCGGCCTAGCCTCGGCAAAGCCCGACCCTCCCTCGGGGGCTAAAAGGGGAGAGACCCCCTCTGCGTCGAATTTTTCCTCGAAAAAGGATCTCTTTTTAGCAGGATTACTTTCGTGCTTCTTGACTACTTCGGAAAGCGGATCCTGGAAACGACGGAGTACACGTAAGCAGCCAAGGCTGACCGAGCCGAGGGACTCCTACGCCTCCGGGATACGGATACCTCACTCATCACCTTCTGCGATAAGTAACTCGCGCTCGGATAAAGCGACTCCGTGGACCGAACAAGTCTTCACGTTCGGAAGCTCTCCTGCCGAAGCAGTCCTTCAAGCTTTCTCGACTAAGTAGGGGACAGGGCCTCATGGACGGGTGAAGAGTCCAGATGCTCGAAACAAGAGGAAAAAAGACGCAGCTTCGCAAGCACGGCGAGGGTGTGTTTTCTGGCCTCGGCGGCCGCAGAAGGCACACGCTACAAGACGATCTGATCCTGCAGGCTCGGGTCTTCACGCTGAAGGGAGCCGTAGCACCCTCGGCATCAACGACGTCTTCAGCTAAGTCCGACCCAGCCTCGGACGGCGAAGCGGTCCAGGGACCACTCCGGGAATCCGGCCCGAGCAGGCGGCTCGGCCGGTTACCCCTGGGGCCTCGGCCAACCGGCTTCCAAGGGCGCCAGCCCGACCCGAGGCCTCGGCGGATCGACTTTGGCGTCGGCTCCGCTGACGGACAACACGGCTAGGCTCCGGCCAACCAGGTTCCCATTCTCGAGCCAACTCCGCCTCTGTTCATACTGATATCGCTACCCCTGGCCTCGGCTCATCGAAGGGCGGCCGAGGGGTCTCTTTAACTAAGCTAGAGGAGCCCCAGACAACAAGGCCGAACGGGCCGAGGGATTCCTACGCCTCCGGGATACGGATACCTCACTCGTCACCTTGACACGGGGCGACTCATGCTTGGTAAAGCGGTTCAGATAATCAACAGGCGAGACTTAGTGCTCGAAAATGAGGAAAAAACACGGCTCCGTGCCGAAATTACATACATGTTCAGGCCCCGACAGCCGCAATGAACAAACACACCGGCATTCGAGATGCCATTACAAACGGAACTCCGGTTCCCCCTCCGCAGGTATGAACAACCCCACTCCGAGGGGGAAGGCCTGCGGAGCAACGGAAGGCCGACGAACGGCGCGCCGTCACCTGCTCCAGCAGCGGCGACGACGACGACTTCTGCTCCGGGGGGTCGAACAGCGGCAGCACTGACTCTAGGGCGGATGCTGCTGCCAGGAGGCCCCCGCCCACGACAAAACTCGTGAGGCAAGGACGGACAGAAGGCCGTAGAGTTGGAGGTCAGTCCGTGGCCGGCCCCGGCTATCGCGCCGGCGGAAGAACCTCTTCCAGCTGCCGTGGCGGACGCCGGCGCCGCGAGCGGCTCCGAAGCCACTCGCGTCTGAAGACCGGGCACGCTGCAGCTGCCAGCGCCACGGACAACAACCGCTCCTCCCCCCCCCCATCACTGAGTGAAGGAGCGGGCCGCCGCCCACGCGGGGGCCGACCTCAACTCGGCGCACTCCCCTCCCCAGCCCTGGTGATGAAAATCCTTGAGGCTGAGGGAGGGGCAGAGGCCGCAGCCCGGCTCGCTTTCCCCCACCATCAAGCCGGAGGTCACCATCTCGGGTGACCGCCGGTGGAGGGGAGCAGCCGGGCTGCATGATGAAAATCCTTGAAGCCGAACGATGGCTGAGAGGTACCAACTCCCATGGGGTTGCGTTCCTCCAACGAGGAGGCGGAAAGGCGGCGGATACCCCCCATCCGGGGGCTTGGAAGATGGAAAGACACGACGCATAAGGGAGGAAGAAGACATGGTTGCCTTCCGAAAGGAGTCTCCCTCCTTTTAAAGGCAACTCTCCCTACGTGCGCCCCCAGACGCCGCGGGCTGAGTCTTCTCCAACACGCTCCAAGGCCCTCCCCTGCGACTCGGGGGCTGGGTCCCGCATGTCATGCAAACCAGCTCAGTGCAGAAGAAGCCAAACCGCCGCGCGTGGTGTGCACGACCGTCCAGCGGTTACAAGCGACCCCCCACTTTTGCCCAGACCAACGGGCGGAAGGGGCGGGCAGCCATGCAGATGGCATGCAACCGCGCCAGGTGGACGCGCTTCTCCGACTTCTGACACGCCAGCTTGGAAGCCCAGGCCCACGCGTCAAGCAACCGGCGCGCCAGTTGCTGCATGCAAGCAACCGCACCGCCACTTGTGCCACCGTCGCGCCTCTTCGGTTGTGGAGCCTATGCCGCGACTCGAGGCGACCAAGCAGCGCTAACCTGGCGCGTTGGTCAAAGCGACCGAAAGTGGGCCGGCAGTAATGGCGGTGGCAGGCGGGCGGGCGCAGCAGTCACGTCGTCAGCCAGGCTCACGTCTCATCCTGGGGCAGCAAGAGAGCCTCCTCCCACGGCGTGAAGACGGTGCACCCGTGACCCGTTCCTCGAACGGATCGCGCACGCGCAACGGCCGCCTCGCCAACCACTCGCCCCGTCGCATTAACTCCGCGGCGGGACACGCAGCGCCTCTGGCGGGAGAAGCGCGCGACGCTTCGCCTTCGCCGTAATAACCGCGTCAAAAAGAGGTACGCCACGTCGTTCGATTTCGTATCCCTTTCCTTTTTTCTCTTTCTCTATCTCTTGCAACAGGGACCGGGAAAGGGGGGATACCCCGAAAAGGATCCTTCTCCGCGAAGGAACCGGGCTCCGAGCCCCCCCTACTGATCAGGGATTTGAAGACTGGCCCTCCGGAGGGTTCAACAGTCGCCTCAGATCGCGTGGGCCCGACACCCACTACTGGTCAGGGGTTCGAAGGCCAGCCCCCCGAAGGGTTCCATGGCCGCCTCAGGCTACTCGGGCTCCGCGCCCATTACTGATCAGGGGTTCGAAGGCTGGCCCCCGAAGGGTTCACAGTCGCCTCAGACACCGAGCGAGGGATGACCAGGGGTACGTTCGATACATAACCGAGGCTCGGGCTGCGCTCCCGAGGTACCCTAGGACATTTCCGAGACCAGCGGGAACGATCTTGTAACGGAATCCCATCGGAGGGAGGCATCGAGCCCTCGGACCCCGTCACCAGGGGACCGGGTCCGGCAAATCACCCGCAGGTACTTTTGGGCGTGCCTCTGGGCCCCTAGCCGACCCCCAACGAACGGGGCACAGACGCCCACTCGGATTACCCGCTTGCAGCTCACCGGAGACACCATGTTCGGTGCCCATCGAGGGTAACATGGCGCACTCCCCCCTCCTCCTTGCGGAAAGGCGACGTAGGGGCGTATGTAAAAAGTCGAGTCTGTCCCTGATCGTCCTCTCGCCCTGTGCAGAGGCTCGGGGGCTGCTCTCGCAAAAACCGGCTCCGGCCAAACCGTTGACAGCGTCAACATACCAGCCCGAGAGCTTGGGCCCCGACCGTGCACCCGGGCTACGGCCAGTTCGCATGAGGGAACGACCAGACCAGCCGAAGCATTACGCAAGGTATTAAGACCTCGAAGGAGTGTAACCACTCCTCCGAGGCCTCGGGGGCTACACCCGGCGGGTGCGCTCGCGCGCACCCACCGGAACAAAATGCAACCGAGAAAGGCTGGTCCCCTTGCAAAAAAGTGCGACGAAAGCCTCCAAGCGAGTGCTAACACTCCCTTCGAGGCTCGGGGGCTACTGTCGGGGACCATAATTAGGGGTACCCTCAAGACGCCTAATTCTCAGCTGGTAACCCCCATCAGCATAAAGCTGCAAAGGCCTGATGGGTACGATTAAGTCAGGGATCAGTCCACACGAGTGACTCGATCACGCTTCACCCGAGCCTAGCCTCGGCCAAGGGCAGCCGACCTCGAGAGACTTCCGTCTCGCCCGAGGCCCCCCTTTTTACGGCGGACACATCACCGGCTCGCCCGAGGCCTTGGCTTCGCTCAGAAGCAACCCTGACTAAATCGCCACACCGACTGACCGAGTTGCAGGAGCATTTAACGCAAAGGTGGCCTGACACCTTTATCCTGACACGCCCCCCCCCCCCGACAGAGCCGACGTGACCGCCGTCACTCCACCGCTCCGCTGACCAGTCTGACAGAAGGACAGCGCCGCCTGCGCCACTCCGACTGCGGTGCCACTCGACAGAGTGAGTCTGACAGACAGTCAGGCCTTGCCAAAGGCGCCACGGCGAACTCCGCTCCGCCCGACCCCAGGGCTCGGACTCGGGCTAAGACCCGGAAGACGGCGAACTCCGCTCCGCCCGACCCCAGGGCTCGGACTCGGGCTAAGACCCGGAAGACGGCGAACTCCGCTCCGCCCGACCCCAGGGCTCGGACTCGGGCTAAGACCCGGAAGACGGCGAACTCCGCTCCGCCCGACCCCAGGGCTCGGACTCGGGCTAAGACCCGGAAGACGGCGAACTCCGCTCCGCCCGACCCCAGGGCTCGGACTCGGGCTAAGACCCGGAAGACGGCGAACTCCGCTCCGCCCGACCCCAGGGCTCGGACTCGGGCTAAGACCCGGAAGACGGCGAACTCCGCTCCGCCCGACCCCAGGGCTCGGACTCGGGCTAAGACCCGGAAGACGGCGAACTCCGCTCCGCCCGACCCCAGGGCTCGGACTCGGGCTAAGACCCGGAAGACGGCGAACTCCGCTCCGCCCGACCCCAGGGCTCGGACTCGGGCTAAGACCCGGAAGACGACGAAACTCCGCCTCGCCCGACCCCAGGGCTCGGACTCCGCCCTGGCCTCGGCCGAACGACCTCCGCCTCGCCCGACCCCACGGCTCGGACTCGGACTCGGCCTCGGCAACAGAAGACAGACTCAACCTCGGCTTCGGAGGAGCCCCCACGTCACCCTGCCTAGGGCACAGACACGCCACGTCAACAGGAAGCGCCATCATCGTCCTACCCCGAATCGACTCGGGTCACGGAGAACAAGACCGGCGTCCCATCCGGCCAGCTCCGCCGGATGGGCAATGATGGCGCTCCACAAGCTCTGTGACGACGGCGGCCCCCAGCTCTCTTACGGAAGCAGGGCGACGTCAGCAAGGACTCGACCGCTCCAACAGTTGTCCCTCCGCCAGGCTCCGTCGCACCTCCGACAGCCACGACATCATGCCAGCAAGGTGCCAAGACCTCTCCGGCTGCCACATTGGCATGTACCTAGGGCATTAGCTCTCTCTCCGCTAGACACGTAGCACTCTGCTACACCCCCCATTGTACACCTGGATCCTCTCCTTACGACTATAAAAGGGAGGACCAGGGCCTTCTTAGAGGAGGTTGGCCGCGCGGGACCGAGGACGGGACAGGCGCTCTCTTGGGGCCACTCGCTTCCCTCACCCGCGTGGACGCTTGTAACCCCCCTACTGCAAGCGCACCCGACCTGGGCGCGGGACGAACACGAAGGCCGCGGGACTTCCACCTCTCTCACGCTCGACTCCGGCCACCTCGCCTCTCCCCCCCTTCGCGCTCGCCCACGCGCTCGACCCATCTGGGCTAGGGCACGCAGCACACTCACTCGTCGGCTTAGGGACCCCCCTGTCTCGAAACGCCGACAAGTCCCAAAAGACTAAAGGCTATGGTCAGGGGCATCTACAAAGATGTCGCAAGCACAAGATGAGATCAGATCTAATAGATTGAGAGAAGTATAGATCATACTAGAATAAAATACTTTTTGGCAAGGGGCATATAGGAGCACAACATAGAATTAGTCGAGGTGACTAATATTTTGAAGCAGCATCAAGGATGAGATGAAGTAATAATCGATAAGTCCTTAAAACGGCCAATGCTACTCTAGGTCAGCGGTCCTATAGTCAGCACGGCTTTGATACCACTTATGTCACACCCGGTTTTGAAGGTAAACCGAATGCGAACCATGTACGTGCCAGGATCAGAAATTCACGTACACAACGATTACATAAATGACTTATCATAGCACATTGCTTCGAATTACAATAAAGAGTAAGTAATAATATTACATACTAGAGCCATTTACATAATATAAATCAAAGTACACAGAATCGAAACGTAGCCAACGTAAACAACCCACCACAGGCAGCTGGCTGGGGGAGGTCGCTAGCCTAATCCTCGAACTCGTCGAAGTCCTGGAACTCCCGGAGATCCGCCTCGACACTGTTCTCCTTCTTCTTTACCTGAGCGTAGATTGCACCAAAGGCAATCTGGTGTTTTGTGAAAGCAAGGGTGAGTACACATCAACGTACTCAGCAAATGTCCCGTTTGGCTGTAGTGGACTAGCTTTATGTGGGGTTAAGGTCAAGCAGTTGCTTTTAGTTGGTCAGTTAATTATTACTAGTAGAGAGCCAAGTTTTAACAGTAACCCAAGTTGTCAACCCAAAAGTACTCTTTCCAAACGGAAAGAATACCACTTACCATTACCATAGTCAATACCAAAACCACAATTCTCATCGCCACCTGTAATCCGAACATCTTTGATCAAGTATCACTAATCAATGGAGCTCCCTTGGCCGCTCATAACCGTGAGCACGGCTGATATATCAGTTTCATAACACTCTGCAGAGTTTGCGCACTTTACCCACAAGTCGTGATTCCCTCTCTAGCCCGGGCTTGCAAGACCCTTATTCACTACCGAGGTGAATGGTCAGGGATTCACTACGAAGCCTTTACAAAGATTCCCTGAGGTTGTAGCCACCCGTTAGGTTTCCTAAATGCACCGCACTCCTCCCTAAGGGGCGAACCAACCTTGGCAGAGCGAGCCGCATACACCGAGCCCCATTAACGGCACGACGGCGAAGCGAACTACACCCCAGTTGCTCTAATTAGTCAGCTAAGGGCATCCCATTCCACCCTCATGGTTGCACTGTTTTCCCGGGTGGTCATCCAACGAATAGGTCCTTACGAAGAGGCACTCGAGAAACCGCTCGAGCCCCCTAAAGTATCACCAGTCCAACATCATAATCATAATGACAACATCGTATCATAAGTGTTCACATCATGATCATTGATTAAAGTAAAGCAATAGCATGAATCTAACCATAGTAGCCCAAAAGGTAATCAAGGACCAGATAAATAGAAAGCTAGTCAATCCTTAGGTTGTTCATAGTATGCGGGACAGTGAATTATAAAGTAAATGAGACATAATGGGTCAGAGGACACTTGCCTTCACCAAATAGATGCTCAGAATCTTTAGCCTTGTAGAACTCGAAGAGCTGGGTCATTTGGTCGCCGGAGCTTGACCGTCGATTCCTCGAAGCTCAGAAACGAACCGCGATCTAATCGTAACGCGACGCGAAGACGAACAGGCACAAGCAAACAAACATATACATATGCATAAGAACATTACACCATACAAGATAAAATGTTATAAAAGCGAGCAATATAAAATAGAGAGCGCATCTACGGTTACGCGAGGAAAAGAACCACGATAGTCGAAGCTACGGTCGAGGGGTTAGCGCGTTTACGTTAAACAAGTACTAATTAGAACATCCAATTCAACATAATTATATTAATTGATATTAATCAAATGTAAATTAATACTACTACTTAGTTTTGACTAACTTACTATTTTAATAGTTGACAGTTAAGCAAGTAACTTAATTAATATGAGCGATTCTAAGCGAGACGAATTAACGACGCACGACGTGCAAACACGATGTGCGCAACGCGCGGACACAAACGACTTAGCGCGCGGACAACGCGCGATACGCGCGAACGGCACGCGGCAAGGCGCGCGACACACGCGAACGGCACACGACAACGCGTGCGAACGACACGCGCAACACTCGCGAACGACACGCGACGACGTGCGCGAAACAGCACCGCGGCACGCGCGGACCGACATGCGAAACTAATAATTAAACAACGTGATTAAACTAAATAGTTATTAATAAATAACATTTCAGTTAAGGTTAATCATATTGGTGACTAATTATAAATGCGCAAATCGAATTCCTAAATTAGGTTTTTAAATTTAAACGTCGTTCTAGTAGCCACTGGTTAAACAAACGTTTAACTGAATTAAATAAAATGTGCAAAAATTGGGATAAATATTTATAAATTATGATAATTTTAATACGAATTTAACGCAGCTTGAATGGATCGAATCAGATTTAAAACGCAAAAGTTATGAATGTTTTAAACCATACTGTAATTCGCGCGGACTAAATTTACGAGACTGTCATCGTCTTCTTCCTCTCTCCTCTCTACCTCATGTTTGAATTTCATGGCAATGGAAGGAGCAGGGGAGCTGCGCAGGGGAGGGGGGCTTGACCGCCGCTAGGGGGCCAGCCACGCCGCGTAGGGCACGCGCCCGCGGGCAGAGGCCGCACCTAGGGGAAGCTCGCGTGGGCAGGGGACCGCGGCCAGGCCATGGCCGGCCGGCCAACCGCGCCGAGCCACTGCACCGCCGCAGGGGCCGCGCGCGCACGGGCCAGGGGCAGGGCGCCGCGCCACCGGGGCAAGGATGCGGGGGAACAAGGTGCTACCTCTTCAAGCCCTAGAAATTGAAGAAAACAAAGAACAAGGATGGAGGAGCTCACCGGGGAAGAAGACCCTCGCCGGAGCCGAAGTCAAATCCGTCGATTACCGGAGATTCGGGGGTCCAATCGACGAACCGAACGCGCTGCGACGAAGCCCTCGACGAGACGAACGCAGCGGTACCCTTGGATTCCACAGACGATACACGGATTGGGAGTAATTGCTCGCCGGAGTTGGAACCGCTCCGAATTTCAGCGAGCAATACCGGGAGCTAGGGATCGGATTTGGAGAAAATGTTTCGTGTTCTAGAACGGGCTCGACGAGATGAAGCCAGACATGTATATATATCTAGGGTTTGGATGAGATGAAAATTCGGTTAAAATTCGGATTTTACTATTTTTAAAATTCGGAAAAAGCCTAGAAATCCATATTTTGTGCTCAAAATATTATATATGCTTTCAAAAATTCCAGAAAAATTCCTATAAATGTTTTGGCACCTAATGAACTCAAAAAACATAGTTAGAATTTCTAAAAACATTTTTAAGTTCCTAAAATAAATAGATTTTGGTTTCCGGAAAATAGAAAAATATTCCGAAAAATATGAAAATTTACCGAGCGCTTCTATAAGATAAGTTAACATGTTTCAAACACATTTTGCACTTAGAAACACCATGCAACGACATGAATGCAACAACCAAAGTGCCTCTAGGGCTCATTCCACTAGGTTTATGCTATTATAAAACAAAATAATTCTCCATTTTTAGGAAAAAGAGAAAGGAAAGCGAAGAACTGAGAGAGTAACACCTGAATTTGGTGGATATTAGAAAAGAAATTTTATACCCCAAATTCATGGTGTTACAACTAGCCACTCTGGGTATTTGACCTCTCTGATAACGCCAGCGCTAAGAAGCCTCTTCACTTCGTTCCGAGCACCTTCAGCTTTGTCATCGGATATTTTCCAAAGCCTTTGTTTTCTTGGCCTGAAAGATGGATCCACATTGAGTGAATGCTCAATGACATCTTTGTTGACACTGCAAAGATCATTGGCTGACCAAGCAAAGACATCTTTGTTATTGAATGGAAATCTTAGCAATTTTTTTCCTGCTCTTCAGATAACTGAGACCCCAGCAGTACCTTTTGTTCTGCTATATATTCAAATAGAAGCATAGGCTTCGGCTGATCCGCCGAAGCAGCCTTCTCTCTTTTGTATCGATACTGCTCACAGGCTTCGGCTCCATCTATTTTATGGATTGCCTTTGAATCTGTCCAGTTTCCTTCGGCCTTCCTGGCAGCTTCTTGACTCCCATGAACAACAATTGGCCCTTGTTCCAAAGGTATCTTCATGCATAGATATGCTGGATGAAGTATCGCTTTGGAAACATTAAGTGTCCCACGACCAATGATTGCATTATAGGGATACTCCATGTCAACAATGTCAAAGACAACATGTTCAGTCCTTGTGTTATGAACAAAGCCGAAGGTCACTGGCATTGTGATTTTGCCGAGTGCTATAATTTGCCTTCCTCCGAAGCCACATAGAGAATGTGTAGCATCATGGATCTTATCCTCTGGTTCTTGCATCTGTCTGAAGGACTTAGCAAATATGATATCCGCTGCACTGCCTGTATCAACCAGAACATTACGAACCAAAAATCCCTTAATGACACAAGATATGACCATAGCATCATTATGAGGGTAATCTTTGAGCTGAAGGTCCTCCTGGGAGAAGGTGATTGGGATGTGGGACCATTTTGACTTGATGAAGGGTCCCTGCACCCCAACATGCTGCACCCTTCTCTATGCTTCCTTCTTCTGCTTTTTGTTAGCCGGCTCTGAACTTGAGCCACCTGTTATCGGAAACACCAGCTTCGTAGCCGAAGATGCTTTGGCTTGATTGCTGAACGAAGCCATCAGCTCAAAAGTGGAAGTGAGTTCACCGGAGGTGGGCGCCAATATTAGGGACTTGTTCTCAAATGCTATGAATTAAGAACAAGGCAACACAAAATGTTAAAGGTTAATGCCCTTCGTCCTTCAAAGCATTATTTCCCTTAGGATATAATGATCTTCAGACGAAGGTCATGAAGGATGTACCTTCATCATCACAGTATACGTTAATGAAAGATGAAGCATGTTAAATATAAGAGACAACTTGAATAATCATATCACATTATTAATTCAACTTTATTATATTATCATGGATAAACAGAAATAATATAGAGTTACATTTGTACCTTCGGCTTGACGGAAGGAGAAAGTACAAGCGTGACGCACGAGCGAGTACAAATTAGCGTGAACAGTAAGGGGGTACTGTTCATCTATTTATAGGCACAGGGCGCAGCCTATGTGAAATTATATTTATACCCTTTATAATCGATTACAATCATGACACAAACTATCATGGGTCAATCTGTCTTTTTATCTTTAAGTCGGTGCAACCCTTCGTCTTAAAGCCATGTCGTTATGCCGAAGCTCCGTGGAAGGTAGCTTCGGCGTTATTTTTGTGATGATCTTCCGAAGGTGTTTCTTCTTACAGGACCTTCGGCTACGAAGCAGACCCCAACAGATGCCAAAACAAACTAGAGTAGAGATAAAAAAATAAAAACGCCGGCGAGATATAAATACTTGTGTATGTGTGGCTCCCCCTAAATATGTGCACGAGTTTTGTGATCTTCATATTGACTTGATATGTCAATTTTGCAACATATTTGGAGAAAGTGAATAGCCAACACATTACACAATCACTAAGGGATGCAACAGAATTATATAAGATGTGATGATATAAAAATGACATTACTCTAACAATTCCATCATTGCATAGCATAAGATATGAAATAGCACTAGCTATTACAATAATGGGCATCCCATCATAATATCGTTTATGGCCCTAAGCCATCATCACATGCATCACAACAAGCATAGGCGAATAGAGTTATTACAGACCCATTGTTCATTAGAAAAATAAAAGCCCCTGAGGGCTACCAAGCCAAGCTATCATTACAAAAATAAAAGCCCCTGAGGGATACCAAGCCAAGCTATCAATCCTTCTCCCCCTTTTTGGCAACTAGCACCAAAAATAGGAGGGAAACATCAACCACAAATTACCAAGGAGGAGATGGATCAAAGAACTGTGACGCCAAATTTGTTGCAAAGTTTTCTTCCCCAGGCTGAGCTGGGGGGATAGCTGCCAGATGGATCTTGGGGAGGAGGATATGAAGAAGATGGACCTGGATCCCCTTGGTGGGGAGGCGGGACATACTGCTCTCTATCATCAAAAAATTCTTCCTCTTCTCCTTCTTCATCTTCTGCTGACATGAATGGAACCCCATAGCTTGCTGGTGCCATTCATTAATCTCTGGCGGAGGAGGATGGAGGGGCACATCAGGCGAGCGGGGAGCAAAAGGCATACCCATGGAAGAGGCCTGACGATGGAGGTTGTCGTCAGTCTCCCGCTGTTGCCTCGCCAGCTCATGAACATCAGAAGAGATGTTCCTGCACATAGAAAAGAAAGCTGCGATTCCATGAGCCAATCGAGCTCCCATCCTGCGACCACGACCTCGACCACGACCACGACCACGTGGTGTGGGAGATCCGTGACCAGGAGAGGGACGTGAGGTACCAGCAGCAGCTTGCCCACGAGAGCTGGCAGGGGCTTTCCTCAATCGCCTTGCTGGATTGTTTGGGTCAATCCAGAAGGGGGTATAGGAGAGATGTCTTGTCCCTTTTTCAAATCGAAATTATGCCACCACTTCAATCATCTTCATGATGAAGGGGGCATGAAGACATCCCTTGAGTGGGAAGCAGGAAGCATGGATGATCTCTTGCCAAATCATATAAAAAAACATATAAGCTTTCAGAATTGTTTGGCTTCATGAATGAGAGCAGGACTTTGTTCTCTCCCAAGATATTCATCTAATTTCCCCCTTTGGGGATGAGAGTCATTCTACAGAGAGAATTGATGTACCTGTAGTACTTGTGCAGATTGGTGGATTTCCAATATTCATCAGACTCAGAGATGTGAAGATCGTTGGCTTCATCCTTGGTGGGAGGACGAAAGTCATGAATCTTAATTTTGTCTCCTGAGATATCCTCATCCATAAATCCCAGAATGTGAGCAAACCTCCTGTAGCTCACCTTATACCAGCTTCCTTCAATGAAAAAGTTGAGATAAGGAAAGTTGTATGGACTTTCCTCATCAGCATGCTTAATCCAGAGAGTAGAATAAAATTGTGCAATGACTTCACCATTCCAATCGTATTGGAATGTCATGATGGTCTTCATCCTTTTTCTCTCACAGGCCCTCAATGTCTGTGTCATTTCTGGGTCTCCAATGGCTTCGCATCCATCCCAGTTAATAAAATGTTGATGGAGGATTGGCTGGTGCTTCTTTGGAAGGATAACTGAGTTATAGAAATCAACATGAAGGAGAGTCCAGAAGCGATTACCATCAATCCTGACATCACGAACACGGAATGTAGGATTTTGGAAGTGCATATCCTGAAGAAGGGCAGACCCTCCGCTGGCAGTGAAACCAATGACCTGCTCGTTGGCGGAACGATGGGCATGCGCTCTGTGAAGCACTAACCCCTGAATAATGGGTGCATTAGCAGGAGGGAGATCAACATCATCATATTTTCCTCCCTCATCATCGCTGGTAGCCTCCCAGGCCTGTGGATTCACCGTGGGACGAGACCGACCGGAGGGATTCCGGGTCGTTCGTCCGCGAGCTCCATGAGACCAGAGGCATCACCACCTGGCAGGACATTGCCAGATCCGCGCCCGCGCTTGGATCTGGACCGAGGAGGAGTGTCTTCACGAATTTCTGGGGCGTCGTCATCTGAGTCGGACTCAACAACAGATGGATTTCTACGACGCACCATCCTTAAGATTAAACAAAGAAGAACACATGGTGAGAGAGATATTTAATGTCCAAGGAGTTTTAACGAACACGTTTGAGGAAAGACACGTATGATATTGAGCATGCACTTCAACCGTTCATATGAGCGGTTTAGCTACAATGAACAATACCAACCTACTTAACTCAAACAATGTTCGAGACAATGATAACAGTTTAAGTGTGCCATACACCTAAACTACACAATATCCTTGAAAAGATACTTAAGATAATCAAGAACGGTATTGGATCGAGTCAAAAATAGGGAAATGAGACAATACCTCAATCTGAGAAATCGACCACGAAAATCCCAACGAAGAGTGGAGAGATGGTGGAGGAGCCCGAGGGTATCAAATCTCCAACAATCTCCACAAAGATTTGATAGTGTTTGAAGGGATTTGGAGTGTAGGATGAGAGAGAGGGAGAGAGAAAGGTGAGGGCGTCGGTGGCTGCAACAAATGAGAGAGTGAAGATAGAAAGTGGGGAGTAGAGGACAGAAAAGGGGCAGTGGCAGCTGGTCAAACTGACCAAAACCGGTCCACGAGAGCTGGCACGAGAACTGACTCAACCGGTTTTGCTGCAGTACGCACAGTAATTTCACAGAAAACGAGGGTTGACTGCGCAGAAAAACTGACGCGCTGACAGCACAGACCGCGAGACTGACGGCGCAGACTGCGGAGCTGACAGACTGCACAGAATCCGAAGCGACGAAAACTGGTTCAACCGATTCTCACCAGAGAGAATCCGGTTGAGTGGCTTACTCAGCCGGTTTACTCAACCAGTTTTCAGAAGCAGCCTGATAAGGCCTAGAATACAAGCAATATTTATGACATGAATAATTTAGGCAATAAAAACAAGATTTCACATGTCATATTGTGCACAAAACAACTTTATACCAATCAATCATGATTCAAATTTTAGTTCTTAAGACACGTTTCGAGAATCCAAGATATTTAGTTCACTCCTTAGAAAACAAAACCTAGTCTCATCAAGAGGTTTGGTGAAGATATCGGCTAGTTGATTTTCAGTGCTCACATGAAATAATTCGATATCTCCTTTGGCTTCATGGTCTCTCAAGAAATGATGTCTAATATCAATATGTTTGGTTCTAGAGTGTTGCACAGGATTGTTTGCAAGTTTAATGGCACTCTCATTGTCACACAGCAATGGAATTTTATTAAACTCACAACCAAAGTCTCTAAGGGTTTGCTTCATCCATAGCAACTGTGCACAACATGCACCGGCTGCTATGTACTCAGCTTTTGCAGTGGAAAGTGCAACACAATTTTGTTTCTTGGAACCCCATGACACTAAGGACCGCCCAAGGAATTGGCAAGTCCCTGTAGTATTTTTTTATCTACTTTGAAACCGGCATAGTCTAAGTCAGAATAGCCAAGTAAATCGAAAAGGGAGCCTTTATGGTACCATAATCCTAGGTTTTGGGTGTGAACTAAGTATCTTAAGATTCTCTTAACGGCTACAAGATGACAATCCTTTGGATTTGCTTGAAAACGTGCACACAAGCATACACTTAACATAATATCAGGTCTAGATGCACATAAGTAAAGCAGTGACCCTATCATTGATCTATATAGTTTTTGATCTACCGATTTACCTTCTTCATTAAGGTCGAGATGTCCATTTGATGACATTGGTGTCTTGGCGTGCTTTGCCTTTTCCATGACAAATTGCTTGAGCATGTCTTGTGTATACTTGGCTTGGCACAGAAAGGTACCTTCCTTGAGTTGTTTTACTTGAAATCCCAGAAAGTATTTGAGCTCGCCCATCATAGACATCTCGAACCTGTTCGTCATCACCTTACTAAATTCTTCACAAAATTTCTCATTAGTACTACCAAATATAATGTCATCGGCATATATTTGGCACACAAATAACTCATTATCAACTTTGCGAGTGAATAAAGTAGAGTCAGCTTTTCCTATTTTAAATCCATTTTAAATCCATTCATACCAAGCTCTAGGGGCTTGTTTAAGCCCGTAGAGCGCTTTGTGGAGTAGATAAACATGGTTTGGCTTTCTTGGATCTTCAAATCCCGGCGGTTGCTCCACATAGACCCGCTCTTGTAGTGGTCCATTTAGAAATGCGCTCTTGACATCCATTTGGTACAGCTTGAAATCATGATTAGTAGCATAGGCAATTAATATTCTTATTGACTCTAACCTTGCTACCGGCACATATGTTTCACCAAAGTCAAGTCCCTCCACTTGAGTGAAGCCTTGGGCAACCAACCGTGCTTTGTTTCTTGTAACGACGCCATGTTCATCTTATTTGTTCCTAAAGACCCATTTTGTTCCAGTCACATTTTGCTTAGGTCTTTGAACTAAGGTCCAGACTTCATTCCGAGTGAAGTTGTTTAACTCCTCTTGCATTGCGATTATCCAATCCGGATCACACAGCACTTCTTCAACCTTAAGTGGCTCAAGAGAGGAAACAAACGAATAAAATTCACAAAAAATTGCTAAACGAGATCTAGTTGTTACCCCTCTTTTGATACTCCCAAGAATGTTGTCCACTGGATGATCTCTTTGGATGGTATGGTGGACTCGAGGATGGGGCACTGATGATTGTCTTTGAATTTGCTCTTCATCATCATCCACTTGATCAAGAGGCAATTCATCATCAACACCTTCAGGTTCATCTTCCATAATGGTTGGCATCTTTTGGGGTTTATGAACTTCTTTAAGAATTGGATGACTTGATATTGATGGGTTTGCTTGGGTAGAGGATTTGTCACCCACCACCTTTGCACCCACATCAAAGACATCATTTGTCATCCACAAGGTTCCTTCCTCATCATCCTTTTCTTGTGGTCTCACTTCACCTATTGCAAGCTTCTTTATGGCCTCACAAGGTGGTTCTTCATTTCCTGCAATATCATTAGAAACATGCCCTTGCGAGCCATTATATTCATCAAATGTCACGTCTATCGCTATTTCAACAAGACCGGTGGTATTGTTGAAAACACGATATCTGAAAGGGAAATAGGCTCATACCTTTTCCTAAATGATTTTGGTGGTTGAATTGCCCAACACGAATAAATTGGACTAACTAGTTTGCTCTAGATCATAAGTTCTACAGGTGCCAAAGGTTCACAATAAACCAATACAAAGTTCAAAGAAAAGGGTTCAAAAAGAAAGGAGCAAAGCAACCGAAGGTTGCCCTGATCTGGCGCACCGGACTGTTCGGTGCACCACCGGACAGTGTCCGGTGCACCAGGGTGGATTCTCTCCAACTCGCTAGCTTCGGGAATTTAGGGAGCCACTCCGCTATAATTCACCGGACTGTTTGGTGTGCCAAGTGGAGTAACGGCTAACAACGCCAACGGTCGTCTGCAAAAGGTGAACAATGATCAACAGTGCGCGACTGCGCGCGCAGAGTCAGAGCAGGCGCCAGAAGGCGCACTGGACAGTGAACAGTGTCTGTCCGGTGCACCAACGGACTGTCCAGTGGCCCCACATGTCATAGCACCAACATTCGGAACCCAACGGCTTGGTGACGTGGCTGGCGCATCGGATAGTGTCCGGTGGCGCACCAGACTGTCCGGTGCGCCATACGACAGAAGCCCTCACCAACGACCATTTTGGTGGTTGGGGCTATAAATACCCCCCAACCACCACACTTCAATGCATCCAAGTTTTCAGCCATCAAACCTCATACAAGAGCTATAGTCTTCATTCCAAGACACAAACAAAGAGATCAATTCCTCTCCCAAGTCCGAAATCACTCCAAACAAATTAGTGACTAGAGAGAGAGACTTTTGTGTTCTTTTGAGCTCTTGCGCTTGGATTGCTTTTCTTCTTCCTCTATTCTTGTTTCCAACTCACTTGTAATCAAAACAAGAGACACCAAGTTATGGTGGTCCTTGTAGTGGACTAAGTGTCCCATTTGATTGAAGAGAAAGGCTCACTCGGTCTAAGTGACCGTTTGAGAGAGGGAAAGGGTTGAAAGAGACCCAGTCTTTGTGACCACCTCAACGAGGAGTAGGTTTCCAAGAACCGAACCTTGGTAAAACAAATCACTGTGTCATCCGCTCTTATTCGCTTGTGATTTGTTTTCGCCCTCTCTTTAGGACTCGATTATATTTCTGACGCTAACCCCGACTTGTAGTTGAGCTTAAACTTTATAAATTTCAGATTTGCCTATTCACCCCCCCCCCTCTAGGCGACTTTCAATTGGTATTAGAGCCCGATACTTCATTAAGAGCCTAATCACTCGAAGTGATGTCGGGAGCTCACGCCAAGGAGATGGTGACCAGCGAGAAGCCCGCCACAAGCCACGGGAAGGCTCCATCGGGGGAGTCCAGCAACAAGAAGAGGGAGGAATCACCTCCCTGCGTGAAGTCGCATCGGAGTGGCGACAAGAAGAAGAAAATGAAGAAAGTGGTCTACTACGAGACCGATTCTTCGTCGCCCTCCACCTCCGCCTCCGACACGCCTTCCGTCACTTCTAAGCGCCATGAGCGCAAGAAGTTTAGTAAGATCCCCTTACGCTATCCTCGCATTTCCAAATGCACCCCTTTACTTTCCGTCCCACTAGGCAAACCACCAGTTTTTTACGGTGAAGATTATTGTATGTGGAGTGATAAAATGAGGCACCATCTAACCTCACTCCACGCTAGTATTTGGGACATTGTTGAGTTTGGTGCGCAGGAACCATCCGTGGGGGATGAAGGCTATGACTCGGACGAGGTAGCCCAAATCCGACACTTCAACTCCCAAGCCACTACTATACTCCTTGCCTCTCTAAGTCGAGAGGAGTATAATAAGGTGCAAGGGTTGAAGAGTGCCAAAGAGATTTGGGACGTGCTCAAGACCGCGCACGAAGGAGACGAGGTGACCAAGATCACCAAAAGGGAAACGATCGAGGGGGAGCTCGGTCGCTTCATGCTTCATCAAGGGGAGGAGCCACAAGCAACGTACAACCGGCTCAAGACCTTGGTGAACCAAGTGCGCAACCTCGGGAGCACAAAATGGGATGACCATGAAATGGTCAAGGTTATTCTAAGATCACTCGTTTTTCTTAATCCTACACAAATTCAATTAATTCGTGGTGATCCTAGATACAAGCTAATGTCTCCCGAGGAAGTTATAGGAAAATTTGTGAGCTTTGAATTTGTCGGGGACCATAATTAGGGGTACCCTCAAGACGCCTAATTCTCAGCTGGTAACCCCCATCAGCATAAAGCTGCAAAGGCCTGATGGGTACGGTTAAATCAGGGATCAGTCCACACGAGTGACTCGATCACGCTTCACCCGAGCCTAGCCTCGGCCAAGGGCAGCCGATCTCGAGAGACTTCCGTCTCGCCCGAGGCCCCCTTTTTATGGCGGACACATCACCGGCTCGCCCGAGGCCTTGGCTTCGCTCAGAAGCAACCTTGACTAAATCGCCACACCGACTGACCAAATTGCAGGGGCATTTAACGCAAAGGTGGCCAGACACCTTCATCCTGACACGCGCCCCCGGCAGAGCCGAAGTGACCGCCGTCACTCCACCGCTCCACTGGCCAGTCTGACAGAAGGACAGCGCCGCCTGCGCCACTCCGACTGCAGTGCCACTCGACAGAGTGAGTCTGACAGGCAGTCAGGCCTTGCCAAAGGCACCACGGCGAACTCCGCCCCGCCCGACCTCAGGGCTCGGACTCGGGCTAAGACCCGGAAGACGGCGAACTCCGCTCCGCCCGACCCCAGGGCTCGGACTCGGGCTAAGACCCGGAAGACGGCGAACTCCGCTCCGCCCGACCCCAGGGCTCGGACTCGGGCTAAGACCCGGAAGACGGCGAACTCCGCTCCGCCCGACCCCAGGGCTCGGACTCGGGCTAAGACCCGGAAGACGGCGAACTCCGCTCCGCCCGACCCCAGGGCTCGGACTCGGGCTAAGACTCGGAAGACGGCGAACTCCGCTCCGCCCGACCCCAGGGCTCGGACTCGGGCTAAGACCCGGAAGACGACGAAACTCCGCTCCGCCCGACCCCAGGGCTCGGACTCGGGCTAAGACCCGGAAGACGACGAAACTCCGCTCCGCCCGACCCCAGGGCTCGGACTCGGGCTAAGACCCGGAAGACGACGAAACTCCGCCTCGCCCGACCCCAGGGCTCGGACTCCGCCCTGGCCTCGGCCGAACGACTTCCGCCTCGCCCGACCCCATGGCTCGGGCTCGGCCACGGCAACGGAAGGCAGACTCAACCTCGGCTTCGGAGGAACCCCCACGTCGCCCTGCCTAGGGCACAGACCTCCACGTCAACAGGAAGCGCCATCATCATCCTACCCCGAATCGACTCGGGTCACGGAGAACAAGACCGGCGTCCCATCCGGCCAGCTCCGCCGGAGGGGCAATGATGGCGCTCCACAAGCTCTATGACGACGGCGGCCCCAGCTCTCTTACGGAAGCAGGACGACGTCAGCAGGGACTCGACCGCTCCAACAGCTGTCCCTCCGCCAGGCTCCGCCGCACCTCCGACAGCCACGACATCACGCCAGCAGGGTGCCCAGATCTCTCCGGCTGCCACATTGGCATGTACCTAGGGCGCTAGCTCTCCCTCCGCTAGACACGTAGCACTCTGCTACACCCCCCATTGTACACCTGGATCCTCTCCTTACGACTATAAAAGGGAGGACCAGGGCCTTCTTAGAGGAGGTTGGCCGCGCGGGACCGAGGACGGGACAGGCGCTCTCTTGGGGCCGCTCGCTTCCCTCACCCGCGTGGACGCTTGTAACCCCCCTACTGCAAGCGCACCTGACTTGGGCGCGGGACGAACACGAAGGCCGCGGGACTTCCACCTCTCTCACGCTCGACTCCGGCCATCTCGCCTCTCCCCCCTTCGTGCTCGCCCACGCGCTCGACCCATCTGGGCTGGGGCACGCAGCACACTCACTCGTCGGCTTAGGGACCCCCCTGTCTCGAAACGCCGACAGTTGGCGCGCCAGGTAGGGGCCTGCTGCGTGCTGACGAACAGCTCCCCGTCAAGCTCCAGATGGGCAGTCTCCAGCAACCTCTCCGGCCCGGGACGGTGCTTCGTTTCGGGACTCTTGAGTTCATGTCCTTCGACGGCAGCTACGACATGATACTTCTTCCACCGCCGCGCGACTACGACAATGGCGGCCGACAACCCGCCCGCCGGCGGCGGAATCGACGACGTCTTCCCCGCGTGGTGGAAGGGCAACATTCGGGCTCGCTCCGTTCTCTCCCCCGCCAGCGGAGGAGGAGGCGGGGCCATCAAGGCCAGGTGGGAGGTCGCGCTTCGTCGGCCGTCGAGCGAATCGACGCCCCCGACGCCCCGACGGAAGGCACGCCGGACGTCGACCTCGCGTTCAAGACGGAGGCAAGCGCCGTCCCCCCGTGGCACGCTGACCCCGAGCAAGAAGACGATGCCGGCGCGCTCGCGGAAAGCCTGCAGGACGTCGCCCTCGAACCAGAGTTGACGGTGCAACCAGTCCCCGATGTGACTACGTCGCTCCTCGTCGACAAAAAGGTACCGACTAACTCCCATCTTGCGTCATTTCGACTCGGCCTCAACCCGCCAAACGACCTCGTTTTGGCGGGCGCTCTCATTGAGGCGAGTGCAACCCCACTGAGGTTCCGTATGCGGTCGCCTTGGGACCGACTGACGGACGTCTCGACCTACGGGCCCTCTGGGTCCGAGGAAGATGACGATCCCAGCATCGCTTGGGATTTCTCCGGACTTGGCAACCCCAGTGCCGTGCGGGACTTCATGACCGCATGTGACTACTGCCTATCCGACTGTTCCGATGGAAGCCGCAGCCTTGGCGACGAGAGCTGCGGCCCAAGCCGCGAATGTTTCCACATCGAGCTAGGGGATCCCTCCGAAGGCAACCATCTTGGCATGCCGGAGGACGGTGATCTCCCTAGGCCGGTGCCTCGCGCCGACATCCCACGGGAGCTAGCTGTGGTCCCCGCTCCGGCGGGGGGTTACGACCCACAACTCGAGCAAGTCCGCGAGGCGCAGGCTAGGCTCAACGAGGGAACAGGAGCGCTTGAGCCGATCCGTCGGGACGTCGGACAGGCGTGGGCGGGCCAACCCCTGGCCGGAGAAATACGTCACTTGCCCCAAGGTCTCCAGCACCGCGTCGCCAACGATGTCAGGATCAGGCCGCCGCCCGCATCCAGCGGGGTTGGTCAGAACCTGGCAACCGCAGCAATGCTCATCCGCGCGATGCCGGAGCCGTCAACCACCGAGGGTCGGCGAATCCAGGGAGAACTCAAGAATCTCCTGGAAGGCGCTGCGGCCCGGCGGGCCGAGAGCACTGCCTCCCGAAGGCAAGGTTATCCCTCGGAACCTCATGCCGCGACTTCC
The DNA here is from genome assembly GCF_902167145.1 of Zea mays. Classification (NCBI taxonomy): domain Eukaryota; kingdom Viridiplantae; phylum Streptophyta; class Magnoliopsida; order Poales; family Poaceae; genus Zea; species Zea mays. The sequence continues at coordinate 204,810,910 of NC_050097.1, read as the reverse complement.
CGATTCATGCGGGAAGCCTCGGTCTACACCGGGCGCACGCGCAACACCGCGCCTGCGGCCCCGGGCCACCTCGGCAACGAGCACCATCGACGCGACCGTCGGGCTCACCTCGACGAAAGGGTGCGCCGAGGCTACCACCCCAGGCGTGGGGGGCGCTACGATAGCGGGGAGGATCGGAGTCCCTCGCCCGAACCACCCGGTCCGCAGGCCTTCAGTCGGGCCATCCGACGGGCGCCATTCCCGACCCGGTTCCGACCCCCGACTACTATCACGAAGTACTCAGGGGAAACGAGACCGGAACTGTGGCTCGCGGACTACCGCCTTGCCTGCCAACTGGGTGGAACGGACGACGACAACCTCATCATCCGTAACCTCCCCCTGTTCCTCTCCGACACTGCTCGTGCCTGGTTGGAGCACCTGCCTCCGGGGCAGATCTCCAACTGGGACGACTTGGTCCAAGCCTTCGCTGGCAATTTCCAGGGCACATACGTGCGCCCCGGGAATTCTTGGGACCTTCGAAGCTGCCGGCAACAGCCGGGGGAGCCGCTTCGGGACTACATCCGGCGATTCTCGAAGCAGCGCACCGAGCTGCCCAACATCACCGACTCGGATGTCATCGGCGCGTTCCTCGCCGGCACCACTTGCCGCGACCTGGTGAGCAAGCTGGGTCGCAAAACCCCCACCAGGGCGAGCGAGCTGATGGACATCGCCACCAAGTTCGCCTCTGGCCAGGAGGCGGTCGAGGCTATCTTCCGAAAGGACAAGCAGCCCCAGGGCCGCCCATCGGAAGAAGCTCCCGAGGCGTCTGCTCCGCGCGGCGCCAAGAAGAAAGGCAAGAAGAAGTCGCAATCGAAACGCGACGCCGCTGACGCGGACCTTGTCGCCGCCGCCGAGTATAAGAACCCTCGGAAGCCCCCCGGAGGTGCAAACCTCTTCGACAAGATGCTCAAGGAGCCGTGCCCCTACCATCAGGGGCCCGTCAAGCACACCCTCGAGGAGTGCGTTATGCTTCGGCGTCACTTCCACAGGACCGGGCCACCCGCCGAGGGTGGCAGGACCCGCGACGACGACAAGAACGAAGATCTCCTAGCAGGAGAATTCCCCGAGGTCCGCGACTACTTCATGATCTATGGAGGGCATGCGGCGAATACCTCGGCTCGGCACCGCAAGCAAGAGCGCCGGGAGGTCTGCTCGGTGAAGGTGGCGGCGCCAGTCTACCTAGACTGGTCCGACAAGCCCATCACTTTCGACCAGGCCGACCACCCCGATCATGTGCCGAGCCCGGGGAAATACCCGCTCGTCGTCGACCCCGTTGTCGGCGATGTCAGGCTCACCAAGGTCCTGATGGATGGGGGCAGCTGCCTCAACATCATCTACGCCGAGACCCTCAAGCTCCTGCGCGTCGATCTGTCCTCCGTCCGAGCAGGCGCTGCGCCCTTCCACGGGATCATCCCTGGGAAGCGCGTCCAGCCCCTCGGGCGACTCGACCTCCCCGTCTGCTTCGGGACACCCTCCAACTTCCGAAGGGAGACCCTGACGTTCGAGGTGGTCGGGTTCCGAGGAACCTACCACGCCGTGCTAGGGAGGCCATGCTACGCGAAGTTCATGGCCGTCCCCAACTACACCTACTTGAAGCTCAAGATGCCGGGCCCCAACGGGGTCATCACCGTCGGCCCCACGTACAAACACGCGTTCGAATGCGACATGGAGTGCGTGGAGTACGCCGAGGCCCTCGCCGAGTCCGAGGCCCTCATCGCCGACCTGGAGAACCTCTCCAAGGAGGTGCCAGACGTGAAGCGCCACGCCGGCAACTTCGAGCCAGCGGAGACGGTCAAGGCCGTCCCTCTCGACCCCAGTGGCGACACCACCAAGCAGGTCCGGATCGGTTCCGGGCTCGACCCCAAATAGGAAGCAGTGCTCGTCGACTTTCTCCGCGCGAACGCCGACGTCTTTGCGTGGAGTCCCTCGGACATGCCCGGCATACCGAGGGATGTCGCCGAGCACTCGCTGGATATTCGGGCCGGAGCCCGACCCGTCAGGCAGCCTCTGCGCCGATTCGACGAGGAGAAGCGCAGAGTGATTGGCGAAGAGATCCACAAGCTAATGGCAGCAGGGTTCATCAAAGAGGTATTCCATCCCGAATGGCTTGCCAACCCTGTGCTTGTGAGGAAGAAAGGGGGGAAATGGCGGATGTGTGTAGACTACACTGGTCCCAACAAAGCATGTCCGAAGGTTCCCTACCCTCTGCCTCGCATCGACCAAATCGTGGATTCCACCGCTGGGTGCGAAACCCTGTCCTTCCTCGATGCCTACTCAGGGTATCACCAGATCTGGATGAAAGAGTCCGACCAGCTCGCGACTTCTTTCATCACGCCGTTCGGCATGTACTGCTATGTCACCATGCCGTTCGGTTTGAGGAATGCGGGCGCGACGTACCAGCGGTGCATGAACCATGTGTTCGGCGAACACATCGGTCGCACAGTCGAGGCCTACGTCGATGACATCGTAGTCAAGACAAGGAAGGCTTCTGACCTCCTCTCCGACCTTGAAGTGACATTCCGGTGTCTCAAGGCGAAAGGAGTCAAGCTTAATCCTGAGAAGTGTGTCTTCGGGGTGCCCCGAGGCATGCTCCTAGGGTTCATCGTCTCCGAGCGAGGCATCGAAGCCAACCCAGAGAAGATCGCGGCCATCACCAGCATGGGACCCATCAAGGACTTAAAAGGGGTACAGAGGGTCATGGGATGCCTCGCGGCCCTGAGCCGCTTCATCTCACGCCTCGGCGAAAGAGGTCTGCCTCTGTACCGCCTCTTAAGGAAGGCCGAGTGTTTCGCTTGGACCCCCGAGGCCGAGGAAGCCCTCGGCAACCTGAAGGCGCTCCTTACAAAGGCGCCTGTCTTGGTGCCCCCGGCGGACGGAGAAGCCCTCTTGGTCTACGTCGCCGCGACCACTCAGGTGGTTAGCGCCGCGATTGTGGTCGAAAGGCAAGAGGAAGGGCATGCATTGCCCGTTCAGAGGTGTAACGCCCCGAATTTTTGCAGTTGAATTTTTTCTTTTCTTTACTCGCCAAAATTCGGGCGTTACCTTTTCTTTTTCTTTTTCCCCTCGCTAAACCTTGACCTTTTCCAAAGTTCTAGCGGGATTCGGTTTGGATTTCCCGTGTAAGAAAAACCCTAAGTACTTTATGTTGTTTGATGCACCATGCCGAACCTTGCATTTCTTTTGATTGTTTTGAAAGTGCAAATGCATTCATGTAGAAAGATCGGATTTCGAAAATAAGAAGAAGATCTTTTATTTCTTTTTCTCTCTCTTTCTCTCTCTTCTATCTCTCTCTCTCCCGCGCCGTGGGCCGACCCCGGCCGGCCCAGCCGCCCCTGGCGCCCCCCCTTGGGCCCAATTGGCCCATGCCGCCCCCTCCCTTTATTTTTCCCCAAAACCCCCCAATCCCTCTCCCTCTCTCTCATTTTCCCTCTCTCTCCCCTAGCGCCGCCCCTACCCGCCCCTGCCCTAAGCCGCCGCCGCCCCCTGCTCGGCCGCCGCCCCCTGCCGGCCGCCCCCCCCCCCGCCGTCGGCCGCCCCTCGCCGGTGAGCCCCCCTCCTCCCTCTCTCCTCCCTCCCCCATCCCCCCTCCCCTTCCCCTCGCCGCTCGGCGCCATGGCCGCCGCCATGGCCGGCTCGTCCCGCCCCCGCCCGGCCGCCCGCCCGGCTCGTCCCGCCCCCGCCCGGCCGCCCGCCCTGGCCGCCGCCTTGGCCGCGCCCTGGCCTTGGCCGCGCCCTGGCCGCCCGGCCGCCCGCCCGGCTCGTCCCGCCCGCCCGGCCGCCCGCCTGGCCGCGCCCTGGCCGCGCCCCCCCCCCCCCCCTGGCCGCTCGGCCGGCTCGGCCGCCCCGGCTCGGCCGCCCCTGCGCGCCCTGCCCCGGCCGGTTCAACCGCCCCTAGGGCCGGTTCAACCGCCCCCCCCCCCCTCTGTTTTTTTATTTTATTTTATTTTATTTACTTTCTGTGATCATAGCTATTTTGTTTTAGGTAGGTTAATCATTATTAATGTTATTGAAATATGAAGCTTAATTTAAAATTCCGTTATACTAATTGATTCATGTAGTTAATTGTTTATCTCGTGCGATGTTGATCAACTTAAAATGATTAGGTTCCCACTAGCGCATATAATGGAATTCTTTTGTTAAGAACCAATTGTAATTGATCGTTAGTGCATAAGATTTAACCCCCTGCGAAACCCTTTCCCGTTTCTTTCTAACCATAACAAATGCAATGTCAAATGTCATACTTGATGCATATTCACTTTATTTGTTCCCTTGTATGGTGTACTGTTCTTTTGTATTAAATGTGGATGGATGTATGTATGTTTGCAATCGCATAGAGAACGATCCGGTCGAAGAGCCCGAGGAATTCGCAGGAGAAGCCCCTGAGCAGCAGTCGTTTGGTGGAGGCAAGTGTCCTTTGACCTATCTCTGTCCTATTCATTATTTAATTCACCTCCCGCATTACACCTTTATACCTAAGGATTGACTAGCTTTTGTTATCCATGTCCTTGTTTACCAATCTGGGTTGGATTATTACTGTTTAGCTTTATGCTATTGCTCAACTCTAATCAATGAACATGATGAGATTATCTATGATACGTTGTTTTCCCTTCTCTTATTATGATGTTGTACTTGTGGTATTCAAGGGGGCTCGAGCGGTTTCTCGAGTGCCTCTCCGTAAGGACCTGTTCTATGGATGACCGCCCGGGAAAACAGTGCAACCATGAGGGTGGAATGGGGTGCCCTTAGCTGAATAATTAGAGGATCCGGGATGTAGTTCACTTAGCCGTCGTGCCGTCAATGGGGCTCGGTGTATGCGGCTCGCTCTGCCAAGTTTGGGTTCGCCCCTTGGGGAGGAGTGCGGTGCATTTAGGAAACCTAACGGGTGGCTACAGCCCCGGGGAATCTTTGTAAAGGCTACGTAGTGAAACCCTGCCTATTCACCTTGGTAGTGTTTAAGGGTTTGATCGGCCCGAGGCAAGAGGGAATCACGGCTTGTGGGTAAAGTGCACAACCTCTGCAGAGTGTTATGAAACTGATATATCAGCCGTGCTCGCGGTTATGAGCGGCCAAGGGAGCTCCAGTGATTAGTGATACTTGATCAGAGACATTGTGGTACAGGTGGCAATGAGATTGATGGTTTTGGTTATGACTATGGTGCTGGTAAGTGGTATTCTTTCCGTTTGGAAAGGGTGCATCGGGTTAATAACTTGGGTTAATGCTAAAACTTGGCTTTCTACTAGTAAATAATAATCTGACCAACTAAAAGCAACTGCTTGACTTATCCCCACATAAAGCTAGTCCACTACAGCCAAACAGGATACTTGCTGAGTATGTTGATGTGTACTCACCCTTGCTCTACACACCAAACCCCCCCCCCCCAGGTTGTCAGCATTGCAACCACTGCTCAGGCGAAGATGAAGCTGTGGAAGGAGACTTCCAGGAGTTCCAAGACTACGACGAGTTCTAGGTGTGGGTTAGCGGCAACCCCCAGTCGGCTGCCTGTGAAGGCCGCGTTATCTACGTTTCTTTTCCGCACTTTGATTTATTGTAAGAACTATATGGACGTCTCAGACGTATGATGTAATCGACTATCTCCCTTATTAATACTATTTTGAGCACTGTGTGATGATGTCCATATTATGTAACTGCTGTGTACGTGAATAACTGATCCTGGCACGTACATGGTTCGCATTCGGTTTGCCTTTTAAAACCGGGTGTGACATAAGTGGTATCAGAGCCGTGCTGACTGTAGGACCGCTAACCTAGAGTAGAATGGTCGTTCTAAGGACTATAGACCTCTGTCCCTACCTTGACTTTGATATCTCTTCAAAAGTTGGTCGTACCGACCGAACCTATGTTCTACTATATACTATACCTTGCTGAAAATCATGTTTTATTCCAATCCTTCATTTACTTATGATTCATTATTTGCTGGTCATATTAATTCTGTTCTTACCCTTTTGCTTGCGATGTCTTTTGTAGATGGCTCGACTTAGACACACTGCACGAAAGTCAGTCATCCCCTTCTTACCCTCCCGCCTTGCTGAGCGTCCGCTTCGCCGTCCCGTGGCCGGACAGTCCAGCCACTTGGAGAGACTACACCACCGCCTGCGTGAGGAGCAGGAGCGTCGACGACAGGAGCAGCAGAGCTCTTCCTTCTCGCTCCACCAGGAGATAGAGTCTGTGAGGAGCTGCTCCCCTGTGCTTCCTCTGGAGCCGCCCCCTGCACCACCACTGGGCGCCCCAGCTTCTGGAGTAGCTGCTGGAGGAGACCCAGACGACGGAGATGGCGACGACAGCTCGAGCCACGACACCGACTTCTCTGCTAACCCTGAGCCGGAAGGATGGGTTGCTCGACCCATCACTCGCGACGCTGCTCGCGGGTGTCACTTCCACGATGCGCTCGACACCCTGCTACGTCGGGCATTTGACCGGCATACTTGGTCCGTCGAGTATCGCTGTGTGGTCTACCAGCATAGTCGCGGGGTCTACCCGGACCGCTGGGAGGCAACTTGCTTGGTGCGCTGCCCGGAGGACAGTCTCCAGGGTGCAGAGGCCTGCTCAGAGCATTATTCTATCTCTGAACGGGACTCAGCTGAGGCAGCCATGCAAGATGCTGCACGGCGTGCGCTTTCGCACTACTGCTCGGTTTTCGGTGGGGCAGCTGACGGTCTTGACCTGAAGTATTACCCCCGCCGTTCATCTGGCAGCACAGGAGGCATGATTGTCTCACCTGTCGGTGAGGGCAATCCTAGGTTGAGCAGCACAGTCAACCTAGCCGTCGTGCTAAACACGGAGCTGGACCATGCATTAGATGAGCTGAGTAGGGCTCGTGCTGAGATCGCCCTGCTGCGGGCTGAGCGCGCGGAACGTCGTTATTTGGATGGTGGTTCCCCCGCTCCCGTCGGGACTCAGTACCCGTACCGCTCACCTCAGCGTGGACACCAGTCTTATGGCAATCCCGACTGCAAGACCAAGATAACTCTAGAACCATAGATCGTTAGAGTTGGATCTTGTAATTAATACGAAATATATACATAGAAGCTTCAGTCTTAGCGTTAGTCTCGGTCTTAGTTAGTCTCAGTTAGACAGGGTAGTTTGCTATATCCTGTGCATTTATGTTTGTCATGATGAACTATGATTGGTTTGGATCTTTGTAATGATTGTCACCAGAGTGTGGGTATCCCCTGCATTTTGGTTTACCTAGTATGTTAATAAAGTTAGTTATATAGTTGGGAAACCTTTTATTCCACTTTCCTTTCTATCTGAGAAGCTGTGTGGTCTGTGTTGGAGATCAGTGAAGATGCTCATCTGTTCAGTGCTGTTGAAGAATTCTATTCTCTTTTCTTATGCTGCAAGATTTGCCAGATCAGTTCTGATGTGTGGTTGCATTCTGCAGATGTCAGAGAACAGGCGCAGAGGAGGAAGGCGTGCTCAGCAGGAGCGAGCCGGTCAGCAAGATGAGGCGCCCCAGCAGCAGCAGCTGCCGCCCCCGCCCCCGATGTCCATCGAGCAGATGTTTCTGATGCAGACTCAGGCAGTTCAGGCCATCGGTCAGACTTTGGCCGCCATTCAGCAGCAGCAGCAGCAGCAAGCACCACCCCAGCCTCAGATGCCTCAGATGCCCAGAGACAAGCGTGCTGAATTCATGAGAGGTCATCCACCAACGTTTGCTCATTCTTCTGACCCCATGGATGCTGAAGATTGGCTGCGCACTGTGGAGCGGGAGTTACATACCGCTCAGTGCGATGACAGGGAGAAAGTCTTGTATGGTCCCCGTCTGTTGAGAGGAGCAGCCCAATCATGGTGGGAGTCTTACCTCGCCACCCATGCCAACCCCGACACCATCACCTGGGAAGAATTCAGAGGTAGCTTTCGTCAGTACCACGTGCCTGCAGGTCTGATGACAGTGAAGAAGGAGGAGTTCCTGGCCCTCAAGCAAGGGCCATTGTCTGTCAGTGAGTACCGGGACAAGTTTCTGCAATTGTCTCGCTATGCTCCTGAAGATGTCAACACCGACGCCAAGCGACAGTACCGTTTCCTGAGAGGCTTGGTTGACCCTCTGCAGTATCAGCTGATGAATCACACTTTCCCGACATTCCAGCACCTGATTGATAGAGCGATCATGACAGAGAGAAAGCGCAAGGAGATGGAAGATCGTAAGCGCAAGATCAGTGGACCCCAGCCTGGAAGCAGCAGCCGTCCTCGTTTGTCAGGCAATCAACCCCAGCAGTTCAGGCAGAACCAGCGTCCACCTCAGCAGCATCAGCAGTTTCAAAGGCAGTACCCTCAGAATCAGTACCAGAACCGTCAGAGCAATCAGTCAGGAGGTCAGTTTCAGAAGCAGAATCAGCAAGCACCTCGTCTTCCTGCCCCAGCAAATCAGCAGAACAGTCAGGCAGCACCAGCTCAGGTTGGAAACAGGGCGTGTTTCCACTGTGGAGAGCAAGGCCACTGGGTGATGCAATGTCCGAAGAAGGCAGCCCAGCAGCAGTCAGGCCCCAATGCCCCAGCGAAGCAGAATGTGCCTCAGCCTGGATCAGGCAATCGCCCTCAGCCGCGTTATAATCATGGAAGGTTGAACCACTTGGAAGCTGAAGCAGTTCAGGAGACCCCCGGCATGATAGTAGGTATGTTCCCAGTCGACTCCCATATTGCAGAAGTGTTATTTGATACTGGAGCAACGCATTCTTTCATTACTGCATCATGGGTAGAAGCACATAATCTTCCAATTACTACCATGTCAACCCCCATTCAAATTGACTCAGCCGGTGGTAGAATTCGAGCCGATAGCATTTGTTTGAATATAAGTGTGGAAATAAGGGGGATAGCGTTTCCCGCCAACCTTATAGTGATGGGTACTCAGGGAATAGATGTCATCCTAGGGATGAATTGGCTAGATAAGTATCAGGCAGTTATCAGTTGTGATAAAAGGACAATCAAGTTGGTGTCCCCACTAGGAGAGGAAGTGGTGACCGAGTTAGTCCCGCCTGAGCCAAAGAAAGGAAGTTGTTATCAGCTAGCTGTCGATAGCAGTGAAGCAGACCCAATTGAGAGTATCAAGGTTGTGTCTGAGTTCCCGGATGTGTTTCCAAAGGACTTACCGGGTATGCCACCAGAGCGGAAAGTTGAGTTTGCCATAGAGCTTCTTCCTGGAACCGCCCCTATCTCTAAGAGAGCTTACAGAATATCTGGACCAGAGTTGGATGAACTTAAGAAGCAAATTGATGAGCTGTCAGAGAAAGGTTACATTCGGCCAAGCACCTCGCCTTGGGCCGCTCCTGTCTTGTTCGTAGAAAAGAAAGATGGCACCAAAAGGATGTGTATCGATTACCGAGCTTTGAATGAAGTCACGATCAAGAACAAGTATCCCTTGCCCAGAATAGAAGATCTGTTCGACCAGTTGAGAGGAGCCAGTGTGTTCTCCAAGATTGATCTGAGGTCAGGTTATCATCAGCTCAGAATCCGACCTTCGGACATTCCGAAGACGGCATTCATTTCCAAGTATGGGTTGTACGAGTTCACAGTGATGTCTTTTGGTTTGACCAATGCGCCAGCATTCTTTATGAACTTGATGAACAGTGTATTCATGGATTACCTTGATAAGTTTGTGGTGGTATTCATTGATGATATTCTGGTTTATTCTCAAAGCGAAGAAGAGCACGCAGATCATTTGAGGATGGTGTTGCAGAGATTGCGAGAGCACCAGTTGTATGCAAAGTTGAGTAAATGTGAGTTCTGGATCAGTGAAGTCCTGTTCTTGGGTCACATAATCAACAAGGAAGGATTGGCTGTGGATCCGAAGAAAGTGGCAGACATTTTGAACTGGAAAGCGCCAACAGATGCTAGAGAAATCAAGAGTTTCATTGGAATGGCCGGATATTATCGGCGATTCATTGAAGGGTTTTCGAAGATTGCGAAACCTATGACAGTGTTGCTAGGCAACAAGGTTGAGTTCAAGTGGACCCAGAAATGTCAAGAGGCCTTTGAAGCGCTGAAAGAGAAGTTGACTACAGCGCCCGTCCTAGTCTTGCCTGATGTGCACAAGCCCTTCTCGGTGTATTGTGATGCTTGTTACACAGGTTTGGGATGTGTGTTGATGCAAGAGGGAAGAGTTGTGGCTTACTCGTCCCGACAGTTGAAGGTTCATGAGAAGAATTACCCAATCCATGATCTAGAGTTGGCAGCAGTGGTTCACGCACTGAAGTCATGGAGGCACTATCTGTATGGACAGAAATGTGATGTTTACATAGACCACAAGAGTCTGAAGTACATATTCACTCAGTCAGAGTTGAATATGAGGCAGCGAAGATGGTTAGAGTTGATCAAAGACTATGAGTTGGAGATTCATTACCATCCAGGCAAAGCAAACGTAGTGGCAGATGCTTTGAGCAGAAAGAGTCAAGTCAATCTGATGGTCGCTCGCCCGATGCCTTATGAGTTGGCCAAGGAGTTTGACAGGTTGAGTCTCGGATTTCTGAACAATTCGCGAGGAGTCACGGTTGAGTTGGAACCTACCTTGGAGCGCGAAATCAAAGGAGCGCAGAAGAATGATGAAAAGATCAGTGAGATTCGGCGATTGATTCTAGAAGGCAAAGGCAAAGATTTTCGAGAAGATGCAGAAGGCGTGGTATGGTTCAAAGACCGCTTGTGTGTTCCCAATGTCCAGTCTATTCGGGAGTTGATTCTTAAGGAAGCTCATGAGACAGCTTATTCGATTCACCCTGGCAGTGAGAAGATGTATCAGGATCTGAAGAAGAAATTCTGGTGGTACGGAATGAAAAGAGAAATCGCAGAGCATGTGGCTATGTGCGATAGTTGTCGAAGAATTAAGGCAGAGCACCAGAGACCTGCTGGATTGTTGCAACCGTTGCAGATACCTCAGTGGAAATGGGATGAAATCGGTATGGATTTCATAGTCGGATTGCCTCGCACTCGAGCCGGCTACGATTCCATTTGGGTAGTAGTGGACCGTTTGACCAAGTCAGCCCACTTCATACCTGTCAAGACCAATTACAACAGTGCAGTATTGGCAGAATTGTACATGTCTCGGATCGTTTGTCTTCATGGTGTGCCAAAGAAGATAGTGTCAGACAGAGGAACGCAGTTCACCTCTCATTTCTGGCAGCAGTTGCATGAAGCCTTGGGCACGCATCTGAATTTCAATTCAGCTTATCACCCGCAGACAGATGGCCAGACCGAAAGAACCAATCAAATTCTTGAAGACATGTTAAGAGCCTGTGCGTTGCAAGATCAGTCCGGATGGGACAAGAGATTGCCTTATGCGGAGTTTTCCTATAACAACAGTTATCAGGCCAGTTTGAAGATGTCACCGTTTCAAGCGCTTTATGGAAGGAGTTGTAGAACTCCGTTGCAATGGGATCAGCCTGGAGAAAAGCAAGTGTTTGGGCCAGACATCTTGCTTGAAGCCGAAGAGAACATCAAGATGGTCCGAGAGAATCTGAAGATAGCGCAATCGAGGCAGCGAAGCTATGCAGACACAAGAAGAAGAGAGCTGAGTTTCGAAGTCGGGGACTTTGTCTATCTAAAAGTGTCACCGATCAGAGGAGTCAGAAGATTCGGAGTGAAAGGCAAGCTAGCACCCCGCTACATTGGTCCGTATCAGATTCTTGCAAGACGAGGAGAAGTGGCCTATCAGCTCAGTTTGCCAGAGAATTTGTCTGCTGTGCATAATGTCTTTCATGTGTCTCAGTTGAAGAAATGTTTGCGTGTGCCAGAAGAGCAGTTGCCAGTGGAAGGTCTGGAAGTCCAGGAGGACTTGACCTACGTTGAGAAGCCAGTGCAAATCCTTGAGGTTGCAGACCGAGTCACCCGAAGGAAGACCATCAGAATGTGCAAAGTCAGATGGAATCACCACTCTGAGGAAGAAGCAACCTGGGAGCGTGAAGATGATCTAGTGGCCAAGTACCCAGAGCTCTTTGCTAGCCAGCCCTGAATCTCGAGGGCGAGATTCTTTTAAGGGGGATAGGTTTGTAACGCCCCGAATTTTTGCAGTTGAATTTTTTCTTTTCTTTACTCGCCAAAATTCGGGCGTTACCTTTTCTTTTTCTTTTTCCCCTCGCTAAACCTTGACCTTTTCCAAAGTTCTAGCGGGATTCGGTTTGGATTTCCCGTGTAAGAAAAACCCTAAGTACTTTATGTTGTTTGATGCACCATGCCGAACCTTGCATTTCTTTTGATTGTTTTGAAAGTGCAAATGCATTCATGTAGAAAGATCGGATTTCGAAAATAAGAAGAAGATCTTTTATTTCTTTTTCTCTCTCTTTCTCTCTCTTCTATCTCTCTCTCTCCCGCGCCGTGGGCCGACCCCGGCCGGCCCAGCCGCCCCTGGCGCCCCCCCTTGGGCCCAATTGGCCCATGCCGCCCCCTCCCTTTATTTTTCCCCAAAACCCCCCAATCCCTCTCCCTCTCTCTCATTTTCCCTCTCTCTCCCCTAGCGCCGCCCCTACCCGCCCCTGCCCTAAGCCGCCGCTGCCCCCTGCTCGGCCGCCGCCCCCTGCCGGCCCCCCCCCCCCCCGCCGTCGGCCGCCCCTCGCCGGTGAGCCCCCCTCCTCCCTCTCTCCTCCCTCCCCCATCCCCCCTCCCCTTCCCCTCGCCGCTCGGCGCCATGGCCGCCGCCATGGCCGGCTCGTCCCGCCCCCGCCCGGCCGCCCGCCCGGCTCGTCCCGCCCCCGCCCGGCCGCCCGCCCGGCTCGTCCCGCCCCCGTCCGGCCGCCCGCCCTGGCCGCCGCCTTGGCCGCGCCCTGGCCTTGGCCGCGCCCTGGCCGCCCGGCCGCCCGCCCGGCTCGTCCCGCCCGCCCGGCCGCCCGCCTGGCCGCGCCCTGGCCGCGCCCCCCCTGGCCGCTCGGCCGGCTCGGCCGCCCCGGCTCGGCCGCCCCTGCGCGCCCTGCCCCGGCCGGTTCAACCGCCCCTAGGGCCGGTTCAACCGCCCCCCCCCTCTGTTTTTTTTATTTTATTTTATTTTATTTACTTTCTGTGATCATAGCTATTTTGTTTTAGGTAGGTTAATCATTATTAATGTTATTGAAATATGAAGCTTAATTTAAAATTCCGTTATACTAATTGATTCATGTAGTTAATTGTTTATCTCGTGCGATGTTGATCAACTTAAAATGATTAGGTTCCCACTAGCGCATATAATGGAATTCTTTTGTTAAGAACCAATTGTAATTGATCGTTAGTGCATAAGATTTAACCCCCTGCGAAACCCTTTCCCGTTTCTTTCTAACCATAACAAATGCAATGTCAAATGTCATACTTGATGCATATTCACTTTATTTGTTCCCTTGTATGGTGTACTGTTCTTTTGTATTAAATGTGGATGGATGTATGTATGTTTGCAATCGCATAGAGAACGATCCGGTCGAAGAGCCCGAGGAATTCGCAGGAGAAGCCCCTGAGCAGCAGTCGTTTGGTGGAGGCAAGTGTCCTTTGACCTATCTCTGTCCTATTCATTATTTAATTCACCTCCCGCATTACACCTTTATACCTAAGGATTGACTAGCTTTTGTTATCCATGTCCTTGTTTACCAATCTGGGTTGGATTATTACTGTTTAGCTTTATGCTATTGCTCAACTCTAATCAATGAACATGATGAGATTATCTATGATACGCTGTTTTCCCTTCTCTTATTATGATGTTGTACTTGTGGTATTCAAGGGGGCTCGAGCGGTTTCTCGAGTGCCTCTCCGTAAGGACCTGTTCTATGGATGACCGCCCGGGAAAACAGTGCAACCATGAGGGTGGAATGGGGTGCCCTTAGCTGAATAATTAGAGGATCCGGGATGTAGTTCACTTAGCCGTCGTGTCGTCAATGGGGCTCGGTGTATGCGGCTCGCTCTGCCAAGTTTGGGTTCGCCCCTTGGGGAGGAGTGCGGTGCATTTAGGAAACCTAACGGGTGGCTACAGCCCCGGGGAATCTTTGTAAAGGCTACGTAGTGAAACCCTGCCTATTCACCTTGGTAGTGTTTAAGGGTTTGATCGGCCCGAGGCAAGAGGGAATCACGGCTTGTGGGTAAAGTGCACAACCTCTGCAGAGTGTTATGAAACTGATATATCAGCCGTGCTCGCGGTTATGAGCGGCCAAGGGAGCTCCAGTGATTAGTGATACTTGATCAGAGACATTGTGGTACAGGTGGCAATGAGATTGATGGTTTTGGTTATGACTATGGTGCTGGTAAGTGGTATTCTTTCCGTTTGGAAAGGGTGCATCGGGTTAATAACTTGGGTTAATGCTAAAACTTGGCTTTCTACTAGTAAATAATAATCTGACCAACTAAAAGCAACTGCTTGACTTATCCCCACATAAAGCTAGTCCACTACAGCCAAACAGGATACTTGCTGAGTATGTTGATGTGTACTCACCCTTGCTCTACACACCAAACCCCCCCCCCCAGGTTGTCAGCATTGCAACCACTGCTCAGGCGAAGATGAAGCTGTGGAAGGAGACTTCCAGGAGTTCCAAGACTACGACGAGTTCTAGGTGTGGGTTAGCGGCAACCCCCAGTCGGCTGCCTGTGAAGGCCGCGTTATCTACGTTTCTTTTCCGCACTTTGATTTATTGTAAGAACTATATGGACGTCTCAGACGTATGATGTAATCGACTATCTCCCTTATTAATACTATTTTGAGCACTGTGTGATGATGTCCATATTATGTAACTGCTGTGTACGTGAATAACTGATCCTGGCACGTACATGGTTCGCATTCGGTTTGCCTTTTAAAACCGGGTGTGACAAGAGGCCGGTCTACTTCATCAGCGAAGTGCTGTCCGAGACTAAGATCCGCTACCCGCAAGTTCAAAAGATGCTGTATGCTGTGATTCTGACAAGGCGGAAGCTGCGACACTACTTCGAGTCTCATCCGGTAACTGTGGTGTCATCCTTCCCCCTGGGGGAGATCATCCAGTGCCGAGAGGCCTCGGGCAGGATCGCAAAGTGGGCG
Source organism: Zea mays (assembly GCF_902167145.1). NCBI lineage: Eukaryota > Viridiplantae > Streptophyta > Magnoliopsida > Poales > Poaceae > Zea > Zea mays. The sequence goes on along the minus strand of NC_050097.1, from coordinate 204,795,906 downwards.
GCGGAAATCATGGGCGAAACGATCTCGTTCGCCCCTCGGAAGGCCATCAAGTCCCAGGTGTTGGCGGATTTCGTGGCCGAATGGGTCGACACCCAGCTGCCAACGACTCCGATCCAACCGGAGCTCTGGACCATGTTTTTCGACGGGTCGCTGATGAAGACGGGGGCCGGCGCAGGTCTGCTCTTCATCTCGCCCCTCGGAAAGCACTTGCGCTACGTGCTGCGCCTCCATTTCCCGGCGTCCAACAATGTGGCCGAGTACGAAGCTCTGGTCAACGGATTGCGGATCGCCATCGAGCTAGGGGTCAGACGCCTCGACGCCCGCGGTGATTCGCAGCTCGTCATCGACCAAGTCATGGAGAACTCCCACTGCCGCGACCCAAAGATGGAGGCCTACTGCGACGAGGTTCGGCGCCTGGAAGACAAGTTCTTCGGGCTCGAGCTCAACCACATCGCTCGGCGCTACAACGAAACCGCAGACGAGCTGGCTAAGATAGCCTCGGGGCGAACGACAGTCCCCCCGGACGTCTTCTCCCGGGATCTGCATCAACCCTCCGTCAAGCTCGACGACGCGCCCGAGCCCGAGGTACCCTCGGCTCAGCCCGAGGTACCCTCGGCACAGCCCGAGGTACCCTCGGCACAGCCCAAGGTACCCTCGGCCTCCGAGGGTGAGGCACTGAACGTCGAGGAAGGGCAGAGCGGGGCCACGCCAGATCAAGATTGGCAGGCCCCGTACCTGCAATATCTCCGTCGAGGAGAGCTACCCCTCGACCAAGTCGAGGCCCGGCGGGTAGCGCGACGCGCCAAGTCATTCGTCTTGCTGGGCGACGAAGAGGAGCTCTACCATCGCAGCCCCTCTGGCATCCTCCAGCGATGCATCTCCATCGCCGAAGGTCGGGAACTGCTGCAAGAAATACACTCGGGGGCTTGCGGCCACCACGCAGCGCCCCGAGCCCTTGTCGGAAACGCTTTCCGGCAAGGCTTCTACTGGCCAACGGCGGTGGCTGACGCCACTAGAATTGTCCGCACCTGCGAAGGGTGCCAATTCTATGCGAAGCGGACGCACCTGCCCGCTCAGGCTCTGCAGACAATACCCGTCACTTGGCCCTTCGCTGTATGGGGTCTGGACCTCGTCGGTCCCTTGCGGAAGGCGCCCGGGGGCTACACGCACCTGCTGGTCGCCATCGACAAATTCTCCAAGTGGATCGAGGTCCGACCTCTGAACAGCATCAGGTCCGAGCAGGCGGTGGCGTTCTTCACCAACATCATCCATCGCTTCGGGGTCCCGAACTCCATCATCACCGACAACGGCACCCAGTTCACCGGCAAAAAATTCTTGGATTTTTGCGAGGATCACCATATCCGGGTGGACTGGGCCGCTGTGGCTCATCCCATGTCGAATGGGCAAGTAGAGCGTGCCAACGGCATGATTCTACAAGGGCTCAAGCCTCGGATCTACAACGACCTCAACAAATTCGGCAAGCGATGGATGAAGGAACTCCCCTCGGTGGTCTGGAGCCTAAGGACGACGCCGAGTCGTGCCACGGGTTTCACGCTGTTTTTCCTGGTCTACGGGGCTGAAGCTATCTTGCCCACTGACCTGGAATACGGCTCCCTGAGGGCGAGGGCCTACACCGAACAAAGCAACCAAGCTAGCCGAGAGGAACCGCTGGACCAGCTGGAGGAAGCTCGGGACAGGGCCTTACTACACTCGGTGCGGTACCAACAGTCCCTGCGACGCTACCACGCCCGAGGGGTCCGGTCCCGAGAACTCCAGGTGGGCGATCTGGTGCTTCGGCTGCGGCAAGACGCCCAAGGGAGGCACAAGCTCACGCCCCCTGGGAAGGGCCATTCGTCATTGCCAAAGTTCTGAAGCCCGGAACATACAAGCTGGCCAACCATCAAGGCGAGATCTACGGCAACGCTTGGAACATCAAACAGCTACGTCGCTTCTACCCTTAAGATGTTTTCAAGTTGTTCATATACCTCGCGCCTACGCAAAGTTTAGTCGTCAAGGAAGGGTCGGCCTAGCCTCGGCAAAGCCCGACCCTCCCTCGGGGGCTAAAAGGGGGGAGACCCCCTCTGCGTCGAATTTTTCCTCGAAAAAGGATCTCTTTTTAGTAGGATTTCTTTCGTGCTTCTTGACTACTTCGGAAAGCGGATCCTGGAAACGACGGAGTACACGTAAGCAGCCAAGGCTGACCGAGCCGAGGGACTCCTACGCCTCCGGGATACGGATACCTCACTCATCACCTTCTGCGATAAGTAACTTGCGCTCGGATAAAGCGACTCCGTGGACCGAACAAGTCTTCACGTTCGGAAGCTCTCCTGCCGAAGCAGTCCTTCAAGCTTTCTCGACTAAGTCGGGGACAGGGCCTCATGGACGGGTGAAAGTACGCGTAAGCGGCAAGGCCGACCGAGCCGAGGGATTCCCACGCCTCTGGGATACGGATACCTCACTCGTCCCTTCCGCGAAAAGCAACTCTCGCTCACACAAACATCCCTGTTACCGACAGAGTCCAGATGCTCGAAACAAAAGGAAAAAGGCGCAGCTTCGCGAGCGCGGCGAGGGTGTGTTTTTTCTGGCCTCGGCGGCCGCAGAAAGCACACGCTACAAGATGATCTGATCCTGCAGGCTCGGGTCTTCACGCTGAAGGGAGCCGTAGCACCCTCGGCATCAACGACGTCTTCAGCAAAGCCCGACCCAGCCTCGGGCGGCGACGCGGCCCAGGGGCTCCTCCGGAAATCCGGCCCGAGCAGGCGGCTCGACCGGTTACCCCTGGGGCCTCGGTCAACCGGCTTCCAAGGGCGCCAGCCCGACCCGAGGCCTCGACTGATCGACTTCGGCGTCGGCTCCGCTGACGGACAACACGGTTAGGCTCCGGCCAACCAGGTTCCCATTCTCGAGCCAACTCCGCCTCTGTTCATACTGATATCGCTACCCCTGGCCTCGGTCCACCGAAGGGCGGCCGAGGGGTCTCTTTAACTAAGCTAGAGGAACCCCAGACAACAAGGCCGAACGGGCCGAGGGATTCCTACGCCTCCGGGATACGGATACCTCACCCGTCACCTTGACACGGGGCGACTCATGCTTGGTAAAGCGGTTCAGATAATCAACAGGCGAGACTTAGTGCTCGAAAATGAGGAAAAAACACGGCTCCGTGCCGAAATTACATACATGTTCAGGCCCCGACAGCCACAATGAACAAAAAGCACTGGCATTCGAAGTGCCATTACGAACGGAACTCCGGTTCCCCCCTCCGTAGGTACGAACGACCCCACTCCATGGGGAAGGCCTGTGGAGCAACAGAAGACCGACGGTCGGCTCGCCGCCGCCCATCCTGACTACGGCGACGGTAGGCCGGCGCTGCTGCGATCTTGCTCTCGCCCCCGCCGACGCTCGAGGGGCGAGGACAAGCACGCCGGCGCGGTGGCCCGGGGCGCGGGTGGTGGCAGTGATCCCGTCGGTGACGAGGACTTCTCGAGCCGCCTCCGCCTCGGCGCCGATGGCAGGGGACACCAGCCCCCCGGCAGATCCCCACTCAAATCCTCCCAGACGAGTGGGGCGCCGGCCTCTGCGCAAGGGCGCCGGCCCAGTGCAAAAGCAGGGCCACCCCAGAACACGAACGCCGCCCTAACGGCGCGCGGAATCGTGGGTGGTCCTCCCGTGCACACGATGCGGCGGTCACCCTCCGGCAGGAGGGGCCGCCGGAAGCCCGGCCGACGACTCCGACACGCTGGAGGTAACGACGCCCGCCGTCGATCAGCCCCACGTTGTCTAAGTCCGCGCCGTCCGCAGGGCCAGCGAGCGCCTCCACCCCCGAACGCCGCGTGAAAGGGCGACCCGCGGACCCGCGCGGAAGGTAGAGCGCCGGCTCAGCGTGGCTCCCGCCCCAGCGGGGATGATGAACATCCTTGAAGCTGAGGGTGGGACCAAGATCGCAGCCCGGTTTGCTCTTCCCCACCCAGAAACCGGCGGTCACCATCCTGGGTGATCGTCGGCATGGGGGTACGGCCGGGCCGGCTGATGAAAATCCTTGAAGCCGAACGATGGCTGAGAGGTACCAACCCCCATGGAGTTGCGTTCCTCCAACGAGGAGGCGGAGAGGCGGCGGATACCCCCCATCCGGGGGCTTGAAAGATGGGAAGACACGACGCTTAAGGGAGGAAGAAGACATGGTTGCCTTTCGAAAGGAGTCTCCCTCCTTTTAAAGGCAACTCTCCCTACGTGCGCCCCCAGGCGCCACGGGCTGAGTCTTCTCCAACACGCTCCAAGGCCCTCCCCTGCGACTCGGGGGCTGGGTCCCGCATGTCATGCAAGCCGGCTCAGGGCAGAAGAAGCCGAACCGCCGCGCGTGGTGCGCACGACCGTCCAGCGGTTACAAGCAACCCCCCATTTCCGCCCAGACCAACGGGCAGAAGGGGCAGGCAGCCATGCAGGCGGCATGCAACCGCGCCATATGGACGCGCTTCTCCAACTTCTGACACGCCAGCTTGGGAACCCAGGCCCACGCGTCGAGCAACCGGCGCGCCAGTTGCTGCATGCAAGCAACCGCACCGCCACTTGTGCCACCATCGCGCCTCTTCGGTTGCGGAGCCAATGCCGCGACTCGAGGCGACCCAACAGCGCCAGCCTGGCGCGTCGGTCAAAGCGACCGAAAGAGGGCTGGCAGTAATAGCGGTGGCAGGCGGGCGGGCGCAGCAGTCACGTCGTCAGCCAGGCTCACGTCCCATCCTGGGACAGCAAGAGAGCCTCCTCTCACGGCGTGGAGACGGTGCACCCGTGACCCGTTCCTCGAACGGATCGCACGCGCGCAACAGCCGCCCCGCCAACCACTCGCCCCGTCGCATTAACTCCGCGGCGGGACACGCGGCGCCTCTGGCAGGAGGAGCGCGCGACGCTTCACCTTCGCCGTAATAATCGCGTCAGAAAAGGTACGCCACGTCGTCCGATTTCGTATCCTTTTCCGTTTTCCTCTTTCTCTATCTCTTGCAACAGGGACCGGGAAAGGGGATACCCCGAAAGGGATCCTTCTCCGCGAAGGAACCGGGCTCCGAGCCCCCCACTACTGATCAGGGGTTCGAAGGCTGGCCCTCCGAAGGGTTCAACAGCCGCCTCAGATCGCGTGGGCCCGACACCCACTACTGGTCAGGGGTTCGAAGGCCAGCCCCCCGAAGGGTTCCATGGCCGCCTCAGGCTACTCGGGCTCCGCGCCCATTACTGATCAGGGGTTCGAAGGCTGGCCCCCGAAGGGTTCACAGTCGCCTCAGACACCGAGCGAGGGATGACCAGGGGTACGTTCGATACATAACCAAGGCTCGGGCTGCGCTCCCGAGGTACCCTAGGACATTTCCGAGACCAGTGGGAACGATCTTGTAACGGAATCCCATCGGAGGGAGGCATCGAGCCCTCGGACCCCGTCGCCAGGGGACCGGGTCCGGCAAATCACCCACAGGTACTTTTGGGCGTGCCTCTGGGCCCCTAGCCGACCCCCAACGAACGGGGCACGGACGTCCACTCGGATTACCCGCTTGCAGCTCACCGGAGACACCATGTTCAGTGCCCATCGAGGGTAGCATGGCGCACTCCCCCCTCCTCCTTGCGGAAAGGCGACGTAGGGGCGTATGTAAAAAGTCGAGTCTGTCCCTGATCGCCCTCTCGCCCTGTGCAGAGGCTCGGGGGCTGCTCTCGCAAAAACCGGCTCCGGCCAAATCGTTGACAGCGTCAACATACCAGCCCGAGAGCTTGGACCCCGACCGTGCACCCGGGCTACGGCCAGTTCGCATGAGGGAACGACCAGACCAGCCGAAGCATTGCACGAGGTATTAAGACCTCGAAGGAGTGTAACCACTCCTCCGAGGCCTCGGGGGCTACACCCGGCGGGTGCGCTCGCGCGCACCCACCGGAACGAAATGCAACCGAGAAAGGCTGGTCCCCTTGCAAAAAAGTGCGACAAAAGCCTCCAAGCGAGTGCTAGCACTCCCTTCGAGGCTCGGGGGCTACTGTCGGGGACCATAATTAGGGGTACCCTCAAGACGCCTAATTCTCAGCTGGTAACCCCCATCAGCATAAAGCTGCAAAGGCCTGATGGGTACGGTTAAATCAGGGATCAGTCCACACGAGTGACTCGATCACGCTTCACCCGAGCCTAGCCTCGGCCAAGGGCAGCCGACCTCGAGAGACTTCCGTCTCGCCCGAGGCCCCCTTTTTATGGCGGACACATCACCGGCTCGCCCGAGGCCTTGGCTTCGCTCAGAAGCAACCTTGACTAAATCGCCACACCGACTGACCAAATTGCAGGGGCATTTAACGCAAAGGTGGCCAGACACCTTCATCCTGACACGCGCCCCCGGCAGAGCCGAAGTGACCGCCGTCACTCCACCGCTCCACTGGCCAGTCTGACAGAAGGACAGCGCCGCCTGCGCCACTCCGACTGCAGTGCCACTCGACAGAGTGAGTCTGACAGGCAGTCAGGCCTTGCCAAAGGCACCACGGCGAACTCCGCCCCGCCCGACCCCAGGGCTCGGACTCGGGCTAAGACCCGGAAGACGGCGAACTCCGCTCCGCCCGACCCCAGGGCTCGGACTCGGGCTAAGACCCGGAAGACGGCGAACTCCGCTCCGCCCGACCCCAGGGCTCGGACTCGGGCTAAGACCCGGAAGACGGCGAACTCCGCTCCGCCCGACCCCAGGGCTCGGACTCGGGCTAAGACCCGGAAGACGACGAAACTCCGCTCCGCCCGACCCCAGGGCTCGGACTCGGGCTAAGACCCGGAAGACGACGAAACTCCGCTCCGCCCAACCCCAGGGCTCGGACTCGGGCTAAGACCCGGAAGACGACGAAACTCCGCCTCGCCCGACCCCAGGGCTCGGACTCCGCCCTGGCCTCGGCCGAACGACTTCCGCCTCGCCCGACCCCATGGCTCGGGCTCGGCCACGGCAACGGAAGGCAGACTCAACCTCGGCTTCGGAGGAACCCCCACGTCGCCCTGCCTAGGGCACAGACCGCCACGTCAACAGGAAGCGCCATCATCATCCTACCCCGAATCGACTCGGGTCACGGAGAACAAGACCGGCGTCCCATCCGGCCAGCTCCGCCGGAGGGGCAATGATGGCGCTCCACAAGCTCTATGACGACGGCGGCCCCCAGCTCTCTTACGGAAGCAGGACGACGTCAGCAGGGACTCGACCGCTCCAACAGCTGTCCCTCCGCCAGGCTCCGCCGCACCTCCGACAGCCACGACATCACGCCAGCAGGGTGCCCAGATCTCTCCGGCTGCCACATTGGCATGTACCTAGGGCGCTAGCTCTCCCTCCGCTAGACACGTAGCACTCTGCTACACCCCCCATTGTACACCTGGATCCTCTCCTTACGACTATAAAAGGGAGGACCAGGGCCTTCTTAGAGGAGGTTGGCCGCGCGGGACCGAGGACGGGACAGGCGCTCTCTTGGGGCCGCTCGCTTCCCTCACCCGCGTGGACGCTTGTAACCCCCCTACTGCAAGCGCACCTGACCTGGGCGCGGGACGAACACGAAGGCCGCGGGACTTCCACCTCTCTCACGCTCGACTCCGGCCACCTCGCCTCTCCCCCCTTCGCGCTCGCCCACGCGCTCGACCCATCTGGGCTGGGGCACGCAGCACACTCACTCGTCGGCTTAGGGACCCCCCTGTCTCGAAACGCCGACAGTTGGCGCGCCAGGTAGGGGCCTGCTGCGTGCTGACGAACAGCTCCCCGTCAAGCTCCAGATGGGCAGTCTCCAGCAACCTCTCCGGCCCGGGACGGTGCTTCGTTTCGGGACTCTTGAGTTCATGTCCTTCGACGGCAACTACGACATGATACTTCTTCCACCGCCGCGCGACTACGACAATGGCGGCCGACAACCCGCCCGCCGGCGGCGGAATCGACGACGTCTTCCCCGCGTGGTGGAAGGGCAACATTCGGGCTCGCTCCGTTCTCTCCCCCGCCAGCGGAGGAGGAGGCGGGGCCGTCAAGGCCAGGTGGGAGGTCGCGCTTCGTCGGCCGTCGAGCGAATCGACGCCCCCGACGCCCCGACGGAAGGCACGCCGGACGTCGACCTCGCGTTCAAGACGGAGGCAAGCGCCGTCCCCCCGCGGCACGCTGACCCCGAGCAAGAAGACGACGCCGGCGCGCTCGCGGAAAGCCTGCAGGACGTCGCCCTCGAACCAGAGTTGACGGTGCAACCAGTCCCCGATGTGACTACGTCGCTCCTCGTCGACAAAAAGGTACCGACTAACTCCCATCTTGCGTCATTTCGACTCGGCCTCAACCCGCCAAACGACCTCGTTTTGGCGGGCGCTCTCATTGAGGCGAGTGCAACCCCACTGAGGTTCCGTATGCGGTCGCCTTGGGACCGACTGACGGATGTCTCGACCTACGGGCCCTCTGGGTCCGAGGAAGATGACGATCCCAGCAACGCTTGGGATTTCTCCGGACTTGGCAACCCCAGTGCCGTGCGGGACTTCATGACCGCATGTGACTACTGCCTATCCGACTGTTCCGATGGAAGCCGCAGCCTTGGCGACGAGAGCTGCGGCCCAAGCCGCGAATGTTTCCACATCGAGCTAGGGGATCCCTCCGAAGGCAACCATCTTGGCATGCCGGAGGACGGTGATCTCCCTAGGCCGGTGCCTCGCGCCGACATCCCACGGGAGCTAGCTGTGGTCCCCGCTCCGGCGGGGGGTTACGACCCACAACTCGAGCAAGTCCGCGAGGCGCAGGCCAGGCTCAACGAGGGAACAGGAGCGCTTGAGCCGATCCGTCGGGACGTCGGACAGGCGTGGGCGGGCCAACCCCTGGCCGGAGAAATACGTCACTTGCCCCAAGGTCTCCAGCACCGCGTCGCCAACGATGTCAGGATCAGGCCGCCGCCCGCATCCAGCGGGGTTGGTCAGAACCTGGCAACCGCAGCAATGCTCATCCGCGCGATGCCGGAGCCGTCAACCACCTAGGGTCGGCGAATCCAGGGAGAACTCAAGAATCTCCTGGAAGGCGCTGCGGCCCGGCGGGCCGAGAGCACTACCTCCCGAAGGCAAGGTTATCCCTCGGAACCTCATGCCGCGACTTCCCGATTCATGCGGGAAGCCTCGGTCTACACCGGGCGCACGCGCAACACCGCGCCTGCGGCCCCGGGCCACCTCGGCAACGAGCACCATCGACGCGACCGTCGGGCTCACCTCGACGAAAGGGTGCGCCGAGGCTACCACCCCAGGCGTGGGGGGCGCTACGACAGCGGGGAGGATCGGAGTCCCTCGCCCGAACCACCCGGTCCGCAGGCCTTCAGTCGGGCCATCCGACGGGCGCCATTCCCGACCCGGTTCCGACCCCCGACTACTATCACGAAGTACTCGGGGGAAACGAGACCGGAACTGTGGCTCGTGGACTACCGCCTTGCCTGCCAACTGGGTGGAACGGACGACGACAACCTCATCATCTGTAACCTCCCCCTGTTCCTCTCCGACACTGCTCGCGCCTGGTTGGAGCACCTGCCTCCGGGGCAGATCTCCAACTGGGACGACTTGGTCCAAGCCTTCGCTGGCAATTTCCAAGGCACATACGTGCGCCCCAGGAATTCTTGGGACCTTCGAAGCTGCCGGCAACAGCCGGGGGAGCCGCTTCGGGACTACATCCGGCGATTCTCGAAGCAGCGCACCGAGCTGCCCAACATCACCGACTCGGATGTCATCGGCGCGTTCCTCGCCGGCACCACTTGCCGCGACCTGGTGAGCAAGCTGGGTCGCAAAACCCCCACCAGGGCGAGCGAGCTGATGGACATCGCCACCAAGTTCGCCTCTGGCCAGGAGGCGGTCGAGGCTATCTTCCGAAAGGACAAGCAGCCCCAGGGCCGCCCATCGGAAGAAGCTCCCGAGGCGTCTGCTCCGCGCGGCGCCAAGAAGAAAGGCAAGAAGAAGTCGCAATCGAAACGCGACGCCGCTGACGCGGACCTTGTCGCCGCCGCCGAGTATAAGAACCCTCGGAAGCCCCCCGGAGGTGCAAACCTCTTCGACAAGATGCTCAAGGAGCCGTGCCCCTACCATCAGGGGCCCGTCAAGCACACCCTCGAGGAGTGCGTTATGCTTCGGCGTCACTTCCACAGGACCGGGCCACCCGCCGAGGGTGGCAGGACCCGCGACGACGACAAGAACGAAGATCTCCTAGCAGGAGAATTCCCCGAGGTCCGCGACTGCTTCATGATCTATGGAGGGCATGCGGCGAATACCTCGGCTCGGCACCGCAAGCAAGAGCGCCGGGAGGTCTGCTCGGTGAAGGTGGCGGCGCCAGTCTACCTAGACTGGTCCGACAAGCCCATCACTTTCGACCAGGCCGACCACCCCGATCATGTGCCGAGCCCGGGGAAATACCCGCTCGTCGTCGACCCCGTTGTCGGCGATGTCAGGCTCACCAAGGTCCTGATGGATGGGGGCAGCTGCCTCAACATCATCTACGCCGAGACCCTCAAGCTCCTGCGCGTCGATCTGTCCTCCGTCCGAGCAGGCGCTGCGCCCTTCCACGGGATCATCCCTGGGAAGCGCGTCCAGCCCCTCGGGCGACTCGACCTCCCCGTCTGCTTCGGGACACCCTCCAACTTCCGAAGGGAGACCCTGACGTTCGAGGTGGTCGGGTTCCGAGGAACCTACCACGCCGTGCTAGGGAGGCCATGCTACGCGAAGTTCATGGCCGTCCCCAACTACACCTACTTGAAGCTCAAGATGCCGGGCCCCAACGGGGTCATCACCGTCGGCCCCACGTACAAACACGCGTTCGAATGCGACGTGGAGTGCGTGGAGTACGCCGAGGCCCTCGCCGAGTCCGAGGCCCTCATCGCCGACCTGGAGAACCTCTCCAAGGAGGTGCCAGACGTGAAGCGCCACGCCGGCAACTTCGAGCCAGCGGAGACGGTCAAGGCCGTCCCTCTCGACCCCAGTGGCGACACCACCAAGCAGGTCCGGATCGGTTCCGGGCTCGACCCCAAATAGGAAGCAGTGCTCGTCGACTTTCTCCGCGCGAACGCCGACGTCTTTGCGTGGAGTCCCTCGGACATGCCCGGCATACCGAGGGATGTCGCCGAGCACTCGCTGGATATTCGGGCCGGAGCCCGACCCGTCAGGCAGCCTCTGCGCCGATTCGACGAGGAGAAGCGCAGAGTGATTGGCGAAGAGATCCACAAGCTAATGGTAGCAGGGTTCATCAAAGAGGTATTCCATCCCGAATGGCTTGCCAACCCTGTGCTTGTGAGGAAGAAAGGGGGGAAATGGCGGATGTGTGTAGACTACACTGGTCTCAACAAAGCATGTCCGAAGGTTCCCTACCCTCTGCCTCGCATCGACCAAATCGTGGATTCCACCGCTGGGTGCGAAACCCTGTCCTTCCTCGATGCCTACTCAGGGTATCACCAGATCTGGATGAAAGAGTCCGACCAGCTCGCGACTTCTTTCATCACGCCGTTCGGCATGTACTGCTATGTCACCATGCCGTTCGGTTTGAGGAATGCGGGCGCGACGTACCAGCGGTGCATGAACCATGTGTTCGGCGAACACATCGGTCGCACAGTCAAGGCCTACGTCGATGACATCGTAGTCAAGACAAGGAAGGCTTCCGACCTCCTCTCCGACCTTGAAGTGACATTCCGGTGTCTCAAGGCGAAAGGAGTCAAGCTTAATCCTGAGAAGTGTGTCTTCGGGGTGCCCCGAGGCATGCTCCTAGGGTTCATCGTCTCCGAGCGAGGCATCGAAGCCAACCCGGAGAAGATCGCGGCCATCACCAGCATGGGACCCATCAAGGACTTAAAAGGGGTACAGAGGGTCATGGGATGCCTCGCGGCCCTGAGCCGCTTCATCTCACGCCTCGGCGAAAGAGGTCTGCCTCTGTACCGCCTCTTAAGGAAGGCCGAGTGTTTCGCTTGGACCCCGAGGCCGAGGAAGCCCTCGGCAACCTGAAGGCGCTCCTTACAAAGGCGCCTGTCTTGGTGCCCCCGGCGGACGGAGAAGCCCTCTTGGTCTACGTCGCCGCGACCACTCAGGTGGTTAGCGCCGCGATTGTGGTCGAAAGGCAAGAGGAAGGGCATGCATTGCCTGTTCAGAGGCCGGTCTACTTCATCAGCGAAGTGCTGTCCGAGACTAAGATCCGCTACCCGCAAGTTCAAAACCTGCTGTATGCTGTGATTCTGACAAGGCGGAAGCTGCGACACTACTTCGAGTCTCATCCGGTAACTGTGGTGTCATCCTTCCCCCTGGGGGAGATCATCCAGTGCCGAGAGGCCTCAGGCAGGATCGCAAAGTGGGCGGCGGAAATCATGGGCGAAACGATCTCGTTCGCCCCTCGGAAGGCCATCAAGTCCCAGGTGTTGGCGGATTTCGTGGCCGAATGGGTCGACACCCAGCTGCCAACGACTCCGATCCAACCGGAGCTCTGGACCATGTTTTTCGACGGGTCGCTGATGAAGACGGGGGCCGGCGCAGGTCTGCTCTTCATCTCACCCCTCGGAAAGCACTTGCGCTACGTGCTGCGCCTCCATTTCCCGGCGTCCAACAATGTGGCCGAGTATGAAGCTCTGGTCAACGGATTGCGGATCGCCATCGAGCTAGGGGTCAGACGCCTCGACGCCCGCGGTGATTCGCAGCTCGTCATCGACCAAGTCATGAAGAACTCCCACTGTCGTGACCCAAAGATGGAGGCCTACTGCGACGAGGTTCGGCGCCTGGAAGACAAGTTCTTCGGGCTCGAGCTCAACCACATCGCTCGGCGCTACAACGAAACCGCAGACGAGCTGGCTAAGATAGCCTCGGGGCGAACAACAGTCCCCCCGGACGTCTTCTCCCGGGATCTGCATCAACCCTCCGTCAAGCTCGACGACGCGCCCGAGCCCGAGGTACCCTCGGCTCAGCCCGAGGTACCCTCGGCACAGCCCGAGGTACCCTCGGCACAGCCCGAGGTACCCTCGGCCTCCGAGGGTGAGGCACTGAACATCGAGGAAGGGCAGAGCGGGGCCACGCCAGATCAAGATTGGCAGGCCCCGTACCTGCAATATCTCCGTCGAGGAGAGCTACCCCTCGACCAAGTCGAGGCCCGGCGGGTAGCGCGACGCGCCAAGTCATTCGTCTTGCTGGGCGACGAAGAGGAGCTCTACCATCGCAGCCCCTCGGGCATCCTCCAGCGATGCATCTCCATCGCCGAAGGTCGGGAACTGCTGCAAGAAATACACTCAGGGGCTTGCGGCCACCACGCAGCGCCCCGAGCCCTTGTCGGAAACGCTTTCCGGCAAGGCTTCTACTGGCCAACGGCGGTGGCTGACGCCACTAGAATTGTCCGCACCTGCGAAGGGTGCCAATTCTATGCGAAGCGGACGCACCTGCCCACTCAGGCTCTGCAGACAATACCCGTCACTTGGCCCTTCGCTGTATGGGGTCTGGACCTCGTCGGTCCCTTGCGGAAGGCGCCCAGGGGCTACACGCACCTGCTGGTCGCCATCGACAAATTCTCCAAGTGGATCGAGGTCCGACCTCTGAACAGCATCAGGTCCGAGCAGGCGGTGGCGTTCTTCACCAACATCATCCATCGCTTCGGGGTCCCGAACTCCATCATCACCGACAACGGCACCCAGTTCACCGGCAAAAAATTCTTGGATTTTTGCGAGGATCACCATATCCGGGTGGACTGGGCCGCCGTGGCTCATCCCATGTCGAATGGGCAAGTAGAGCGTGCCAACGGCATGATTCTACAAGGGCTCAAGCCTCGGATCTACAACGACCTCAACAAATTCGGCAAGCGATGGATGAAGGAACTCCCCTCGGTGGTCTGGAGCCTAAGGACGACGCCGAGTCGTGCCACGGGCTTCACGCCGTTTTTCCTGGTCTACGGGGCTGAAGCTATCTTGCCCACTGACCTGGAATACGGCTCCCCGAGGGCGAGGGCCTACACCGAACAAAGCAACCAAGCTAGCCGAGAGGAACCGCTGGACCAGCTGGAGGAAGCTCGGGACAGGGCCTTACTACACTCGGTGCGGTACCAACAGTCCCTGCGACGCTACCACGCCCGAGGGGTCCGGTCCCGAGAACTCCAGGTGGGCGATCTGGTGCTTCGGCTGCGGCAAGACGCCCGAGGGAGGCACAAGCTCACGCCCCCTGGGAAGGGCCATTCGTCATCGCCAAAGTTCTGAAGCCCGGAACATACAAGCTGGCCAACCATCAAGGCGAGATCTACGGCAACGCTTGGAACATCAAACAGCTACGTCGCTTCTACCCTTAAGATGTTTTCAAGTTGTTCATATACCTCGCGCCTACGCAAAGTTTAGTCGTCAAGGAAGGGTCGGCCTAGCCTCGGCAAAGCCCGACCCTCCCTCGGGGGCTAAAAGGGGGGAGACCCCCTCTGCGTCGAATTTTTCCTCGAAAAAGGATCTCTTTTTAGCAGGATTTCTTTCGTGCTTCTTGACTACTTCGGAAAGCGGATCCTGGAAACGACGGAGTACACGTAAGCAGCCAAGGCTGACCGAGCCGAGGGACTCCTACGCCTCCGGGATACGGATACCTCACTCATCACCTTCTGCGATAAGTAACTTGCGCTCGGATAAAGCGACTCCATGGACCGAACAAGTCTTCACGTTCGGAAGCTCTCCTGCCGAAGCAGTCCTTCAAGCTTTCTCGACTAAGTCGGGGACAGGGCCTCATGGACGGGTGAAAGTACGCGTAAGCGGCAAGGCCGACCGAGCCGAGGGATTCCCACGCCTCTGGGATACGGATACCTCACTCGTCCCTTCCGCGAAAAGCAACTCTCGCTCACACAAACATCCCTGTTACCGACAGAGTCCAGATGCTCGAAACAAAAGGAAAAAAGGCGCAGCTTCGCGAGCGCGGCGAGGGTGTGTTTTTTCTGGCCTCGGCGGCCGCAGAAAGCACACGCTACAAGATGATCTGATCCTGCAGGCTCGGGTCTTCACGCTGAAGGGAGCCGTAGCACCCTCGGCATCAACGACGTCTTCAGCAAAGCCCGACCCAGCCTCGGGCGGCGACGCGGCCCAGGGGCTCCTCCGGAAATCCGGCCCGAGCAGGCGGCTCGACCGGTTACCCCTGGGGCCTCGGTCAACCGGCTTCCAAGGGCGCTAGCCCGACCCGAGGCCTCGACTGATCGACTTCGGCGTCGGCTCCGCTGACGGACAACACGGCTAGGCTCCGGCCAACCAGGTTCCCATTCTCGAGCCAACTCCGCCTCTGTTCATACTGATATCGCTACCCCTGGCCTCGGTCCACCGAAGGGCGGCCGAGGGGTCTCTTTAACTAAGCTAGAGGAACCCCAGACAACAAGGCCGAACGGACCGAGGGATTCCTACGCCTCCGGGATACGGATACCTCACCCGTCACCTTGACACGGGGCGACTCATGCTTGGTAAAGCGGTTCAGATAATCAACAGGCGAGACTTAGTGCTCGAAAATGAGGAAAAAACACGGCTCCGTGCCGAAATTACATACATGTTCAGGCCCCGACAGCCACAATGAACAAAAAGCACTGGCATTCGAAGTGCCATTACGAACGGAACTCCGGTTCCCCCCTTCGCTGGTACGAACGACCCCACTCCATGGGGAAGGCCTGCGGAGCAACAGAAGACCGACGGTCGGCTCGCCGCCGCCCATCCTGACTACGGCGACGGTAGGCCGGCGCTGCTGCGATCTTGCTCTCGCCCCCGCCGACGCTCGAGGGGCGAGGACAAGCACGTCGGCGCGGTGGCCCGGGGCGCGGGTGGTGGCAGTGATCCCGTCGGTGACGAGGACTTCTCGAGCCGCCTCCGCCTCGGCGCCGATGGCAGGGGACACCAGCCCCCCGGCAGATCCCCACTCAAATCCTCCCAGACGAGTGGGGCGCCGGCCTCTGCGCAAGGGCGTCGTCCCAGTGCAAAAGCAGGGCCACCCCAGAACACGAACGCCGCCCTAACGACGCGCGGAATCGTGGGTGGTCCTCCCGTGCACACGATGCGGCGGTCACCCTCCGGCAGGAGGGGCCGCCGGAAGCCCGGCCGACGACTCCGACACGCTGGAGGTAACGACGCCCGCCGTCGATCAGCCCCACGTTGTCTAAGTCCGCGCCGTCCGCAGGGCCAGCGAGCGCATCCACCCCCGAACGCCGCGGGAAAGGGCGACCCGCGGACCCGCGCGGAAGGTAGAGCGCCGGCTCAGCGTGGCTCCCGCCCCAGCGGGGATGATGAACATCCTTGAAGCTGAGGGTGGGACCAAGATCGCAGCCCGGTTTGCTCTTCCCCACCCAGAAACCGGCGGTCACCATCCTGGGTGATCGTCGGCATGGGGGTACGGCCGGGCCGGCTGATGAAAATCCTTGAAGCCGAACGATGGCTGAGAGGTACCAACCCCCATGGAGTTGCGTTCCTCCAACGAGGAGGCGGAGAGGCGGCGGATACCCCCCATCCGGGGGCTTGAAAGATGGGAAGACACGACGCTTAAGGGAGGAAGAAGACATGGTTGCCTTCCGAAAGGAGTCTCCCTCCTTTTAAAGGCAACTCTCCCTACGTGCGCCCCCAGGCGCCACGGGCTGAGTCTTCTCCAACACGCTCCAAGGCCCTCCCCTGCGACTCGGGGGCTGGGTCCCGCATGTCATGCAAGCCGGCTCAGGGCAGAAGAAGCCGAACCGCCGCGCGTGGTGCGCACGACCGTCCAGCGGTTACAAGCAACCCCCCATTTCCGCCCAGACCAACGGGCAGAAGGGGCAGGCAGCCATGCAGGCGGCATGCAACCGCGCCATATGGACGCGCTTCTCCAACTTCTGACACGCCAGCTTGGGAACCCAGGCCCACGCGTCGAGCAACCGGCGCGCCAGTTGCTGCATGCAAGCAACCGCACCGCCACTTGTGCCACCATCGCGCCTCTTCGGTTGCGGAGCCAATGCCGCGACTCGAGGCGACCCAACAGCGCCAGCCTGGCGCGTCGGTCAAAGCGACCGAAAGAGGGCTGGCAGTAATAGCGGTGGCAGGCGGGCGGGCGCAGCAGTCACGTCGTCAGCCAGGCTCACGTCCCATCCTGGGACAGCAAGAGAGCCTCCTCTCACGGTGTGGAGACGGTGCACCCGTGACCCGTTCCTCGAACGGATCGCACGCGCGCAACAGCCGCCCCGCCAACCACTCGCCCCGTCGCATTAACTCCGCGGCGGGACACGCGGCGCCTCTGGCAGGAGGAGCGCGCGACGCTTCACCTTCGCCGTAATAATCGCGTCAGAAAAGGTACGCCACGTCGTCCGATTTCGTATCCTTTTCTGTTTTCCTCTTTCTCTATCTCTTGCAACAGGGACCGGGAAAGGGGATACCCCGAAAGGGATCCTTCTCCGCGAAGGAACCGGGCTCCGAGCCCCCCACTACTGATCAGGGGTTCGAAGGCTGGCCCTCCGAAGGGTTCAACAGCCGCCTCAGATCGCGTGGGCCCGACACCCACTACTGGTCAGGGGTTCGAAGGCCAGCCCCCCGAAGGGTTCCATGGCCGCCTCAGGCTACTCGGGCTCCGCGCCCATTACTGATCAGGGGTTCGAAGGCTGGCCCCCGAAGGGTTCACAGTCGCCTCAGACACCGAGCGAGGGATGACCAGGGGTACGTTCGATACATAACCAAGGCTCGGGCTGCGCTCCCGAGGTACCCTAGGACATTTCCGAGACCAGCGGGAACGATCTTGTAACGGAATCCCATCGGAGGGAGGCATCGAGCCCTCGGACCCCGTCGCCAGGGGACCGGGTCCGGCAAATCACCCGCAGGTACTTTTGGGCGTGCCTCTGGGCCCCTAGCCGACCCCCAACGAACGGGGCACGGACGTCCACTCGGATTACCCGCTTGCAGCTCACCGGAGACACCATGTTCGGTGCCCATCGAGGGTAGCATGGCGCACTCCCCCCCTCCTCCTTGCGGAAAGGCGGCGTAGGGGCGTATGTAAAAAGTCGAGTCTGTCCCTGATCGCCCTCTCGCCCTGTGCAGAGGCTCGGGGGCTGCTCTCGCAAAAACCGGCTCCGGCCAAATCGTTGACAGCGTCAACATAACAGCCCGAGAGCTTGGACCCCGACCGTGCACCCGGGCTACGGCCAGTTCGCATGAGGGAACGATCAGACCAGCCGAAGCATTGCGCGAGGTATTAAGACCTCGAAGGAGTGTAACCACTCCTCCGAGGCCTCGGGGGCTACACCCGGCGGGTGCGCTCGCGCGCACCCACCGGAACGAAATGCAACCGAGAAAGGCTGGTCCCCTTGCAAAAAAGTGCGACAAAAGCCTCCAAGCGAGTGCTAGCACTCCCTTCGAGGCTCGGGGGCTACTGTCGGGGACCATAATTAGGGGTACCCTCAAGACGCCTAATTCTCAGCTGGTAACCCCCATCAGCATAAAGCTGCAAAGGCCTGATGGGTACGGTTAAATCAGGGATCAGTCCACACGAGTGACTCGATCACGCTTCACCCGAGCCTAGCCTCGGCCAAGGGCAGCCGACCTCGAGAGACTTCCGTCTCGCCCGAGGCCCCCTTTTTATGGCGGACACATCACCGGCTCGCCCGAGGCCTTGGCTTCGCTTAGAAGCAACCTTGACTAAATCGCCACACCGACTGACCAAATTGCAGGGGCATTTAACGCAAAGGTGGCCAGACACCTTCATCCTGACACGCGCCCCCGGCAGAGCCGAAGTGACCGCTGTCACTCCACCGCTCCACTGGCCAGTCTGACAGAAGGACAGCGCCGCCTGCGCCACTTCGACTGCAGTGCCACTCGACAGAGTGAGTCTGACAGGCAGTCAGGCCTTGCCAAAGGCACCACGGCGAACTCCGCCCCGCCCGACCCCAGGGCTCGGACTCGGGCTAAGACCCGCAAGACGGCGAACTCCGCTCCGCCCGACCCCAGGGCTCGGACTCGGGCTAAGACCCGGAAGACGGCGAACTCCGCTCCGCCCGAGCCCAGGGCTCGGACTCGGGCTAAGACCCGGAAGACGGCGAACTCCGCTCCGCCCGACCCCAGGGCTCGGACTCGGGCTAAGACCCGGAAGACGGCGAACTCCACTCCGCCCGACCCCAGGGCTCGGACTCGGGCTAAGACCCGGAAGACGGCGAACTCCGCTCCGCCCGACCCCAGGGCTCGGACTCGGGCTAAGACCCGGAAGACGACGAAACTCCACTCCGCCCGACCCCAGGGCTCGGACTCGGGCTAAGACCCGGAAGACGACGAAACTCCGCTCCGCCCGACCCCAGGGCTCGGACTCGGGCTAAGACCCGGAAGACGACGAAACTCCGCCTCGCCCGACCCCAGGGCTCGGACTCCGCCCTGGCCTCGGCCGAACGACTTCCGCCTCGCCCGACCCCATGGCTCGGGCTCGGCCACGGCAACGGAAGGCAGACTCAACCTCGGCTTCGGAGGAACCCCCACATCGCCCTGCCTAGGGCACAGACCGCCACGTCAACAGGAAGCGCCATCATCATCCTACCCCGAATCGACTCGGGTCACGGAGAACAAGACCGGCGTCCCATCCGGCCAGCTCCGCCGGAGGGGCAATGATGGCGCTCCACAAGCTCTATGACGACGGCGGCCCCCAGCTCTCTTACGGAAGCAGGACGACGTCAGCAGGGACTCGACCGCTCCAACAGCTGTCCCTCCGCCAGGCTCCGCCGCACCTCCGACAGCCACGACATCACGCCAGCAGGGTGCCCAGATCTCTCCGGCTGCCACATTGGCATGTACCTAGGGCGCTAGCTCTCCCTCCGCTAGACACGTAGCACTCTGCTACACCCCCCATTGTACACCTGGATCCTCTCCTTACGACTATAAAAGGGAGGACCAGGGCCTTCTTAGAGGAGGTTGGCCGCGCGGGACCGAGGACGGGACAGGCGCTCTCTTGGGGCCGCTCGCTTCCCTCACCCGCGTGGACGCTTGTAACCCCCCTACTGCAAGCGCACCTGACCTGGGCGCGGGACGAACACGAAGGCCGCGGGACTTCCACCTCTCTCACGCTCGACTCCGGCCACCTCGCCTCTCCCCCCTTCGCGCTCGCCCACGCGCTCGACCCATCTGGGCTGGGGCACGCAGCACACTCACTCGTCGGCTTAGGGACCCCCCTGTCTCGAAACGCCGACAGAATTGATGATCAAAGGCTCCAAGAAAATCATCGAGCAAGGCGCCACCTCCACACCCGAGGTGCAACTCGTTGCCTTTAAAGCAACGGAGGAGAAGAAAGAAGAGTCTACATCAAGTAGGCTCCCCATCGACGCCTCCAAGCTCGACAACGAGGAGATGGCGGTCATCATCAAGAGCTTCCGCCAAATCCTCAAGCATTAGAGGGGGAAGGATTACAAACCCCGCTCCAAGAAGGTTTGCTACAAATGTGGTAAGCCCGGTCATTTTATCGCTAAATGTCCTTTGTCTAGTGATAGTGACAGGGATAATGACAAGAGGGGAAAGAAGAAAGAAAAGAAGAAGTACTACAAGAAGAAGGGCGGCGATGCCCATGTTTGTCGGGAGTGGGACTCCGATGAGAGCTCCACCAACTCCTCCTCTGACGAGGACGCCGCAAACATCGCCGTCAACAAGGGTCATCTCTTCCCCAACGTCGGCCACAAGTGTCTCATGGCAAAGGATGGCAAAAAGAAGAAGGTAAAATCTAGAGCTTCCACTAAATATGCAACATCTAGTTATGAGGCTAGCTCTAGTGATGATGAGGATGATTTGCTCACCCTTTTTGCCAACTTAAACATGCAACAAAAAGAAAAATTGAATAAATTGATTAGTGCTATTCATGAGAAGGATGAACTCTTGGATAGCCAAGAGGACTTCCTTATTAAAGAAAATAAGAAGCATGTTAAAGTTAAAAATGTTTATGCTCAAGAGATAGAAAAATGTTAAAAATTAACTAGTGAGCTAAGCACTTGCCATGACACTATTTCCAACCTTAGACTTGAAAATGATAAATTGATTGCTAAGGTTGAGAAATTAAATGTTAGTGATGATTCTCTTGTCAACCTTAGAAATGATAATGCTAATTTGACTGCTAAGATTGACAAATTGAATGCATCTCTCTCTAGCCTTAAAATTGAGAATGAAAAATTAATTGCTAAGGCTAAAGATTTAAATGTTTGCAATGATGTTATTTCCAATCTTAGGAATGAAAATGTCATGTTACATGCTAAGATTGATGAATTAAATGTTTGCAAACCCTCTACATCTACTATTGAGCATGTTACTATTTGTACTAGATGTAGAGATATTAATGTTGATGCTATTCATGATCACCTAGCTTTAATTAAACAACAAAATGATCACATGGCTCAACTTAGTGCCAAAATTAATGAGCATGACTTAGAAAATGAGAAATTTAAATTTGCTAGAAGCATGCTCTATAGTGGGAGACACCCAGGCATTAAGGATGGCATTGGCTTCCAACAGGGAAACAATGTCAAGTTTAATGCCCCTAAGAAATTGTCTAATTTTGTTAAGGGTAAGGCTCCTATGGTTCAGGATAACGAGGGTTACATTTTATACCCTGTCGGTTATCCTGAACACAAAATTAGGAGAATTCACTCTAGGAAGACTCACTCTGGCTCTAATCATGCTTTTATGTATAAGAGTGAGGCATCTAGTTCTAGGCAATCCACTCATGTTAAATTGCCTAAGAAGAAAACTCCTATTGCATCAAATAAACCTAATATTTCATTTAAGACTTTTGATGCATCATATGTTTTGACTAACAAATCAGGCAAAGTAGTTGCCAAATATGTTGGGGGCAAACACAAGGGGTCAAAGACTTGTGTTTGGGTACCCAAGGTGCTTGTTTCTAATGTCAAAGGACCCAAGACCATTTGGGTACCTAAGAACAAGGCCTAAATTTGTTTTGTAGGTTTATGCATCCGGGGGCTCAAGTTAGATCATCGATAGCGGGTGCACAAACCACATGACTGGGGAGAAAAGGATGTTCTCCTCCTATGAGAAAAACCATGATCCCCAAAGAGCTATCACATTCGGGGATGGAAATCAAGGTTTGGTCAAAGGACTTGGTAAAATTGTTATATCTCCTGACCATTCTATTTTCAATGTTTTTTATAGATTCTTTAGGTTACAATTTGCTTTTTGTTTCTCAACTATGCAAAATGGGTTATAACTGTCTTTTTACGGATATAGGTGTTACTGTCTTTAGAAGAAGTGATGATTCAGTAGCATTTAAGGGAGTGTTAGAGGGTCAGCTATACTTAGTTGATTTTAATAGAGCTGAACTCGACACTTGCTTAATTGCTAAGACTAACATGGGTTGGCTCTGGCATCACTGACTAGCCCACGTTGGGATGAAGAATCTTCATAAGCTTCTAAAGGGAGAACACATTTTGGGACTAACAAATGTTCATTTTGAGAAAGACAAGGTTTGTAGCGCATGTCAAGCGGGGAAGCAAGTTGGTGTTCATCATCCACACAAAAACATCATGACGACCGACAGGCCACTTGAGCTACTCCACATGGATCTATTCGACCTGATTGCTTACATAAGCATCGGCAGGAGTAAGTATTGTCTTGTTATTGTGTATGATTATTCTCGCTTCACTTGGGTGTTCTTTGTGTAGGTAAAATCTCAAACCCAAGAGACCTTAAAAGGATTCTTGAGACGGGCTCAAAATGAGTTCGGCTTAAGGATCAAAAAGATTAGAAGCGACAACGGGACGGAGTTCAAGAACTCACAAATAGAAGGCTTCCTTGAGGATGAGGGCATCAAGCATGAGTTCTCTTCTCCCTACACGCCACAACAAAATGGTGTAGTGGAGAGGAAGAATAGAACTCTACTTGACATGGCAAGGACCATGCTTGATGAGTACGAGACTTCAGACCGGTTTTGGGCGGAAGCAATCAACACCGCTTGCTACGCCATCAACCGTCTCTACCTTCACCAAATCCTCAAGAAGACATCATATGAAATCCTAACCGGTAAAAAGCCCAATGTTTCATATTTTAGATCCTTTGGTAGCAAATGTTTTATTCTTAATAAAAGAGGTAGAAAATCTAAATTTGCTCCTAAGGCTGTAGAAGGCTTTTTACTTGTTTATGATTCAAACACAAGGGCATATAGAGTCTTTAACAAGTCCACTGGACTAGTTGAAGTTTCTTGTGACATTGTGTTTGATGAGACTAACGGCTCTCAAGTAGAGCAAGTTGATCTTGATGAGCTAGATGATGAAGAGGCTTCGTGCGTCGCGCTAAGGAACATGTCCATTGGGGATGTGTGTCCTAAGGAATCCGAAGAGCCTCCACATGCATAAGATCAACCATCATCTTCAAATCAAGCATCTCCACCAACCCAAGATGAGGATCAAGATCAAGAGGATGAAAATGAAGATCAAGAAGATGAGCCACCTCAAGAGGAGGGCAATGATCAAGGGGGAGATGCCAATAATCAAGACAAGGAAGATGATGACGGTCCAAGACCGCCTCACCCAAGAGTCCACCAAGCAATACAACAAGATCACCCCGTGAACACAATCCTCGGCGATATTCAAAAGGGGGTAACCACTCGATCTCGTGTTGCTCATTTTTGTGAACATTATTCCTTTGTGTCTTCTATTGAGCCATACATGGTGGAAGACGCATTAAGGGATTCGGATTGGGTGTTGGCAATGCAAGAGGAACTCAACAACTTCACAAGGAATGAGGTATGGCATCTTGTTCCACGTCCTAACCAAAATGTTGTAGGAACCAAGTGGGTCTTCCGCAACAAACAAGATGAGCATGGTGTGGTGACAAGGAACAAAGCCCGACTTGTGGCCAAGGGATATTCACAAGTCAAAGGTTTGGATTTCGGTGAAACCTATGCACCCGTAGCTAGGCTTGAGTCAATTCGTATATTACTTGCCTACGCTACTTAACATGGCTTTAAGCTCTATCAAATGGACGTGAAAAGTGCCTTCCTCAATGGACCAATCAAGGAGAAGGTCTATGTTGAGCAACCTCCCGGCTTTGAAGATAGTGAGTACCCTAACCATGTCTATAAACTATCTAAGGCGCTTTATGGGCTCAAGCAAGCCCCAAGAGCATGGTATGAATGCCTAAGAGATTTTCTTATCGCTAATGGATTCAAAGTCGGAAAAGCAGATCCTACTCTCTTTACTAAAACAATTGCTAATGATTTGTTTGTATGCCAAATTTATGTTGATGATATTATATTTGGGTCTATTAACAAATCTAATTGTGAAGAGTTTAGTAGGATAATGGTTCAAAAATTCGAGATGTCAATGATGGGGGAGTTAAAGTATTTCTTAGGATTTCAAGTCAAGCAACTCCAAGAAGGCACCTTCATTAGCCAAACGAAGTACATTCAAGACATACTCACCAAGTTTGGAATGAAGGATGCCAAACCCATCAAGACACCCATGGGAACTAATGGGCATCTCGACCTCGACACGGGAGGTAAATCCATAGATCAAAAGGTATAGCGGTCGATGATAGGATCTTTACTCTATTTATGTGCATCTCGACCGGATATTATGCTTTCCGTATGCATGTGTGCAAGATTCCAAGCCGATCCTAAGGAAGTTCACCTTAGGGTCGTAAAACGAATCTTGAGATATTTAGTTTATACTCCTAAGTTTGGCCTTTGGTACCCCAAGGGATCCACTTTTGATTTAATTGGATATTCAGATGCTGATTGGGCAGGGTGTAAGATTGATAGAAAGAGCACATCAGGGACTTGTCAGTTCTTGGGAAGATCCCTGGTGTCTTGGGCTTCAAAGAAACAAAATTTTGTAGCTCTTTCTACTGTCGAGCCGAGTATATTGCCGTAGGCCATTGTTGCGCGCAATTGCTTTGGATGAGGCAAACCCTTAGGGACTATGGTTACAAATTGACCAAAGTTCCTCTTCTATGTGATAATGAGAGTGCAATCCGCATGGCGGATAATCCCGTTGAGCACAGCTGCACTAAACACAAAGTCATTCGGTATCACTTTTTGAGGGATCACCAACAACGGGGGGATATCGAAATTGCTTATGTTAACACCAAAGAACAATTGGCCGATATCTTTACCAAACCACTAGATGAGAAAACTTTTACCAAACTTAGGCATGAGCTAAATATTATTGATTCTAGGAACTTTGATTGACTCCTTGCACACATAGCCCATTTATATACCTTTGATCATCTCTTTCATTTGCTATGACTAATGTGATTTTCAAGTGTATTTCATGCTAAGTCATAGATTGAAAGGGAAATGGGGTCTTCGGCGAAGACAAGGCTTCCACTCCACTCCATCAAATTATTCATCCTTTGACGTCACTCCGCCTCGCTCTCCAATTTGGTATAACCTTCACTCCTACATTATTTACCAAAGGGGGAGAAAATTTGAGAAGGGCTTTTATTTCACTCACAAGTATCCGTTTTTGGCGATTCATGCCAAAGAGGGAGAAAGTATTAGCCCAAAGCAAAAGGACCGCACCACCACCAATTTCAAAAATGTAGTCTTTCAAATTTGTATTAAAAGAAGGTTTTTCAATTAGTATCTTATTTTTGATAGAAATTTCAAATTGGTATAACCCCTTTCAAAATTTATTTCTAAAACCCTCTTGAACACTAAGAGGGGAATTTTATTGAGGGGGAGTTTTGTGTAGTCAAAGGAAAAGCATTTGAAACAGGGGGAGAAAATTTCAAATCTTGAAAATGCTTCTCGAAATCTTATTCATATACCTTTGACTATTTGCAAAAAGATTTTGAAAAGAATTTCCAAAAAGAGTTTGAAAAAACAAAACAAGTGGTGCAAGCGTGGTCCAAAATGTCAAATAAGAAGAAAGCATCCATGCATATCTTATGAAATGAATATTGGTTTAATTCCAAGTAACCTTTGCACTTACATCATGTAAACTAATTCAATTCTGCACTTATACATTTGCTTTGGTTTGTGTTGGCATCAATCACCAAAAAGAGGGAGATTGAAAGGAAAATAGGCTCACACCTTTTCCTAAATGATTTTGGTGGTTGAATTGCCCAACACAAATAAATTAGACTAACTAGTTTGCTCTAGATCATAAGTTCTACATGTGCCAAAGGTTCACAATAAACCAATACAAAGTTCAAAGAAAAGGGTTCAAAAAGAAAGGAGCAAAGCAACCGAAGGCTGCCCTGGTCTGGCGCACCGGATTGTCCGGTGCACCAGGGTGGATTCTCTCAAACTCGCTAGCTTCGGGAATTTGGGGAGCCACTCCGCTATAATTCACCGGACTGTCCGGTGTGCCAAGCGGAGTAACGGCTAACAGCGCCAACGGTTGTCTGCAAAAAGGTGAACAGTGATCAACAGTGCGCGACTGTGCGTGTTGAGTTAGAGCAGACGCTAGAAGGCGCACCGGACAGTGAACAGTGACTGTCCGGTGCCACCGGACTGTCCAGTGGCCCCACATGTCAGAGCTCCAACGGTCAGAACCCAACGGCTTGGTGACGTGGCTGGCGTACCGGACAGTGTCCGGTGGCGCACCGGACTGTCCGGTGCGCCATACGACAGAAGCCCTCACCAACGGCCATTTTGGTGGTTGGGGCTATAAATACCCCCAACCACTACACTTCAATGCATCCAATTTTTCAGCCATCAAACCTCATACAAGAGCTATAGACTTCATTCCAAGACACAAACAAAGAGATCAAATGCTCTCCCAAGTACGGAATCACTCCAAACAAATTAGTGACTAGAGAGAGAGACTTTTGTGTTCTTTTGAGCTCTTGCGCTTGGATTGCTTTTCTTCTTCCTCTATTCTTGTTTCCAACTCACTTGTAATCAAAACAAGAGACACCAAGTTGTGGTGGTCCTTGTAGTGGACTAAGTGTCCCATTTGATTGAAGAGAAAGGCTCACTCGGTCTAAGTGACCGTTTGAGAGAGGGAAAGGGTTGAAAGAGACCCGGTCTTTGTGACCACCTCAATGGAGAGTAGGTTTACAAGAACCGAACCTCGGTAAAACAAATCACTGTGTCATCTGCTCTTATTCGCTTGTGATTTGTTTTCGCCCTCTCTTTAGGACTCGATTATATTTCTAACGCTAACCTTGGCTTGTAGTTGAGCTTAAACTTTATAAATTTCAGATTTGCCTATTCACCCCCCCTAGGTGACTTTCAATATCCATGCGCATTTGATGCATAACCAAGCAAGAAACCCTCGTCCACTCTAGGAGCAAACTTCGAGCTCTTGACTTTCTTGTTAAGAATAAAGAATTTACAACCAAAGACTCTAAAGTAATCAACTTTTGGTTTGTTACCAGTGAGAAGCTCATAAGCAGTCTTCTTATAGACCTTATGAAGATATAGCCAGTTGATTGCATGACAGGCGGTGTTGACCGCCTCAACCCAGAAGTTGTCAGGTGTCTTGTATTCATCTAACATGGTTCTTGCGGCTTCAATTAGTGTTCTATTTTTCCTTTCCACTAAACCATTTTGTTGTGGAGTGTAGTGGACCGAGAACTCATGTTTGATTCCTTCTTCGTTTAAGAATTCTTCAACACCTGTATTTTTGAACTCTGTCCCATTGTCACTTCTCACTTTCTTGATTTTAAGCTCAAACACATTTTGAGCTCTTCTCATGAACTTCTTCAAGATCTCTTGGGTTTCTCCTTTGTCACTCAAAAAGAAAACCCAGGTGAAGCGAGAAAAACCATCAACAATAACTAAACCATACTTACTCCCTCCAATACTTATGTAGGCCACGGGACCGAATAGGTCCATATGAAGAAGCTCCAAAGGCCTCTTAGTTGTGACCACATTCTTTGATTGATGTGGGACTCCATGTTGCTTTCCTGCTTGGCATACGCCACAAACCCTATCTTTCTCAAACACAACATTTGTTAGTCCAATGATGTGACTATCCTTTTGAAGTTTGGCCAAATTCCTCATACCGACATGAGCTAGCCGGCGATGCCATAGCCAGCCCTTATCGGATTTTGCCACTAGACAAGTCTCAGGCGTCACCTTACTTGTTGTGAAATCAACAAGATAAAGTTTGCCCTTCAAGCGACCCGTAAAGGCAACTGAGGAATCCTCCCTTCTAAGGATCTTCACATCCACATCAGAAAATAGACAGTTATATCCCATTCTACAAAGTTGTGAAACAGACATCAAATTGTATCTTAGAGAATCTACTAGCAAAACATTTGAAAGTGATTGTTGATGAGAGATAGGAATTTTACCAATACCAATCACTTTACTCTTGCCACTATCTCCAAACACAATCTCTTGTGCTTCTTGAGTTAATTGCAAGGAGTGAAACATGTCTTTCTCCCCGGTCATGTGATTTGTACATCCACTGTCAAGCACCTAGCTTGACCCACCAGAGGAGTAGACCTGCAAAACAAATTTAGGCTATGCTTTTAGGTACCCAAATTGAATTGGGTCCTACAGTATTAGTTATAGTCTTAGGTACCCACACACTTATTTTCATGACTTTTCTCTTAGTGTAGGCACCCACATATTTAACAACCAATTTTCCTGAATCCCAAGTCAACATATAATCACAAAGATAAGAATGAGAAATGGGAGCTTTAAATTTTTCTCCATTTGTGGAAACCGCTTCCTTCATCTTATTCTTTATGAAACTCACGTTTACCTTTACTTGAGTTGACTTGTCATTTGAGGAGTGAATCCTCCCCAAGGCATCATATAGGGTGGTTCCCTCTATGAACTTGGGGGATCTCCACCCCTTATGCACTATGCTAGGGTTTTCCTTATATAAGTTATACCTAAGCCCCTTTCTCCCATTGTTGGGCTTCAAGGACTTGTACTTGGGTTCAACTTTCTTTAACCCATCATTGCTAGAACATTTCTTCAGTATTTCTTTGACCTTAACCTGTGAGCTTTTCTTCCTTGCATGGTTAGTCAAACAACAAGAAGCATGATATTTTACACAATGTTTACAAACGGTATTATTTGAGGAGCTAGACTTAGATTCAACCAATAAAGATGAAGCATTGAGGTTCTTGCAGTTTTCAAGTTGCACTTGAAGTTCTTGATTTTGGACTGTCAAGCTTAACATGCTTGATTCAAGTGCGTCCTTTTCATTTGCAAGATTAACTATAGAGGTTTTCATATTTGTCATTTCTTTCTCCTTATCCTCTATAATTATCTTGACTAAAGATACTTCCTTAGTCAAGGCTTCTAGCATTTCATCTTTATTGAATAGCAATTCTTGAAGCTCTAGGTTTCTCTCCTTTTCAAGGATGAGCAAGTCTTCTTGAGCGTCAAGAGTTGCTTTTCTTTTATCTAGCTTCTCCATCAATTTAGTAATAACATTATATCAATTTAAACCAAATTCTTTAATCATTTTATTTTTCATGGCAATTTGTTCATCATCATCATTTGTGAAGTCATCACTAAATAAAGTTACCTTATATCCTTTTGCCATGAGGCAAGTTGGAGTGTAGGAGTCGTCGTGAAGGTTGGTGAAGAGTTGCGAGCTTGAAGTAGATTGGATGGCGACGTTTGCCACCACTTCCTCTTCTTCGGAGCTAGAACTTTCTTCATCGGAATTCCATTCTTCTTCTTCTTCTTGAAATATCCCTTGTTCTTGCCCCCCTTTTTGAACTTATCCTTTTTGTATTCCTTCTTGGCTTCTTGTTCCTTTTTGTTTGGACAATCCGCTATGAAATGACCGGTTTGGCCACATTCATAACATGCCCTCTTCTTCCCTTTTCATTTATACTTATCATTTTTACTCACAAACTTCTTGAAGGTTTTGATGAACATAGTTGTGTCTTCATCACTTGAACTATCTTCATCACTTGATGTTTCGACCACTTTCTTTGTCTTGTGGTCTTTGTTCTTCTTGGGGGAATCTTATTCATTTGAGATCAAGGCATGAGTGTCTCTTGTCTTGATTGGGGCTTCTTCAGACTCATGTTGTTGAATCTTTGCAAATAGTTGGTGAGGTGTCATTTCCTCATAGTCATCACGGTCCCTTATCATTCTTGCTAGACTTTTGTCTTTTTCTTTGTATGCTCTCATAAATAGTCTAGTGACCTTGGAGTCACTCCAATCTTCACTTCCAAGCACTCTTATTTTGTTGACCAACACCATTAGCCGATCAAAGAGTCATTGAAGTGACTCACCCTTAGTCCAATCATATCGAGCAAGCTCACTCTCCAAAGCTTCAATTCTATGTCTCTTAGCTTTGGGGTCTCCTTCATGTGACATTTTGAGAATGTTCCAAATGTCACGAGCATCCTCTCTCCCTTGGACTTTCCGGTACTATTTCGGACAAAGGCTTCCTTTTATTATGCTCACCACTTGAGCATTGCGATGTACTTCTTGCATCATTTCCGGAGTCATCTCTTCTCCTTGGGCGGGCTTATACATACCTATATTGACAATCTCCCAAAGACTAGGATGTACACCGATTAAATGTGACTTCATCTTATCGGCCCACTCGTCATAGTTCAACTCACTAAGAGTTGGTAACTTTCCAAGTGGGGTGGAAGAGAAGTTGGGAATAAAATTTCTAGAATAATCAAATTGAACTTTGTTGAACTCGTTACCTTTACTTTTGGTAGATGATCCTTCGGTGCTGAGACTTACCTTGCTCATCACCCTTGACACCAAAAGTTCCACTAGGTCATCATTGTATTCAACTTTTCCCTTTCCTTTGTCTTCTTCGGCCTTTCTTCTTCATTCTTCTTCTTCTTCCCTTTTCTTAGCATCTTCCTCTTTCATTTTGAGGAACATCTTCTCGGCAATCTTCATGGCGAGGTCGAGGACCTTAGGGTCTATTTCCTCACCGGAAGATGTGACGGGGATTTCCTCGAGGAGAGGATCCACATGGTCCCTTTGAGTAGACATGATCGTTTCCTCACGCGGTTAAGCGTAAAACGAGGTACGAAGCTCTAATACCAATTGAAAGTAGCATAGAGGGGGGTGAATAGGCTACACCTGAAATTTTTCACTAAAAACTTCGAGATAGTGTCAAATTCAAGTTGCACTGGTGCAAACCGGTTCAGCTGATTTTGTTTACAGCTGAACAAGTTTGAACCTGCTCAACTTAGATTAGATAAACAGTTGAACAAGTGTGACAAAGTAATGAGAGATTTTGCTTAAGACTTGCCCTAGATAAAATCCACTCGAATAGGTGACAAATCGATATGAATTGTTTTAACACGATTTGCACACGATATAATAGAATATGAACTAACCAACAAATTAAAGCACTTATCAAGAACACACAAGAACACACGATTTAACCCGAGGTTCGGCAACCACCACAAAGGTGTCCTACTCCTCGTTGAGGAGCCCACAAAGGACCGGGTCTTTTCCAACCCTAATTCTCCACAAGCCGACCACCAAGGTCAAGGCAATCTCTTCTAAAATTTGCTCAACGAGCGGGTGATACAAACTTCTTAGGGTCATCCACAAATTTGGAGACTCCCAAGCAACCTCTATCCGTCAAGGAACACAAGGTTCCAAGAGTAACAAATACGCACAAGATTAAGTTTGCAATGAGCTCAAAAGATGAAGAGAATGGGAGAATCAAGATGAAATCAACAGTGAGTTAGATTGACTTCACCTCACACCAAGGGTCCTTCAAACGATTGAAGGAGATGCGATTTTGGGTGTGAGAGGTGAATTGAATGCTCTTGTTTGAAGGTTGGTCAGCCAAGAATTCGTGGAGAGAGCAGAAGTGAATGAAGAGAGAGAGCGTGGGGGTATATAAAGGATCCCCCAAAAGCTGGCAGCCGTTGGGAAAAGTAGACTCAAAACCGGTTGAACCGGTTTCCACCAGGGAGTTCTCGGTTCACTGAGGGACTCAGTCGGAGACTCGACCGGCCCTAAATTTGATTGAGCCGGACTCAAATCCGGTTGAACCAGTTTTCAAAAAACTCTGCACATGACTTTTTCTGATAGGATTGACTGGCAGACTGGTAGGTCAGAAAATGACAGAAGGAACAGTGCAGAAACCGGTTGAACCGGTTTTAGGTCCGGTTGAACAAATTTTTGAAACTGATGAACAGATTTTGAGAAAACTGAGGTGAACCAAGGTGAAACTTTAGTGGGGAGTGAAGGTGGTTTTTCCAAGAGCATTCATGATCTAGTAAAATATTTTCTTAGAGGATTTGAAAGGGTTTGGACTGAGCTCATCGCATTACTTACTTAACTATTGCGGATCCCTCTTAATTGAACGACGATTTCTATGACTCAAGAATTATAAAATGCAAACTGCCGTTGTTCCCAAGCACTTGGAGCACGCTATATGATGTAGATTTTTAATCCGATGTGCTTTTACATTTGCGTACATATATGATCTATGCTTCTCCTGTCTATAAAATAATTGTATACATGCTAGGAGCAAACTAGTTAGAATCTCTGTTTGTTTTGTCATTTAATCACCAAAACCCTCAATTAGGGTTGATTGCACTTACAGTGAGGAGCATTATCGTTTGGTTACAAAGAAATTAAATTATTTTGAAATTTGTCTTTGTGAAAATATAAATGGCATGGCTCACAACTAAACATTCTTGTAGACGAAGTAAATTGATTGGGGCTCACACAATTCACACAAACTGGATCTTGTGAGAAAGATATTGAGTGTTCTCTCAATCGATAAGTATGGCCACATCGTCATTGTACTTCATCAAATTGATCTATCCACCACTACTCCAACTTAAATCTTGGAGAAGATAAATGCTTATGAGATGTACATGCACATCAATAATAAAGATGGATCTTATTCAAAAAAGAATAAGTATTTGGCTCTCAAAGCAAATCATGGGAAGAAAAGCAAAGCTAAAGTGAAAGATCAAGCAATAAAGAAGTAGATAATTTGAAGCTTGCACTCACTATGAACAAGACTACCAAGATGCTAAATAAGCTAAATAGAGAAGGCATCAAATTTGATTAAAGGAAAAAGAAGCTCTTCACTAGTAGCAAGAGAATGGTCATATCTTAGATGAATTGCTATAATTATAGTGAGCTTGGTCATCTTGCTTATCAATGCACCAAACCAAGAAGAAAAGTTTAATAAAAATAAGGATGATGCATTTGAAGACGAAAAGAAGAACAATAAAGGAATATTATTATCACAAGGAATATTATTATGATTTGTGATATGTGAAGTCAAATGACCTAAGCAAATATGTCGTCTTGAGCTAGGCTACTTATTGACTCTATAGACTTGCTTAGGTGAACTTACTTCACATGATATAGTAGAACACTAAAGGGGATAAAGGCCTCATCTACATGCCTTGATGAAGAATCCTCCTTGTTGCTCGACTCTTGATAAGAAAAATGGATGAATTTGAATGAAGGCTTTATCACTAGTGACAAGCTTATGAATAAATATGAGCTTTTGTGTTCTCTAAGAACATTAAGGATACTTTAAGATGTAAATTGCAATTTGGGATATGTAAAATCGTACGACCAACATTACTCATTGTCGTATCTTATCCACCAGTATTGTGGACTTGATCGTGTTCCTTTACTTATCACAGACCATCATATTCTCTACCTCTAGGGGCAAAGCTAGGTACTAAGTTGTGGGTGCACATTCACCCACAAAAATTTGCAAAACTAGTGAAATCGACTAGATTTTCACTATATATGCACTAGCTAGAAGATATTATTATGCACCCTCAAATCATATGCACCCTACTCTGATTTACTCTAGCTTCGCCACTGTCCACCTCGGTAGTGATGTGATCGATGGATTCGCTATAAGGTACACATTGATGTTAATGTTATAGGTCGCTAAATTGTAGCCTCATTCTTGTTGTTTGGTTAATAGTCCTACTCAAATCGATGCCAACAATCCATTGCCATGTGCCTAGACTTTTTACAACCCTAGCACACTGACTCATTTGATGTGGACAACAACCATTGTTGCTTGGAGCTACCTCCCTAACCATGACATCTAGATTGATGGTGACCATGAAACAGAAATGTGCATTAAAGTTATTTCTATATTGGTCTCCATGTTTGATGGCCATGACAACTTAATGTACTAACTAGTTTGCTAAGTGGTTGACTATAGGTTCATAAGATTGATTATGAAAACACAATGAGAGAAATAGCTCAAATCTTAGTGAAAAGGGCATATCTTGTTAGAAACAACCCAGAGTGGTTTGAATGTTAGGATAAGTTTCTAAAGGACCTACTAATTTTTTGGAACCCACTAGAATGGTTAGAACGATTAGATATGCAAAATGATGTTTGAGGAGCTAAGTTTGAGAGAAACTAAGCAATTGAATTGAGAAGATTAAATCATGAAGACCTATGATTTAGAGTGTTTGAATGGTCTTAGAATATGTTTGTCTGAGTCATAGAGGTGATCAGGAGACCAACCAAAAAAGTTAGGCCCAAAAAGGACTTAGTTTGGTGTTCAACGACGCACCAGACCAGGGTCCGATGTGCACCTGACCAAAATTTCAGAGATCGTCTACTAGGCATAGAAGGCTTTGGCGCACCAAACTAATTTACTAGAGAAGGTATTTTTGGAGAAGAAGATGAGAAGAAGCAATTGGCGGACCAGACCGTGGTTCGATGAGCACCAGACCCACAGTAAACCCAACAGTCAGATGGGATGGACCAATGGTCGACTGACGTAGCGGGCCCGGTGACAACTGACAACTTTCTTGTAACAACTACCGACAAGATATACGTGTTAGGGTCTGGTGTGCACCAGACCAAGCTCTATGTGAGGCTTGGTGCACCCAAAAACAATGCAGTTTTAAGAGTTGCATTCCAATGGCTATGTGAGGGCTTGGGCCTATATATATGACCCTAACTACTGTGTTATGTATCTAAGAGTTGAGCAAACAAGTCATATGCATAGAGAAACACATATAAGTCATTCCAAGTGATTTAATTGTCATAATTGAGTAGAGAAGCTAGTTATAGTCTTGCCTTGTGAGAGGAAGAGCTTATGCACTTGAGAGAGCTGAATTGTGAAGTTGTGTTGTGATCATTGAGCTTTGGAGTTCAGACTCCCATTGATTTGTAAAGCTATCAAGAGCCATCAAGTTATGGAGTGACTTGCGAGACTCGGACTCACTTGAGAAAAGAAAAGAGGAACTCAAGTTTGATCTTTGTCATCACTTGAGTGAGGAAAGGGTTGAGAGAATCCTGGTCCTTAGTGGACTCCTCAACGGAGACGTAGGTTTCTTTGTCGTGTGTTCCTTATTTTTGACTTCCAATTTATTTTCACTTTTCTCCCTGGTCTTATATTTACTTGCACTAAATTTCTATTCCATTGTGTTACCAAGTCCGGTTCCGCATTATGTTTAATAGCAAGCTTGAGCAAGTATGTTTAATAGCAAGCTTGAGCAAGTATTGTGCTTATACTAACCCGAACTTACACATCTTGTTTTAAGCACATAATATCATAACCTTGGATTGAATTTGGATTGTTTTGAGTTAAATTTTAGGTGTCGCCTACTCATCCCCGTATAGGAGACTATTTGACCACCTTGGTGGTGACCACAATTTCTATAACCACGTTTGTGGTTGAAGCCACGTCCCCATGATGAAAAATTCATAGAGGACTAGTAGTTTTCTTGAAGAATTTCGAGGCACATGTAGTAGGCCATCATTTGTGCATATAGACCGCTTAGATTGAGCGGGTTATAGTCAAGGTTAAAGCCTCAGACAGTATATCATCTTCTCATCTTGGACTAACTTTCATGCAATGACAAGCTCATCACCATAGGCCTTCATATTAGAAAAGTACACTGGGTGGACATACTGCCCTTATTAGTGTTCGACAACTACATCCTAATGTTTGACACATGTGAGGGACGTGGCCACAAACTTCCCTTCAAGATTCATCCAAACTAACGATGTTGTGGACAATGTGACAACTTAAGACGACACTTGTTTTTTTCATGTAATTGACGAGAAAGCTGAGCAACTACTGATCTTATGCCAACTAGTGCTCATATGCTGGATTGATAAGAATGTTCTTGAATTTTGCATCAGCGATGTACGTGATTGCCTTTTACGGCACTTGAACAATCGAATCTAGGAACACGTCTAATTACTCCGCTCTAATAACCAAAAGAATTTGTGGTCTCGAGAGGAGAAAGTTCTCTATGGTTAGCTTCTTAAGGGCTAATTTGGTGGTCACCAAACCAGCCCTAAGAAATTAATTGTAAGACCAAGGGACATCGAGGCGAAAAAAGACCATGCCATAAAATGAATATGTATGGAATATCGAAAGTGATTTTGACTACCATGTTTATGTATACATGGACATCGAAGTATGCTCACCATAGAGATCTATGTTATATATACTAGCGACAACAACTAGATGTAAGATATTAAAAATTGATTATAGCAGCTTGAAATACAGTTCAAGAAACTAACAAAAATATATTTATTTTTCTATATATCTTTAAAGACTGCTAATTTAATTGGTGATATATCATAAAAAAAGATCCGTATACGATATAAAAAGATATACACGTATCTATCTGTATAGTCATCAGTAGGTTACTCAGGTTCAGGAGCGCGTGCGTGTAGGCACAAGGGCCCACAACAGGGCCCGCCCGTCTGTGCACGGATATGCGCACGTCCACCAACCATCTCCAATTCTCAACTACAGGTTCTACATGAGAGGCAGAACTGCCTGCGTCGTAGGATTGTGGGACTCCCAGCTGGTGGAGTGGAGCTTCCGAGTGTCCACTCCAATTCTCCAACGCCAGGGTGTTGCAGACTTGCAGGCAGTGGAACATGGACAAGGAAGGCGACGGCCACCACCACCACGCCATCCGAGTCCCATCCCCAGGTCTGATTCTTGACTCGTCTCCTCTCTTCGATTCCTCCCAGGACAAAACCAGTCCGTTCCCTTCTTTTCTAGGGTTGAATTCTCGTATCGCCTCCAACCTTCATCCAGTACAGTTTCGCGCGTACCTGGCTCCCGAAACCAGGGCTCCGCTCTGAGTGATTTGGGAATTCAACTTGATCGTCTCGCTGGTTGCCGTTTCCCCGCAGTTTCTAAGCAACATGCTCAATCAAAAGCCTCAAAGACAGTTGGGTTCTGCAGAATGGGTACATCCAGCAGTTTCTAGGGTGCTTTATTTTTTGTTTCTTCCTTCTTCTTCTTTTTGAGTTGCCTTGGTTGGTACCCTGTAGAACTGGATGCTCTTTTCAGTGGCATGAGAATTGCGATTTGAGTACACACACACTCTTTTCGGAACCTTTTCTTATTTCAATGAAACCCACTAAGCAGACACTGAAACATTTTACGGCAATAGCGTAGAATTGTACTGCTTTTTTTTTAAAAGAAACAAAATTGTACTGTTTTCTCGGTGTCCACTTTAATGCAAAGGCAGAGCACCTGCCAGAAAGAAAAGAAAAGGACCCTGAAACATTCCGCAGAAGAATAATTTGCCATGGCCGTACACGGATGATTGGAATTTGGAAGTGGTTCGGCATTTTTCCCAACGACCAACTTAAATTAATATATTCATGTGACCAATATGATACGTACTATAATGATTTTTAAGTACTAAAATAGTATCGTGAAATTCAATCCCTGTTTCTGAGTAACTGGTCACACCAATCCCATTTTGCCCGTAAGGATTCTATCTCATGTGAACCCCACATATAAATAAGATCCTGCAGCTATATATCTAAAGTTGTAATCTTTTAATAATACAGATCCAAATTCCTCTATTTTATTTTATTATTATATATTAAAGTCCTGCAGCTAGCCGTCACCACGAAGGGCCACGTCATCCTTAAAATAGAAACCGTTCGATTCTTTTGCGGTGGATGCTGTTTTTTTTTTCCTTTTAAAAAGCATGAAAAAAGAGAGGAAAGAGTGCTTTCCAAAAACGTCTCCGCAGCGGTATCAGAAAACTGATGCTTTCAACATCCTTATGTTTAATACCGTTAATGTATTTTGTACGATGTTAGGTATGTCCTTAAAACATATGTAGTCATGAGCAACCCCTTTTCTATGTATATGTATATACATGTGGATATTTTGAGCTACTAAAACAAATAGATTAGTCCAAGACATACTAATGATGATAAACACAATGCTACTAGAAAAATATCGAACTAATATGTTGCTTTGGTCCACTTCTAACATGCTACATACATTATACTATCAGCACACTCAAAAAAAAAGTTGTGCACATGTTTATGCTTACCAACTATTTTCTAAACATTTTATGTACTATATATTAACTCATACTCTCCTAAATTAAAATTCGTTTTAAGTAATTAATACATTCATACAATATTTAATATATGTGTTTTATATATGTGCCTAGATTTATCATCATCTATTTAAATATAAACATAAGAACTAAGAGCTAAAACAGTAGGAATACATAATATTTATATACAATTTAAAATCTTACATATGAATTTGATATCACGTGCGTACATAATATTATGTAAAATTTAAAATCTTACATACGAATTAAATATCGCGCGCGCGACAAACACTAGTTTGCATTATGTTAGCTGTGTTTCAAGCTCATTGTAAGAGGCGAAAGACATCAGTTACCTGAAGTTCTGCCACAAACTCTGAATATATCCTGCTTCTAAACTGACCAAATCTCAGTCCATGTGTTCTTTCCTTTATCAAACCACACGCATCACTGTAAATCGTAGCACTCTGCTGGCCTATACATCTTAGAAGTGGTCATCAGCAATTACTAGAACCAATACATCCTGAGCTTCCTTTACTCTGCATTTCGCACATCCCCTTTGTTCATATCAGCATGCTGTTCGCGGGCCGTCTCTGAATTTCCAGTTTCCTTTTATACGTGTAATAACAGATAACATAGCAATGGTGGAGGAGACATCGCAGCCAAATGGCGCACCGTCGCTGAGACGGAAAGCAGGCGAGATGATCGCCACCTCCCTG
Source organism: Zea mays (assembly GCF_902167145.1). Lineage (NCBI taxonomy): Eukaryota > Viridiplantae > Streptophyta > Magnoliopsida > Poales > Poaceae > Zea > Zea mays. The sequence goes on along the minus strand of NC_050097.1, from coordinate 204,757,075 downwards.
GAGACGTACCGGAGCAAGCCCTTCTCCTTCTGGCTACTCCTGTTCCTGAGCAGCGGCGCCATGCTCACCGCGTTCCCGGCGTCGAGCCTCCTGTCGCGGCTCTACTACAACGAGGGCGGGCAGAGCAAGTGGATCCTGTCGTGGGCGGCCGTCGCCGGCTGGCCCCTGCCCGCGCTGCTCCTGCTGCCGCTGTATCTCCTCGGCAGGGCGTCGCCGACGCCGCTGTCGCTGTCGCTGTGCTCCTGGTACGTGCTCCTTGGGCTCCTCAGCGCCGCCGACAACCTCATGTACGCGTGGGCCTACGCGTACCTCCCGGCGTCCACGGCCTCGCTCGTCGCCGCGTCGTCGCTCGCCTTCTCCGCGCTCTTCGGCCGCGCCATCGCCAAGAACCGGCTCAACATGTCCTCGCTCAACGCCGTCGTCGTGATCACGGCGGGCGTGGTGATCGTCGCGCTGGACTCCGGGTCGGACAGGCCCCCCGGCGTCACGCCCCGCCAGTACGCGCTCGGCTTCGTCCTGGACGTGCTCGGGTCGGCGCTCCACGGCCTCATCTTCGCGCTCTCCGAGCTCGTCTTCGCCAGGGCCCTCGGTAGGCGCTCGTTCCACGTGGTGCTGGAGCAGCAGGCGGCGGTGTCGCTCTGCGCCTTCGCCTTCACCTCCGCGGGCCTCGCCGTCGCGGAGGGCTTCCCGGCCATGCGGCGCGAGTCGGCACGGTTTGCGCACGGTGGCCAGCCGGCGTACGCGAACTTGATGGTGTGGACGGCACTCACGTTCCAGCTGGGCGTCCTCGGAGGCACCGGCGTGCTGTTCCTGGCGTCCACTGTCCTCGCCGGCGTGCTGAACGCTGTCAGGGTGCCCCTGACGAGCATCGCCGCGGTGATCTGGTTCCATGACCCCATGAGTGGCTTCAAGATCTTGGCTCTGGTCATCACGGTGTGGGGGTTCGCGTCCTATATTCTTGGACACTCCTCTTTTAGAAAAACGTAACAAATTAGATATCATCTCATTGCAAAAAATGATGAAAGATTTTAATTTATTTAAGATTTAAATTTATCTAATCTCACTTAATCAACATAAATTGAGAGTAAAACTAACAAGAAAATATAAAATTAGGAGGACACCGCTTCCACATCCGAACATGCACACCCACATGCATTTATGGGCTAGCCCAACGACGAAACGGCGGGCGAACATCGGGCCTGGTTCAGCTTTTTGTTTGGACGGCAGAGAATTTGATTATCGTAAAGATTACGTGTGAAATAAGACAATATAGTCTATAGAATTTAAAAAATAGAAAGTGATGGTTTTCTACTATCGTAAAACTCGGCTGATTCTGTGTTCACGCTGATTTTAGACGGTTTTGACTAAAGTGATTTTTATAGAAGTCGTTGTCGGTGTTTCGGAAACCGGGGTTCTAACCGACTAGTGAATTTGTGCTACGTGCTCCTGTTCTGGATGGTGGATGCAAGAATACAACAGAGATTTATCCTGGTTTGAGCAAGAGAAGGCCCTACTTCCAGTGGGTGAGGAAGGTTTATATTATCTTGCACCTAAGTGCTCGTAGTAGAGGTTACAAGCAGTCGAGAGAGGGAGTGTGTACCAAGTCTCTAAGTATGATTAAGGCAGAGTGCAAATATCGTGGTGAGGTGAGTTGTGAGCTGTGTAGTGTGTGGTCGTCTCGTCCCTCGTAGAAGGCCCCGGGCTCCTCCTTTTATAGTCGCAAGGAGGAGGCACAGGGGTATAAGAGTGGGTGTGCGGTTGTTGTGGTTAGGGGATACACGTTCGAGCCATGTAGCGGCATGACCGACGAGATGACCCTTGTCCTCCTGTCCGAGCCATGTAGTTTGTTTCTTCTGACGGGGTAGGGAGCCGAGGCTTGACTCGGGAGTACGGGCATGTGCTTGAGCCCAACATGTACATGGAAGCGGGTCGAGTTGGATTAGTTGTCATAGTGCTTAGCATGGTCCTCTGCGAGATTCACGGAAGAGTAGGTAACATTTAATGCACGTCTGCTAGGACAGTTGGCCGAGGCTGAGCTTGGACGAGCCGGAGATTTCTCCCGGACCGTATGTTACACGTAGTCACGCTAGGAGTGGTTGAAGCAGTGGCCAGAATAGGGGAACAATGCCCCATATTCGCGCATTGTGCATCGTCGTGGGTGGTAAAAGTAGACTAGACCGTAGTCGTGTTGTCCTTTGTTGACTTTAGCACCCTCATTGGGGCAGGTGAAAGAGAAATGTGCCCTTGGGCCATTTCTAAGTATTTTGGTGATTTAGTGTCCAACACAAGTGCCTAAGTGTAAAAAGGTGGACAAAGTACAAATCAAGGATAAAGGTATGTTTCTCAGACTTAGTACATTGTTTTATGGACTAATGTATTGTGTCTAAGTGCTGGAAACAGGAAAAATCCAATTGGAAATGTCTTGGCTAAGCAGCCAAGACTCTGCTGAGTCTGGGAGCACCGGACTGTCCGGTGGTGCACCGGACAGTGTCCGGTGCGCCAGGCTGGCTCGAGCGAAGTGGTCGCTCTCGGGAATTCACCGGCGACGTACGGCTATAATTCACCAGACTGTCCGGTGTGCACCGGACTGTCCGGTGAGCCAACGGTCGGCCGCGCAATCTGCGCGGGACACGTGGCCAAGCCAACGGCTAGAAGAAGGCACCGGATTGTCCGGTGCGCCAACGGCTCTCAGGCTGCCAACGGTCGACTGCGCCATCTTTGGAAGGAAATCGGGCACCGGACATTGTCCGGTGTGCACCGGACTGTCCGGTGTGTACCGGACTGTCCGGTGCGCCAGTCGACAGAAGGCAAGATCAGCCTTCCTAGAATGCTCTCAACGGCTCCTAGCTGCCTTGGGGCTATAAAAGGGACCCCTAGGCGCATGGAGGAGAACACCAAGCATACTTGCAACATTCCTAAGCACCAAGACATCGATTCCGCGCATTTGTTTCTTTGTGATAGCATATAGAGCTCTAGTGGAGTTGTGAACTCATTGGGTTGTGTTGCAAGCTCTTGTTGCGACTTGTGTGCGTGTTGACACTCTGATTTTTGTGTCTTGTGTGCGTTGCTAATCCCTCCCTTGCTCTGTGCTTCTTTGTGAACTTCAAGTGTAAGGGCGAGAGGCTCCAAGTTGTGGAGATTCCTCGCAAACGGGATTAAGAAAAGCAAGCAAAACATCATGGTATTCAAGTGGGTCCTTGGACCGCTTGAGAGGGGTTGATTGCAACCCTCGTCCGTTGGGACGCCACAACGTGGAGTAGGCAAGCGTTGGTCTTGGCTGAACCACGGGATAACCACCGTGCCATCTCTATGATTGATCTCTTGTGGTTATTGTGTTTTGTTGAGACTCATCTCTAGCCACTTGGCATTTACTGTGCTAACGCTTAACCAAGTTTTTGTGGCTTAAGTTTTCAAGTTTTACAGGATCACCTATTCACCCCCCCCCCTCTAGGCGCTCTCAATTGGTATCAGAGCCGTTCTCTTCACAAAGGGACTAATCGCCCGAAGAGATGGATCCTAAGGGGGAGGGAATCGTGATCAACGACAAAGAGAAGGAGTCTTTCGTCAACGAGCCGAAGGATGACAAGCCTACCGACTCGGGCTCGGGCCATAGACGGAAAGATGGGAAGAAGAAGAAGACAAGGCGCATCAAGGAGATCATCTACTACGACGACAGCGATGAGTCTACTTCTTCCCAAAAGGACGACGACCACAACGACTACGAGAGAAGAAAACCGGTCAATTCGAACTTTTCTTTTGACTACTCTCGTATTCCTCAAAGTTCAAATTCACATTTGCTCTCCATTCCTCTCGGCAAGCCTCCACACTTTGATGGGGAGGACTACGGATTTTGGAGCCACAAAATGCGTAGTCACCTATTCTCTCTCCATCCTAGTATATGGGAGATTGTAGAGAATGGAATGCACTTTGATAGTACGGATAGTCCCATTTTTATTAATGAACAAATTCATAGAAATGCACAAGCCACTACTGTGTTGTTAGCCTCCTTGTGCAGGGACGAGTACCATAAAGTGAGCGGCTTGGACAATGCCAAGCAGATCTGGGACACCCTCAAGATTTCTCATGAGGGGAACGACGTCACCTTGCTCACTAAGATGGAGTTGGTGGAGGGCAAGCTTGGACGATTCGCGATGATAAGGGGCGAGGAGCCAACCCAAACATACAATCGGCTCAAGATCCTTATCAACAAAATAAGGAGCTACGGAAGCACGCGATGGACGGACCACGACGTCGTCCGACTGATGCTAAGGTCCTTTACCGTTCTTGATCCTCATTTGGTGAATAATATTCGTGAGAATCCCAGGTACACCAAAATGTCGCCCGAAGAAGTCCTTGGAAAATTCGTAAGTGGGCGAATGATGATCAAGGAGGCGAGGTACGTGGACGACGCGTTGAACGGTTCAATCCATGAGCCTTAACCCATTGCTCTCAAGGCAACAAGGAGCAAGGAGGCGTTACCTAGCAAGGTAGCGCAAGTTGAGGCGGCAGGGCTAAACGATGAAGAAATGGCCCTCATCATCAAGCGCTTCAAGACGACGCTTAAGGGTCACAAGGGACAGCCAAGCAAGACCAAAGCCAAGGGGAAGCGCTCATGCTTCAAATGCGGTAAGATTGGTCATTTTATTGCTAACTGTCCCGACAATGATAGTGATCAGGATCAAGGGAACAAGAGGGAGAAGAAGAAGAACTATAAGAAGGCAAAGGGCGAGGCACATCTTGGCAAGGAGTGGGATTCGAATTGCTCCTCGTCCGACTCCGACAATGAAGGACTCACCGCCACCGCCTTCAACAAGTCATCCCTCTTCCCCAACGAGCGTCACACATGCCTTATGGCAAGGGAGAAGAAGGTATGTACTCGAAACTCTACTTATGCTTCTTCAAGTGAGGACGAATCTAGTGATGAGGATGAAATAGATTATTCATGTTTATTTAAGGGCCTAGATAGAACCAAGGTAGATAAAATTAATGAATTGATTGATGCCTTGAATGATAAGAATAGGCTTTTAGAAAAACAAGAGGACTTGTTGTATGAAGAACATGACAAATTTGTAGAAGCACAAAAATCTCATGCCTTAGAAGTTAAGAGAAATGAAATGCTTTCCTGTGAATTATCTTCTTGCCACGAGACAATTTCTAGCTTAAGAAGCATTAATGATGATTTGAATGCTAAGTTAGAAATAGCTAGTAAATCAACAACTTGTGTAGAAAATGTTGTTATTTGCAAAAGATGTAAAGATTTTAATATTGATGCTTGTAGTGAACACATAGCTTCTATTGCAAAATTAAATGATGAAATGGCTAGTCTTAATGCCCAACTTAAGGCTAGCAAAAGTGATTTTGATAAACTAAAATTTGCTAGGGATGCCTACACGATTGGTAGACACCCCTCAATTAAGGATGGGCTTGGCTTCAAGAGGGAAGCCAAGGACTTAACAAGCCATAAGGCTCCCATCTCCGCCAAGGAGAAAGGGAAGGCCCCTATGGCAAGTAGTACTAAAAAGAACCATGCTTTTATGTACAATGATAGAAGACAGTCTCATAGTGAAAGGGAAATGTGCCCTTGGGCCATTTCTAAGTATTTTGGTGATTTAGTGTCCAACACAAGTGCCTAAGTGTAAAAGGTGGACAAAGTACAAATCAAGAATAAAGGTATGTTTCTCAGACTTAGTACATTGTTTTGTGGACTAATATATTGTGTCTAAGTGCTGGAAACAGGAAAAATCCAATTGAAAATGCCTTGGCTCGAGCAACCAAGACTTTGCTCAGTCTGGAGCACCGGACTGTCCGGTGGTGCACCGGACAATGTCCGGTGCGCCAGGCTGGCTCGAGCGAACTGGCCGCTCTCGGGAATTCACCGGAGACGTACGACTATAATTCACTGGACTGTCCGGTGTGCACCGGACTGTCCGGTGAGCCAACGGTCGGCCGGGCCAACGGTCGGCCGCGCGATCTGCGCGGGACACGTGGCCGAGCCAACGACTAGAAGGAGGCACCGGACTGTCCGGTGCGCACCGGACATGTCCAGTGCGCCAACGGCTCTCTGGCTGCCAACGGTCGACTGTGCCATTTATGGAAAGAAATCGGGCACCGGACATGTCCGGTGCGCCAGTCGACAGAAGGCAAGATCAGCCTTCCTAGATTGCTCTCAACGGCTCCTAGCTGCCTTGGGGCTATAAAAGGGACCCCTAGGCGCATGGAGGAGAATACCAAGCATTCCTACAACATTCCTAAGCACCAATACATCGATTTCGCGCCTTTGATTCTTTGTGATAGCAATTAGAGCTCTAGTTGAGTGGTGAACTCATTGAGTTGTATTGTGAGCTCTCGTTGTGACTTGTGTGCGTGGTGTTGCTGTGATTTCTTGAGTGCGTTGCTAATCCCTCTCTTGCTCCGTGTTTCTTTGTGATCTTAAAGTGTAAGGGCGAGAGGCTCCAAGTTGTGGAGATTCCTCGCAAACAGGATTGAGAAAAAGCAAGCAAAACACCGTGGTATTCAAGTGGGTCTTTGGACCGCTTGAGAGGGGTTGATTGCAACCCTCGTCCGTTGGGACGCCACAACGTGGAGTAGGCAAGCGTTGGTCTTGGCCGAACCACGGGATAACCACCGTGTCATCTTTGTGATTGATTTCTTGTGGTTATTGTGTTTTGACTCCTCTCTAGCCACTTGGCAATTATTGTGCTAACGATTAACCAAGTTTTGTGGCTTAAGTTTTCAAGTTTCACAGGATCACCTATTCACCCCCCCCCCCCCTCTAGGTGCTCTCAATTGGTATCGGAGTCGTTCTCTTCACAAAGGGACTAACCGCCCGAAGAGATGGATCCTAAGGGGAAGGGTATCGTGATCAACGATAAAGAGAAGGAGTCTTTCGTCAACGAGCCAAAGGATGACAAGCCTACCGACTCGGGCTCGGGTCATAGACGAAAAGATGAGAAGAAGAAGAAGACAAGGCGCATTAAGGAGATCATCTACTACGATGACAGTGATGAGTCCACTTCTTCCCACAAGGACAACGACGACAACGACTACGACAAACGAAAGACGGTTAACTCGAACTTTTCTTTCGATTATTCGTGTATTCCTCAAAGTGCATATGCTCATTTATTATCTATTCCACTTGGTAAACCTCCTCATTTTGATGGAGAGGACTACGGATTTTGGAGTCACAAAATGCGTAGTCACTTGTTCTCTCTCCATCCTAGTATATGGGAGATTGTAGAGAGTGGAATGCACTTTGATAGTTCGGATAGTCCCATGTTCATTAATGAGCAAATTCATAAGAATGCACAAGCTACTACTGTTCTTCTAGCTTCATTGTGCAGGGATGAATACCACAAAGTGAGCGGCTTGGATAACGCCAAGCAGATCTGGGACACCCTCAAGATTTCACATGAGGGGAACGACGTCACCTTGCTCACCAAGATGGAGTTGGTGGAGGGCGAGCTTGGACGATTCGCGATGATAAGGGGCGAGGAGCCGACACAAACATACAACCGGCTCAAGACCCTTATCAACAAAATAAGGAGCTACGGAAGCACGCGATGGACGGACCACGACGTCGTCCGATTGATGCTAAGGTCCTTTACCGTTCTTGATCCTCATTTGGTGAATAATATTCGTGAGAATCCCAGGTACACCAAAATGTCGCCCGAAGAAGTCCTTGGAAAATTTGTAAGCGGGCGAATGATGATCAAGGAAGCAAGGTACGTGGACGACGCTCTAAACGGTCCAATCAATGAGCCTCAACCCGTTGCTCTCAAGGCAACAAGGAGCAAGGAGGCGTTACCCAGCAAGGTAGCACAAATTGAGGCGGCCGGACTTAATGATGAAGAGATGGCCCTCATCATCAAAAGATTCAAGACGGCGCTAAAGGGGCGCAAGGGATAGCCAAGCAAGACCAAAACCAAGGGGAAGCGCTCATGCTTCAAATGTGGTAAGCTTGGTCATTTTATTGCTAACTGTCCCGACAATGATAGTGATCAGGATCAAGGGAACAAGAGGGAGAAAAGGAAGAACTATAAGAAGGCAAAGGGCGAGGCACATCTTGGCAAGGAGTGGGATTCGGATTGCTCCTCGTCCGACTCCGACAATGAAGGACTCGCCGCCATCGCCTTCAACAAGTCATCTCTCTTCCCCAACGAGCGTCATACATGCCTTATGGCAAGGGAGAAGAAGGTATGTACTCGAGACTCTACCTATGCTTCTTCAAGTGAGGACGAATCTAGTGATGAGGATGAAATAGATTATTCATGTCTATTTAAGGGCCTAGATAGAACCAAGGTAGATAAAATTAACGAATTGATTGAGGCCTTGAATGATAAAAATAGGCTTTTAGAAAAACAAGAGGACTTGTTGTATGAAGAACATGACAAATTTGTAGAAGCTCAAAAATCTCATGCCTTAGAAGTTAAGAGAAATGAAATGCTTTCTTGTAAATTATCTTCTTGCCATGAGACAATTTCTAGCTTAAGAAGCATTAATGATAATTTGAATGCTAAGTTAGAAATAGCTAGTAAATCAACAACTTATGTAGAAAATGTTGTTATTTGCAATAGATGTAAAGATTTTGATATTGATGCTTGTAGTGAACACATAGCTTCTATTGCAAAGTTAAATGATGAAATGGCTAGTCTTAATGCCCAACTTAAGGCTAGCAAAAGTGATTTTGATAAACTAAAATTTGCTAGGGATGCCTACACGATTGGTAGACACCCCTCAATTAAGGATGGGCTTGGCTTCAAGAGGGAAGCCAAGAACTTAACAAGCCATAAGGCTCCCATCTCCGCCAAGGAGAAAGGGAAGGTCCCTATGGCAAGTAGTACTAAAAAGAACCATGCTTTTATGTACAATGATAGAAGACAGTCTCATAGGAGTTGTAATGCTTTTGATTCACATGCATATGACTCTTATGCTATGTATGCTTCCAGTTCTTCCTATATGCATGGTAGAGATATGCCTAGGAAAAATATTCATCATGTGCCTAGGAAGAATATTGTTCATGTTCCTAGAAAAGTTATGAATGGTCCCTCTACAATTTATCATGCTTTAAATGCTTCCTTTGCTATTTGTAGAAAGGATAGGAAGATAGTTGCTAGGAAATTAGGGGCAAAATGCAAGGGTGATAAAACTTGCATTTGGGTCCCTAAGGAAATTATGACTAACCTTGTAGGACCCAACAAGAGTTGGGTACCTAAGACCCAAGACTAAATTTGTCTTGCAGGTTTATGCATCCGGGGGCTCAAGCTGGATTATCGACAGCGGATGCACAAACCACATGACGGGGGAGAAGAAGATGTTCACCTCCTACGTCAAGAATAAGGATTCCCAAGATTCAATCATATTCGGTGATGGGAACCAAGGCAAGGTGAAAGGTTTAGGCAAGATTGCAATATCAAATGAGCACTCTATCTCTAATGTGTTTTTAGTTGAGTCTCTTGGATATAATTTACTATCTGTCAGTCAATTATGTAATATGGGATATAATTGTCTATTTACAAATGTAGATGTGTCTGTCTTTAGAAGATGTGATGGTTCACTAGCTTTTAAGGGTGTACTAGACGGCAAACTTTATTTAGTTGATTTTGCAAAACAGGAGGCCGGTCTAGATGCATGCTTAATGGCTAAGACTTGCATGGGCTAGTTGTGGCATCGCCGCTTAGCACATGTGGGGATGAAGAACCTCCACAAGCTTCTAAAGGGAGAACACGTGATAGGTCTAACCAATGTACAATTCAAAAAAGATAGACCTTGTGCAGCTTGTCAAGCAGGTAAACAAGTGGGAGGAGCACATCACAGCAAGAATGTGATGACCACTTCAAGACCTCTGGAGCTGTTGCATATGGACCTCTTCGGACCCGTCGCCTATCTGAGCATAGGAGGAAGTAAGTATGGTCTAGTTATTGTTGATGACTTTTCCCGCTTCACTTGGGTGTTCTTTTTGCAGGATAAGTCTGAAACCCAAGGGACCCTCAAGCGCTTCCTCAGGAGAGCTCAAAATGAGTTTGAGCTCAAGGTGAAGAAGATAAGGAGCGACAACGGGTCCGAATTAAAGAATCTTCAAGTGGAGGAGTTCCTTGAGGAGGAAGGGATCAAGCACGAGTTCTCCGCTCCCTACACACCTCAGCAAAATGGTGTGGTAGAGAGGAAGAACAGGACGCTCATTGATATGGCGAGGACTATGCTTGGAGAGTTCAAGACCCCCGAGCGTTTTTGGTCGGAAGCCGTGAACACGGCTTGCCACGCCATCAACAGGGTCTACCTTCACCGCCTCCTCAAGAAGACTTCATACGAGCTGCTAACTGGTAACAAACCCAATGTATCTTATTTTCGTGTTTTTGGGAGCAAGTGTTATATTCTTGTGAAGAAAGGTAGATCCTCTAAATTTGCTCCCAAAGCTGTAGAAGGGTTTTTATTAGGTTATGATTCAAATACAAAGGCGTATAGGGTCTTCAACAAATCATCGGGTTTGGTTGAAGTCTCTAGCGACGTTGTATTTGATGAGACTAATGGCTCTCCAAGAGAGCAAGTTGTTGATCTTGATGATGTAGATGAAGAAGATGTTCCAACGGCCGCAATACGCACCATGGCGATTGGAGATGTGCGGCCTCAGGAACAATTGGAGCAAGATCAACCGTCTTCCTCAACTATGGTGCATCCCCCAACCCAAGATGACGAACAGGTACCTCAAGTGGAGGCGCATGATCAAGGGGAGCACAGGATGTTCAAATTGAAGAGGAAGAAGCACCTCAGGCACCTCCAACCCAAGTTCGAGCGACGATCCAAAGGGATCATCCCGTCGACCAAATATTGGGTGATATTAGCAAGGGAGTAACTACTCGTTCAAGATTAGTTAATTTCTGTGAGCATTACTCCTTTGTCTCTTCTATTGAGCCTTTCAGGGTAGAAGAGGCCTTGCTAGATCCGGACTGGGTGTTGGCCATGCAGGAGGAACTCAACAATTTCAAGCGCAATGAAGTTTGGACACTGGTGCCTCGTCCCAAGCAAAATGTTGTGGGAACCAAGTGGGTGTTCCGCAACAAACAGGACGAGCACGGGGTTGTGACGAGGAACAAGGCTCGACTTGTGGCAAAAGGTTATGCCCAAGTCACAGGTTTGGACTTTGAGGAGACTTTTGCTCCTGTGGCTAGGCTAGAATCAATTCGTATCTTGCTAGCATATGCCGCTCACCATTCTTTCAGGTTGTACCAAATGGATGTGAAGAGCGCTTTCCTCAACGGGCCGATCAAGGAGGAGGTGTACGTGGAGCAACCCCCTGGCTTCGAGGATGAACGGTACCCCGACCACGTGTGTAAGCTCTCTAAGGCGCTCTATGGACTTAAGCAAGCCCCAAGAGCATGGTATGAATGCCTTAGAGACTTTTTAATTGCTAATGCTTTCAAGGTTGGGAAAGCCGATCCAACTCTTTTTACTAAGACTTGCGATGGTGATCTTTTTGCGTGCCAAATTTATGTCGATGACATAATATTTGGTTCTACTAATCAAAAGTCTTGTGAAGAGTTTAGCAGGGTTATGACGCAGAAATTCGAGATGTCGATGATGGGCGAGTTGAACTACTTCCTTGGGTTCCAAGTGAAGCAACTCAAGGACGGCACTTTCATCTCCCAAACGAAGTACACGCAAGACTTGCTAAAGCGGTTTGGGATAAAGGACGCCAAGCCCGCAAAGACGCCAATGGGAACTGACGGACACACTGACCTCAACAAAGGAGGTAAGTCCATTGATCAAAAAGCATACCGGTCCATGATAGGTTCTTTGCTTTATTTATATGCTAGTAGACCGGATATTATGCTTAGCGTATGCATGTGTGCTAGATTTCAATCCGATCCTAAGGAGTGTCACTTAGTGGTTGTGAAGCGAATTCTTCGATATTTAGTCGCTACACCTTGCTTCGGGATCTGGTATCCAAAGGGGTCTAACTTTGACTTGATTGGGTACTCAGATTCCGACTATGCTGGATGTAAGGTCGATAGGAAGAGTACATCGGGGACATGCCAATTCTTAGGAAGGTCTCTGGTGTCATGGAATTCTAAGAAACAAACTTTCGTTGCCCTATCCACCGCTGAGCCGAGTATGTTGCCGCAGGACAGTGTTGCGCGCAACTACTTTGGATGAGGCAAACCCTCAGGGACTTTGGCTACAATCTGAGCAAAGTCCCACTCCTATGTGATAATGAGAGTGCTATCCGATAGCGGAAAATCCTGTTGAGCACAGCCGCACAAAGCACATTGACATCCGGCATCACTTTTTGAGAGACCACCAGCAAAAGAGAGATATCGAAGTGTTTCATGTTAGCACCGAGAACCAGCTAGCCGATATCTTTACCAAGCCTCTAGATGAGAAGACCTTTTGCAGGTTGCGTAGTGAGCTAAATGTCTTAGATTCACGGAACTTGGATTGAATTGTAGCATACATGTGTTTATGCCTTTGATCATGTTCATTCTGCATTTTGTTGCTTATTGTGGTGCTCAAGTTGTACAAACACTCCCTGGACCTCACAAGTCCTTTTTGCAAGTGATGCACATATTTAGGGGGAGCTGTGCTACAACTTGACCCTTTGAGACTAACCCTATGCTTGAGTTTGCTTGTTTTAGTCTCAAAGGAGGTTTGAAAGGGAAAAGGTGGACTTGGACCATGAAAGACTTCCACTGCACTCCGATGAGAGGGTAACTTATTCCAAGTTCATCTCATGTACTCTTATTGCCTTTGTGTTCTTATTTGAAGATTTTGGTGAGGCAATGGGGTTAAGGGGCCAAGATTGATCCCGTTTTGGTGCTTGATGCCAAAGGGGGAGAAAATAAAGGCCAAAGCGATAAATGGATCAGCTACCACTTGAGAAAATTTGAAAATAGTAGAATAGAGCTTTTGGTTTGTCAAAACTTTTTATTGTCTCTCTTGTCAAAAGATGGCTTCTTGTGGAGAGAAGTGTTGATTATGAAAAAAAGGGGAGTTTTTTGAAATCTTGAATCAATTTCTCTTGGAATGTCTCTCTTTATGTCTTAACATGTGTGGTTGACTTAGAGATAGAAATTTGAGTTTGATTTGCAAAAACAAACCAAGTGGTGGCAAAGAGTGATCCATACATGTCAAATTTGAATCAAAACAATTTGAGTTATTATTTGAATTGATTTTGTACTTGTTCTACTTGCTTTATGTTGTGTTGGCATACATCACCAAAAAGGGGGAGATTGAAAGGGAAATGTGCCCTTGGGCCATTTCTAAGTATTTTGGTGATTTAGTGTCCAACACAAGTGCCTAAGTGTAAAAGGTGGACAAAGTACAAATCAAGAATAAAGGTATGTTTCTCAGACTTAGTACATTGTTTTGTGGACTAATATATTGTGTCTAAGTGCTGGAAACAGGAAAAATCCAATTGAAAATGCCTTGGCTCGAGCAGCCAAGACTTTGCTCAGTTTGGAGCACCGGACTGTCCGGTGGTGCACCGGACAGTGTCCGGTGCGCCAGGCTGGCTCGAGCGAACTGGCCGCTCTCGGGAATTCACCGGAGACGTACGACTATAATTCACCGGACTGTCCGGTGTGCACCGGACTGTCCGGTGAGCCAACGGTCGGCCGGGCCAACGGTCGGCCGCGCGATCTGCGCGGGACACGTGGCTAAGCCAACGGCTAGAAGGAGACATCGGACTGTCCAGTGTGCACCGGACATGTCCGGTGCGCCAACGGCTCTCTGGCTGCCAACGGTCGACTGTGCCATTTATGGAAAGAAATCGGGCACCGGACATGTCCGGTGTGCACCGGACTGTCCGGTGCGCCAGTCGACAGAAGGCAAGATCAGCCTTCCTAGATTGCTCTCAACGGCTCCTAGCTGCCTTGGGGCTATAAAAGGGACCCCTAGGCGCATGGAGGAGAATACCAAGCATTCCTACAACATTCCTAAGCACCAAGACATCGATTCCGCGCCTTTGATTCTTTGCGTTAGCAATTAGAGCTCTAGTTGAGTGGTGAACTCATTGAGTTGTATTGTGAGCTCTCGTTGTGACTTGTGTGCGTGGTGTTGCTGTGATTTCTTGAGTGCGTTGCTAATCCCTCCCTTGCTCCGTGTTTCATTGTGATCTTAAAGTGTAAGGGCGAGAGGCTCCAAGTTGTGGAGATTCCTCGCAAACAGGATTGAGAAAAAGCAAGCAAAACACCGTGGTATTCAAGTGGGTCTTTGGACCGCTTGAGAGGGGTTGATTGCAACCCTCGTCCGTTGGGACGCCACAACGTGGAGTAGGCAAGCGTTGGTCTTGGCCGAACCACGGGATAACCACCGTGTCATCTTTGTGATTGATTTCTTGTGGTTATTGTGTTTTGACTCCTCTCTAGCCACTTGGCAATTATTGTGCTAACGATTAACCAAGTTTTGTGGCTTAAGTTTTCAAGTTTCACAGGATCACCTATTCACCCCCCCCCCCCCCTCTAGGTGCTCTCACATAGGAATTGTAATGCTTTTAATTCACATGCCTATGATTCTTATGCTATGTTTGCTCCCAGTTCTTCCTATATGCATGGTAGAGATATGCCTAGGAAAAATATTCATCATGTGCCTAGAAAGAATATTGTTCATGTTCCTAGGAAAGTTATGAATGGACCCTCTACAATTTATCATGTTTTAAATGCTTCCTTTGCTATTTGTAGAAAGGATAGGAAGATAGTTGCTAGGAAATTAGGGGCAAAATGCAAGGGTGATAAAACTTGCATTTGGGTCCCTAAGACAATTGTGACTAACCTTGTAGGACCCAACAAGAGTTGGGTACCAAAGACCCAAGCCTAAATTTGCCTTGCAGGTTTATGCATTCGGGGGTTCAAGCTGGATTATCGACAGCGGATGCACAAACCATATGACGGGGGAGAAGAAGATGTTCACCTCCTACGTCAAGAATAAGGATTCCCAAGATTCAATCATATTCGGTGATGGGAACCAAGGCAAGGTGAAAGGCTTAGGCAAGATTGCAATATCAAATGAACACTCTATATCTAATGTGTTTTTAGTTGAGTCTCTTGGATATAATTTACTATCTGTCAGTCAATTATGTAATATGGGATATAATTGTCTATTTACAAATGTAGATGTGTCTGTCTTTAGAAGATGTGATGGTTCACTAGCTTTTAAGGGTGTACTAGACGACAAACTTTATTTGGTTGATTTTGCAAAAGAGGAGGTCGGTCTAGATGCATGCTTAATTGCTAAGACTAGCATGGGCTGGTTGTGGCATCGCCGCTTAGCACATATGGGGATGAAGAACCTTCACAAGCTTCTAAAGGGAGAACACGTGATAGGTTTGACTAACGTGCAATTCGAAAAAGATAGACCTTGTGCAGCTTGTCAAGCAGGTAAACAAGTGGGAGGAGCACATCACAGCAAGAATGTGATGACCACTTCAAGACCTCTGGAGCTGCTGCATATGGACCTCTTCGGACCCGTCGCCTATCTGAGCATAGGAGGAAGTAAGTATGGTCTAGTTATTGTTGATGACTTTTCCCGCTTCACTTGAGTGTTCTTTTTGCAGGATAAGTCTGAAACCCAAGGGACCCTCAAGCGCTTCCTAAGGAGAGCTCAAAATGAGTTTGAGCTCAAGGTGAAGAAGATAAGAAGCGACAATGGGTCCGAGTTCAAGAACCTTCAAGTGGAGGAGTTCCTTGAGGAGGAGGGGATCAAGCACGAGTTCTCCGCTCCCTACACACCTCAGCAAAATGGTGTGGTAGAGAGGAAGAACAGGACGCTCATTGATATGGCGAGGACTATGCTTGGAGAGTTCAAGACCCCCGAGCGGTTTTGGTCGGAAGCCATGAACACGGCTTGCCACGCCATCAACAGGGTCTACCTTCACCGCCTCCTCAAAAAGACTTCATACGAGCTGCTAACTGGTAACAAACCCAATGTGTCTTACTTTCGTATATTTGGGAGCAAGTGTTATATTCTTGTGAAGAAAGGTAGAACCTCTAAATTTGCTCCCAAAGCTGTAGAAGGGTTTTTATTAGGTTATGATTCAAATACAAAGGCGTATAGGGTCTTCAACAAATCATCGGGTTTGGTTGAAGTCTCTAGCGACGTTGTATTTGATGAGACTAATGGCTCTCCAAGAGAGCAAGTTGTTGATCTTGATGATGTAGATGAAGAAGATGTTCCAACGGCCGCAATACGCACCATGGCGATTGGAGATGTGCGGCCTCAGGAACAATTGGAGCAAGATCAACCGTCTTCCTCAACTATGGTGCATCCCCCAACCCAAGATGACGAACAGGTACCTCAAGTGGAGGCGCATGATCAAGGGGAGCACAGGATGTTCAAATTGAAGAGGAAGAAGCACCTCAGGAACCTCCAACCCAAGTTCGAGCGACGATCCAAAGGGATCATCCCGTCGACCAAATATTGGGTGATATTAGCAAGGGAGTAACTACTCGATCTCGATTAGTTAATTTTTGTGAGCATTACTCCTTTGTCTCTTCCATTGAGCCTTTCAGGGTAGAAGAGGCCTTGCTAGATCCGGACTGGGTGTTGGCCATGCAGGAGGAACTCAACAATTTCAAGCGCAATGAAGTTTGGACACTGGTGCCTCGTCCCAAGCAAAATGTTGTGGGGACCAAGTGGGTGTTCCGCAACAAACAGGATGAGCACGGGGTGGTGACAAGGAACAAGGCTCGACTTGTGGCAAAAGGTTATGCCCAAGTCACAGGTTTGGACTTTGAGGAGACTTTTGCTCCTGTGGCTAGGCTAGAATCAATTCGTATCTTGCTAGCATATGCCGCTCACCATTCTTTCAGGTTGTACCAAATGGATGTGAAGAGCGCTTTCCTCAACGGGCCGATCAAGGAGGAGGTGTATGTGGAGCAACCCCCTGGCTTCGAGAATGAACGGTACCCCGACCACGTGTGTAAGCTCTCTAAGGCGCTCTATGGACTTAAGCAAGCCCCAAGAGCATGGTATGAATGCCTTAGAGACTTTTTAATTGCTAATGCTTTCAATGTTGGGAAAGTCGATCCAACTCTTTTCACTAAGACGTGCGATGGTGATCTTTTTGTGTGCCAAATTTATGTCGATGACATAATATTTGGTTCTACTAATCAAAAGTCTTGTGAAGAGTTTAGCAGGGTTATGACGCAGAAATTCGAGATGTCAATGATGGGCGAGTTGAACTACTTCCTTGGGTTCCAAGTGAAGCAACTCAAGGACGGCACTTTCATCTCCCAAACGAAGTACACGCAAGACTTGCTAAAGCGGTTTGGGATGAAGGACGCCAAGCCCGCAAAGACTCCGATGGGAACCGACGGACACACCGACCTCAACAAAGGAGGTAAGTCCGTTGATCAAAAAGCATACCGGTCCATGATAGGTTCTTTGCTTTATTTGTGTGCTAGTAGACCGGATATTATGCTTAGCGTATGCATGTGTGCTAGATTTCAATCCGATCCTAAGGAGTGTCACTTAGTGGCTGTGAAGCGAATTCTAAGATATTTAGTTGCTACGCCTTGCTTCGGGATCTGGTATCCAAAGAGGTCTAACTTTGACTTGATTGGATATTCAGATTCCGACTATGCTGGATGTAAGGTCGATAGGAAGAGTACATCGGGGACGTGCCAATTCTTAGGAAGATCCCTGGTGTCGTGGAACTCTAAGAAACAAACTTCTGTTGCCCTATCCACCGCTGAGGCCGAGTATGTTGCCGCAGGACAGTGTTGCGCGCAACTACTTTGGATGAGGCAAACCCTCAGGGACTTTGGCTACAATCTAAGCAAAGTCCCACTCCTATGTGACAATGAGAGTGCTATCCGAATAGCGGAAAATCCTGTCGAGCACAGCCGCACAAAGCACATTGACATCCGGCATCACTTTTTGAGAGACCACCAGCAAAAAGGGGATATCGAAGTGTTTCATGTTAGCACCGAGAACCAGCTAGCCGATATCTTCACTAAGCCTTTAGATAAAAAGACCTTTTGCAGGCTGCGTAGTGAGCTAAATGTCCTAGATTCGCGGAACTTGGATTAATTTATAACATACATGTGTTTATGCCCTTGATCATGTTCCTTATGCATTTTGTTGTTTACTATGGTGCTCAAGTTGTACAAACACTTCCCGGACCTCACAAGTCATCGTGCAAGTGATGCACATATTTAGGGGGAGCTGTGTTACAACTTGACCCTTTGAGACTAACCATATGCTTGAGTTTGCTTGTTTTAGTCTCAAAGGAGGTTTGAAAGGGAAAAGGTGGACTTGGACCATGAAAGACTTCCACTGCACTCCGATGAGAGGGTAACTTATTCCAAGTTCATCTCATGTACTCTTATTGCCTTTGTGTTCTTATTTGAAGATTGTGGTGAGGCAATGGGGTTTAAGGGCCAAGCTTGATCCCGTTTTGGTGCTTGATGCCCAAGGGGGAGAAAATAAAGGCCAAAGCAATAGATGGATCACCTACCACTTGAATTTTGAAAATAGTAGATTAGAGCTTTTGGTTTGTCAAAACTCTTTTATTGTCTCTTATGTCAAAAGTTGGCCTCTTGTGGGGAGAAGTGTTGATTATGGGAAAAGGGGGAGTTTTTGAAATCCTTGATCAAATTTCTATGGAATACCTCTCTTTATGTCTCTACAAGTGGATTTGACTTAGAGATAGGAATTTGAGTTTGATTTGCAAAAACAAACCAAGTGGTGGCATAGAGTGATCCATATATGTCAAAATTGAATCAAAACAATTTTGAGTTCTTATTTGAATTGATTTTGTACTTGTTCTACTTGCTTTATGTTGTGTTGGCATAAATCACCAAAAAGGGGGAGATTGAAAGGGAAATGTGCCCTTGGGCCATTTCTAAGTATTTTGGTGATTTAGTGTCCAACACAAGTGCCTAAGTGTAAAAAGGTGGACAAAGTACAAATCAAGGATAAAGGTTTGTTTCTCAGACTTAGTACATTGTTTTATGGACTAATGTATTGTGTCTAAGTGCTGGAAACAGGAAAAATCCAATTGGAAATGTCTTGGCTAAGCAGCCAAGACTCTGCTGAGTCTGGGAGCACCGGACTGTCCGGTGGTGCACCGGACAGTGTCCGGTGCGCCAGGCTGGCTCGAGCGAAGTGGTCGCTCTCGGGAATTCACCGGCGACGTACGGCTATAATTCACCGGACTGTCCGGTGTGCACCGGACTGTCCGGTGTGCACCGGACTGTCCGGTGAGCCAACGGTCGGCCGGGCCAACGGTCGGCCGTGCAATCTGCGCGGGACACGTGGCCGAGCCAACGGCTAGAAGAAGGCACCGAACTGTCCGGTGCGCCAACGGCTCTCAGGCTGCCAACGGTCGACTGCGCCATCTTTGGAAGGAAATCGGGCACCGGACATTGTCCGGTGTGCACCGGACTGTCCGGTGCGCCAGTCGACAGAAGGCAAGATCAGCCTTCCTAGAATGCTCTCAACGGCTCCTAGCTGCCTTGGGGCTATAAAAGGGACCCCTAGGCGCATGGAGGAGAACACCAAGCATACTTGTAACATTCCTAAGCACCAAGACATCGATTCCGCGCATTTGTTTCTTTGTGATAGCATATAGAGCTCTAGTGGAGTTGTGAACTCATTGGGTTGTGTTGCGAGCTCTTGTTGCGACTTGTGTGCGTGTTGACACTCTGATTTTTGTGTCTTGTGTGCGTTGCTAATCCCTCCCTTGCTCTGTGCTTCTTTGTGAACTTCAAGTGTAAGGGCGAGAGGCTCCAAGTTGTGGAGATTCCTCGCAAACGGGATTAAGAAAAGCAAGCAAAACACCGTGGTATTCAAGTGGGTCCTTGGACCGCTTGAGAGGGTTTGATTGCAACCCTCGTCCGTTGGGACGCCACAACGTGGAGTAGGCAAGCGTTGGTCTTGGCCGAACCACGGGATAACCATCGTGCCATCTCTGTGATTGATCTCTTGTGGTTATTGTGTTTTGTTGAGACTCATCTCTAGCCACTTGGCATTTACTGTGCTAACGCTTAACCAAGTTTTTGTGACTTAAGTTTTCAAGTTTTACAGGATCACCTATTCACCCCCCCCCTCTAGGCGCTCTCAGCAGGTGAATGTACGGACGCACGTTCCAGAATCGGGATGGTTGGTCGAGGCAGGTAGATCCCGGAGCGTCGCATGAGACACCCTCGGGCGAATCGGGAATGCGTTTTCCACCCGAGGCTAGCCTCAGGCGAGTCGGAAATGTGTTTCCCGCCCGAGGCGGGCCTTAGGTGAGTCGTGACTGTGTCTCCGGCTCGAGGTTGGCCTCGGGCAAGGCATGATTCGGGTCCCTCGCTCGGGGATGGTCTCGGGCGAGGCGTGACTTAGGGCCCTCGTGTCTTTGTAAGGTCGTAAGCGTGTTTTGCTTATGAACCCTTCTTACTCAAGCATCTAGAGATTTTAGGATTACGATTTAGATACTCGTAATTATGGTAACCGACAACGTAAAAGTTAGACGACTGTAGTAGCTTCAAGTGACCAGAAGTTAAAAAAAGCCGAAACAAAATCGTCACATCTATCATAGTGAGTTAGAGGCCATTGGAATAGGGGTGGATAACGAGCCAGCTCGACTCGGCTCGTTAAGGTAACGAGCCACAAAGTCAGCTCGGCTCGGCTCGTTTACGAGCTCGAGCTGGCTCATTTAGCTCGCGAGCCAGAGCAGAAAAAAAATAATATGTACATAATAATTATTTTTAGTTAATTTTAAACTAATTTAACAATAGAAAATAATAATTATACTCATAGTTTCACAAACCACGTCAATGTAACACCAAATTAGCACAATTCATCACTCATTAATTCACAATTCACATACATGTTCATTAGTTTAACCCATAATTATATTTGCATAGACCAAATTAACACATAGTCATAGTTCATTAATCATTAGTTTAACTCATAGGCCATAGACACCTCACATATATATAACATGTTCATCAATTATTCTGTAAATGATATGCATATAGTTTTGTTTTGCTGGAATATGGTAGCTCATTTAGCTCGCGAGCTGGCTCGTTAACGAGCCGAGCTAGAATATCAGCTCAGCTCGTAGAAAAATTCAAACGAGCCGATCCGAGCCGAGCTGAGCTGACCATGAACCGAGCGAGCCAGCGAGCCACGAGCATTTCGTCCAGCCCTACATTGGACCACATCACCGCACCCTGCAGAGGCCAATCGGAAATGGTTGGTCGAGGCAGGTAGATCCCGGAGCATCGCATGAGACACTCTCGGGCGAATCGGGAATGCGCTTTCCACCCGAGGCTAGCCTCAGGCGAGTCGGAAATGTGTTTCCCGCCCGAGACGGGCCTCGGGTGAGTCGTGACTGCGTCTTCGGCTCGAGGTTGGCCTCGGACGAGGCATGACTCGGGTCCCGAATTTTTTGTATTTTAGCCCTTAAACAGAAGTAAAATCACGTTTAGACCTAAAAAAATTTTAAATGCAGTTTTGGACCCTTTGCTCGGCGCCATAGACTATGGCGCTGAGGTCGTGTTGCGTTGGCACACCCCAGACGCGTGGCGTCGACGTGGAACCGAGCTCGGCGCCACAAATCTTGGCGCCGAGCTCGGTTGTGTTATTAAAATATTTGTTGCGGACATGAGCACAAAGCCCATCTAGCCCACTTGGTAGAGCACAAGGCTTCTAACCATGTGGTCGTGGGTTCAAGCCCCATAGTTTGCATTTTTTTTGTTTTTTTTTTGTTTATGTCGTTGGTGTGTCCGCTTAAATTTATTTCTCGCCTAGATTTTTGTTTATCTTCCAGGTGCACTCGATGATGCTGCCATTACAGAGTCATTAGAACTACACAAAATTAAGAGCCGCCAATGGGCGATTTTCAAAACATCTGCAATAAAGGGAGAGGGGCTCTTCGAAGGTTTGGACTGGTAAGTGGGGTCAAATTTTCATGTCCTAAGCGATGTTTCTGCAAGATATGACAAGTGGATGAATGTCTTTAATAAACCATTTGTATCATCAGTTAAAATAGTTCTTCATACATTATCAAGTAGTGGCTGTACTGTCCGTCGATCAAGATGCAGTTCTATGTATTAATTACAAAAAAAACACGCCTTTTGCATTTACGTGATGAGAGAGCTGGAGACATTATTGGAGGAAGCAACTTATGGTTGGCTATTATTGCAGGCTCAGTAACACGCTCAAATCTAGAAGCAGCTAAGGAGCCTCCGCCTGGTCATGAATCATTTGCTGGAGGCTAAAGAATAGCCGATGCTTGCAAGTCAGCGCGCAAATCCCATTCTCTTTGTTTTAACTCCAGAAGTTCTACACCGCCATCAATTATCTGTAAAGTGCGTGTTAAATTTTTTGGATACTACATTAGATGTACCCCCAGGTTGAGATCAAGAATAGGTCTGTGGCAACTTCAGTGTAAGTATAGGTAAATTATATAAGCTGAACTGACTTCAGTGACAAAACAAAGATAAAAAAAATCTAGGCGAGAAATAAATTTAAGCGGACACACCAACGACATAAACAAAAAAAAAACAAAAAAATGCAAACAATGAGGTTTTAACCCACGACCACATGGTTAGAAACCTTGTGCTCTACCAAGTGGGCTAGATGGGCTTTGTGCTCATGTCTGCAACAAATATTTTAATAACACAACCGAGCTCGGCGCCAAGATCTGTGGCGCCGAGCTCGGTTCCACGTCGACGCCACGCGTCAAGACGCTGCCAACGCAACACGACCTCGGCGCCATAGCCTATGGCGCCGAGCTGTGTTAGCTCGGCGCCATAGCCTATGGCGCCGAGCTGTGTTAGCTCGGCGCCATAGGCTATGGCGCCGAGCAAAGGGTCCAAAACTGCATTTAAAATTTTTTTAGGTCTAAACGTGATTTTACTTCTGTTTAAGGGCTAAAATACAAAAAATTCGGACTCGGGTCCCTCGCTCGGGGATAGTCTCGAGCGAGGCATGACTTAGGGCTCTCGTATCTTGGTAAGATCGGAAGCGTGTTTTGTTTATGAACCCTTTTTACTCAAGCTAGAGATTTTACGATTATGATCTAAATACCCGTAATTATGGTAACCGGCAACGAGCTAAAAGTTAGACGACTTCAGTAGCTTCTGGTGGGCAGAGGTTAAAAAAAAGCCGAAACAAAATCGTCACATCTATCATAGTGAGTTTGAGGACATTGGACCGCACCCTGCAGAGGCCAAGCGTCGAACACATGGCGTGCACCTTCCTCCGCCGCGCGTTCTCCCTCACCGCCGCCGGCACCCACGCGACCCCCCGAGTTGCCGCCGCCTTCGCTTCCACTTCCTCCTCATCCTCCGTCGTCGTGCCTCTGCGCTCCCCACTAGACCACCGTCTTCTCCGCCACCTCCGCTCCGAGATCACCTACCTCGCGGAGCGCCGCCCTCCCCACGTGGTAAGGCGGTATTCCTTCCCTCCGCCTTCCCCGCTGCGCCTCACGTTCTCAGCAAAACCCTCATGGTTTCCTCCTCTTCGTGCAGCCGCCGAGTAGCTTCAAGTCGTTCGCCGTGGAGGACCGCCCGGGGGAGCAGTGGGTGCGCCTCCGCGCCAGCGCGGGAGGGGGAGGCGAGGAGGTGAAGGTCGAGGCCACCATGTTCGACGGCGCTGCGGAGCCTGTCCCGGACGACGCGCCCCTCTTCCGCCGCGTGGAGTCGCTCGAGCGCGGGCCCCGCCTCCACCTCAGCCTCATCGTCGAGGTCGCCCGGGGCGACCGCGTCCTCGGCTTCGTCTGCTCCGCCTGGCCCGACGACCTCGCCGTCCGCCACGTGCTCACGCTCGCAGCTGGCGGTGGCAGCAGTGGTGGTCGTCGTGGTGGGCGCGATTTCGAGTATGGATTACTGTGTGGCGCTGCGAGCTGTGTGTCCCGCAGTTTATTCGTTCGCTTCCTGAGGGCTGTGTGATCCGGTTCGCAGGAAACTGGGGGGCGAGGAGAGGGAAGCGGTGACGAAGTTCTTGAAGGAGAGGGAGGTGGACGCCGAGCTCGCCGGATTCTTGCACGACTACATGGCAAACAAGGAGAAGATGGAGCTGCTCCGGTGGTTGAAGACTGTCGAATCATTCCTTAACAAGTAGGATAAGATCGCACACAGAAGGTAATATGTTGGTGAATATGGGTACGTCCTTGATTATACGTAAATTTAATCCGAGTCCTAGTAGAAATGAGTTCAAGTTAAAGGCCGCACTGTTGGAAAGGGCTCAGAATATAATGTTACATGGTCACAAGCGCTAAACGATGGAGGGGGGAGAATAACAGTCCACCCATTAGATTGGGAATTTCAAATTTTATAGAATTGTAGGTATTCCCATTAGACCCTATGTTGATAGAATTTATACCTACAGCCAGCTCGTGTTCTGTAAATTCAACCTTGCTTTTGGATTTTAACCTCTAGTGTGTGTGGTTTAGTTTCTGAAAGCAAATGGAATATATGTGGTCCAACAATACTGCCAAATGATATACAGCCATTTACCGACGGCCTACCTGTGTAATTTTCGGTAGGTCACTGTTGTTAAATTGTTCAACTTGTGCCAAGCTGCGGTGTAGCAGCCAACTAACTGATCTGACTATCTGAGGAGGCAAATAGTAGTAGAACGCTAGCAATAGTAAAAAAACAGCAGCAACATTAGCTTAGAATCTGAAGCGCTAAGCTTATGTATTACCTCTCTGGGAAAGCCTCCAATTACTAATCATTGGAGTGAGGAATTTGGTGCAACTATGCACCTGATAACCTGTTTCCACACAATAAGCCATACTAATCATTAATCGCCCCCCTCAGAAATCTCTAAACCCTCTCTCAACCTGCAGACACCGCTGATGTTACTGCCTAGTTTGGGAACGGGTACGCTCCAACAACAACTGGTGACGATCTCCTGCAGTCTCTGTGATCATCCGCATCTACCCCTCTGCTGACAATTGTGTGCTGAAGATGTTTGTTTTTAATCAGCTTAGATAGCTCAGCGCACAGCGCTCTTGGAAACTGGTGATCTGAATATCCTACTGGTACTTTCATTTCTTTGTGATAAGATTGTTCTCAACGGTGTATCTTTTAAGATACACCCCATTGGGTTTTTTTCCCTTTTGCAATATACCAAATCTCATTTTGGATTTCCAACCAGTTGCTATGTGCGTGCTTAGAGTAAAAATCTGCTCTTCTGAACTCTGACGGTTCAATGTCGAAGGAGGAGCTGTAACGGTTGGATTAAGCGGGGCGACGGCTCACATTTCAGAAGCCTTCACATGATGGCATTGACACACCTCAATCCAACAGTCGTGCCACTGCCAAGCTCCATCGCGCCACGCGTGATGTACGTGATTATGATCTCACTGACTAGCGGGCCCGCGTACAGATTCAACCCTCCCCTCCCCTCAACGGCTAGTTCCACCTCCGCATCCGTTGGGACAAAAGGGGGAAAAACCAGAGGGAACTTCACCAGCCACCAAAGTACCACACCTCTCCTCTCTCAAGAACCACCGCACTCTCTCTAGCAGGCCTCTGTTTTGTACTGTAAGCAGGCCTCTGTAGAGTTTGCAAAATGAAATTTGAAATAGAAAATAAATACTGTATATTATATTGTTTGTAAAGTGAAGTTTGAAACAGGAGCGAAAAGGTAGATAGTCACTCAGCTTCTCGAGAGATCGCCAAAGACGCGGCGCCGGCAGCAAGTTCTGCGGCGATGGGGCACAAGTACACGCCGACGTACTACTCGGGCCTGCAGGACACCATCGCGTCGCTCTGCAAGTCCATCCTGCCCTCCTTCCGCGTGGGCCGGCGGCTCACCTCCGACCAGGCCGCGGCGCGGCGCCACGCCGAGCAGCTCAAGTGGCAGCAGGAGTCCTTCCACCGCATCCTCCACCTTGCCGCGCTCCACCGCGAGGGCATCGTCCCGGCCCACGACGTCGCCGCCTTCCGCGGCACCATGCTCGCGGCGCTCGTCGCGCCGCCGCCGCAGCACCCCGAGCAGCCCGCGGTGCTCCGGGACAAGCTCCTCTTCCTCCAGGAGCTACTCTACGCCAAGTGCGTCTCCGCGGCGGAGTACAACGCGTCCAAGGCGCCCCTCGTGCGGCGGCTCGCCGCGTTCGGCGGCGGCGTCGTCGAGTGCCCCGATGCCGAGGCCTCGGCCGAGGAGTGGTCGGAGATCGACCTCCGTGACCCGCCTCCTCCCGCCGGCGCGGCGTCCTCCGACAAACCGAAGCACAAGGCCTTCATCACGCCGTGGGAGAGCAGATCCAGGAAGGATCAGGACGCGAACCGCAGCGCATCAAGGCCGCCGCTGGCCCCGGTGGATCATAACAACGCCAACAACGCGTCGGTCCTCATGCCCGAGTATTCTCCGTCGGAAGCGGTGCCCTGCAGGAAGGCGGAGAAGGGGAGGAGGAGGCATCTGGCGGGGATGTTCCACAGTGGCGGCAATGGCACCGAGAACAAGGAGCCTGCGGGGGAGGAAGGGGGGGTCGACGAGAAAGCGACGGTGAAATGTAAGAAGAAAAGCTCGTGGGGATTCGATGGCATCAAGAAGTGGAAGAAAGCTGGCGCCTGTAATAACAATGGCGAGGCGGCAGCCACCGGTGAGCAGCCGCAGCGTACTCCTCCGCGCTCATCGTACAGCGAGTGCCAATTGGAGGCGAGCCCCATGGCTGCATCTGGCCCGGATGCCAAGAGGGCCAAGACGAGGCTGCACTCCAGCACGGATGATGACTGCTTCTGAGCTGCTGCGTGATAAGGTAGTGTGAATTAGTGACTCCTCTCATCATGTATAAGTTGGTTAAGTTACGATTTTCATCTGGAATTACTGAAGTGAAGGTCCTGGTGGAAAACACAAAGAAAGAACTCTGTTATTGGTCATTTTTTTTTATATATTCTGTTTCCCAAAGATGGATGGCTCTTGGATTTGCAGGAATCAGCAGATCGAGGCCATCTCAACAAAGCTTCAGGTGGACAAGTCTGACCTCAAGCCCTTCTTGCCAAAGTAGATCACTGGATCATCCATCATTCAGATTAGGCGCATGATTTCTCATAAACGAGATAGTGACACTTTTTATGCTTTTGTTACTGGTATAATGGTATTGTTGTACTTAGGTTCAATTGTTACATTGGACCAGGAGTTGCTGTTTATGGCGTCATTTGTATGATTGGAGCCTACTTCCCATTGATTCCTTGAATGCACATCAGCTTTTCTCTCCCCCAGTGAGCATTTGCCCGACAAGAAACTTCAGTGTCACATGAACAGCTGATAACTCATTTGACTTCACAAAAGATAAACAGGCAGTTCTAGATGCAAGTTCCTACATATACAGCAGGCATGAATCGCAATTGTAATTTGTAAATATATAAGATATACATATAGATATATAAGTTATATATAGACATGTTACGCCCACCGGAAACTAATTGAGGTACCGCCTGCAGTATCTTGATCTACAAAAGCAAAGGATCCTCTGGCCTTCATCTTCCCGGTTGAAGTGGTAATCGTACGTAATTTCCTCCCCTGGGTTTATGTGCCGTTCTGCAAAGAACATTACCTGGATGAACATAGAAATAACAAAGTCAAATTTTAGTCCACAGCTGGAACTTGTGGGAATCATGTAGCTTAACATATACACTCCCTCCGGCCTCCTTCCAAATTGTAGCTCACTTTGGATTTGTCAAACTTCTCTAACTTAATCTACAAATTCATATAAAATCTCTACTGAAATATACTGTGTGAAGAATATAATGAAACAAATTTGATGTTCTAGATGTTAGTTATTAGGTTCTTTTACAAAACTAGTAGAAATTAAACAAGATTGACTTAGGACAAAACCAAGGTGAATTACTCCCTCCGACTCAAACCAAAACAACCTCTAGAGTTATCCTAAGTATTTTAAGTTTGACCATATGTATAGAAAAGAATTTATTTATTTTAGGACGGAGGGAGTACCATTTTTTAGTCAGAGGTAGGAGATATTTAGGCTAACGAGGCTGACACAAGGCATTACGACTAAAATTTACGATCCAGAATATTAATTTTATAAGAAAACAAACATATATATAGGCAAAATGATTACCTTCTTCTCATTCCTGACTGAGATTATTTTCGCAACGCAGTTTGGCTGATTCAACCAAGAATGAACGAATTGAATGAATATAAAACCGTACATTAGAATAATAAGCACACTAGAATCTCAAAAGAAGTCTCATCCCTCTTGTTCCAAGGGGTATCTAAAGAATGTTCAAGGCTTCAAGCACAAGTTATTACCTGGCATGAATGATTGACGAATCTTGCAATCCCACCTTTGCGGGTGGCATCAATAATATGCTCCCTGTCAATCTTAAAGAAATAACATGCACTCTTATATTGTTGCCGTTTCCCGGACTGGTATTCGATCTCTCTTCTGTCAGCAACCCGTTGCCCAACAATTTCACCCACATATTCTACAACCTGAAACATTTTTATGCAAAACCTGAGAATGGTTTTATTTGCTAGAAAATGTTGAAATTATTCCCTTGAATTTTGGCCAAAGTCCGGATAACTTCCTAAACTAACATTTGGTCTGATTTACTACCTCAACCATTTCAATTGGCCAATTTGCCCCTTAACAAGATTTGTCTTTTTGTTTCTCCAAGGAAAAGTTGAGTTTAAATTTCGGATTTTGTGAAGTGGTAATAGATGTCATGATTTATTTTTTAAAATATATTATAATTGTTTCATAATTATATTTTATGCAATTTTGTATTCTAGAGTTAATTTATTATTAAATGTCCTAACTGGTCAAAATAATTATAAAAAATATTTTATATATATATATCATAAATTATGGTGTCGACTATCACCTCACAAATTTTGAAATTAAAAAATCAACTTGAATGTGGACAAACAAAAGTAAAAAATGTTGTTAACGGGTAAATTGGAATAACCGGAATAGTTGAAGGGACTAAACCAAATGAAAGGCTAGTTTTCAGGGTTATCTAAACATATGCCAAACTTGGTGGCAGTAACTTGACTTTTTACTAAATTCCATTATCAGTTGAATTACCATAGAGCCGCGTGGAATAAAGACTGATGTGTAGAGACCAAGTCCATGTATGCCAGATTTGTAAACAACCAAATGCTTCCACCCTTTTAACTGCTTGTAATGGATGTACTCCTTCTGAAATGGAAAAATGACATGCATGGAACATTTAGTGCTTTGTCCCAACAATTGATTCTGTAATATTTTCTTTCCATTCCAAAATGTAAGATGTTTCAGTGAATCAGGGAAAATAGCAGGGGGTCACTGTTACGTGTGTTTGGTTTGAGAAATGGAATGAGTTGATCCATCACCATTTCATTTCTCATAGGATAATAATTAGTAATAATATGAGGATTGTGTTCATTCCACCAAATTTATGGAATGGACTCATGATGCACCACCTCATCTAGAATAGATTGATTCTTTAAACCAAAGACCCCTTAAACCACTGTACAATACAAAAAGGAATCCTCTAGCTAAGACCGAACGAGGCAGGGGCAGCGCTTGTTTAAGACCAAGCTGTCCCATCCCCCGGTCATCTGTTCGTTTGGTCAAGTTCCACCACTACCAAATAAATGCATTATCAAGACATATTTCATGATGGATTTAATGAAACCAATTTGGTGTAGAGACGTGCATTTTTTTTTACAAACTTGGTGAAAGAGAAGTTTGACTTAGTGCCAAAACAAAACATCTTCCACTTTAGAACCGAGTATGCTGCAAGCTATGATGTATCACTACAATGAAAGATAACTGAAAGAAAATACCTGTCCTCGTCCGCAGGGCTTTGAACCATTTATGCGTAACCAAGCATTTATCTGTTCTTGGGAAACACCGAACTCGCCACTGTACTCTTCATATTTTTTATGGCTACTATCAGAAAAGCCTTCTCCCTTTCGGCCTTTAAAACCCTGTTTCAAATAACATATAGCTATACAGTCATACAGATATTTGATTTACAGACGATAAAAATGTTCAAAAAGCATTACCTCTGTACGTGCACATGTCCAATTGTTGTTTCTAAAGTATTCTTTCTTAGGATTAACGTGACTAGAAAAAACAATGGCGTGAGACACGCATCGCCCATAAAAGCCAATATTTTCATTGTGCTCGCCTTCAGGCTCACTTTGCAGCAAACCCTGTTGACAGATATCACAAGCAAATATGGACATGGAAAATATAAGCTCCACGAACATAATATAAGATACAACCATTGAAACCTGAGTTTGAAGATGTGATAAATTACAAAAGGACCAACTTTTACAGCTGCGAAAGGGCCTCTAGCTGAGTTGGTTAGATGGTATGAGTAGCACTCCTCAGATCCTGTCATCCTGAGTTTGACTATTCGTGGGAGCGAATTTCAGGCTGGGGTTAAAAAAACCTCATTTGTCCCATGCCAAAGCACATGTCTAAGGCCTGGCCCCTGTCGTGGTCGTTCTCACATGGGCTACGATACCGTTGTGTATGGGTGAGGAGGGGTACGGGGGGTTTCTCGACCTATGTGAGTCTTCTTAATACAATGCCTGGAGGCTGTCTTACCCTCGCATGTCGAGTTTTTTATTGTTTTACAACTAAACAAAGAAAAACAGTACACTGGGAAAAAGAAACAGGAACTTTTTTGTTACTATTGGAAAGCACATGGCTTGTACCATCCTAAAGAGGATGTAACCGGATCGAATACGGACGAATATTACTGATTTTATATTTGTTTTCATTTTTTTGTTCGAATTCGAATGCGGATAGCTTCGGATACAAATACAAATATGGATTGTCTCGGTTACGAATATGGATAGTCAAGTGTCGAATACGGAACAAGTCGGATGCGGATAACATCGGTTACAAATATTCTCTTCGGATATGAAGAAAATTCATCATTCACATGTACCATACTTATGCCCTATTATAAAACTAATAGTTAGTAGCTAAAATTAGTTGAGAGGTTTAGAATGGGTCAGCTAATAAACCAACTAATTGTTAGGTATAACTCACAAATAGCTATTAGTTGTTAGCTGCTCCAACTCAACTAAAATCTGCTAACAACGTATTAGCTGACTAACAATTAGCTTTTGAAGTTTAGAACATGGCCTTATTGTAATAAGTATGAACTAGTACTCTTATTGGAAATGTGGGATAACAGAAAAAATTGATTGGAGATGCATCGGTAACGGTCGGAACCCAATAATTAAATCAGGAACATATAGCCATGACGATAGCACTTAAGAAATAACTATATTTATGAAGAGTAATTCATTTAGTATTTTAGCATTAATCATCAAGATAAATTTTTTATAATCACAATATAAAAAAGATAAAAAAACATTGGAAGGAATATGGTATGGCAGCACATGCAACCGTACATGGGCTATTGGCCTTTTGGGCCTTTGACGTCGGCAGCGCTGGCAGCACTCGCTGCCTAGCCGCCCAATGCCGGATACCCCAAGCACATGCTGCGGGCACGCAGCAGCACTAGGCACACAAGTTTAATACCACCTTGCCAATGAAAGGATGTGGTATGCTTTGATGCTATATATAAAGAGACCAAGTGGCTTTGGCTGAATACAAAGGGATGTGCTAGCTATTTGCACATCGGATCTTTATTCGGATAGTGGTCGGATATATCCGACAAATATCTTGGATATTCGATATCCGACAGATATTATGAATATTGTATTCGTATCCGGTATTCGAACAAAGTATCCGTATTTGTATTCGATATCCGAAAAAATGACCGGTTATCCGAAAATTGTGTCCGAACTGTTGTTCACTTTCTTCGGATTTGGATGAACGGATATATTCCGAACCATTTTACATCCCTACTTAAGAATCAAGCTACATGAAAACTAAGTGCAACAAAACACACCCCTTATTCCTTGGAGAACATGCAGAGAATTCAGGCATTCTGTGTCATTCCGGGTTTAACACACCATTATTCCTAGCTTGAAGAACATGCAGAGAATTCAGGCAGGAAACAGGATAAATCGATGCAAGCCTTCCCCCGCAATTCGAACCCGTGACCTAGTGACTCAGTGGGGCAGCACTCACCACTGCACCAGGCCTCCCTTCCAGTTTAGATAATATAGAATATACAAAAGTAATAAGTTGTAACCAAAGTTTCAAACCATTTCCTATATGAGCGTGCAGTAAGTAAAGGTAAGGAACACTTTTAGCAAAAAGAAAAAAGGTATATGTGCAGATACCATACCCTCTGATGTGCACACCAAGCATGAAAGAATACCAAACAATTTACAGCTCGGCACTTGACAAATGAGCCCCCAGTTCTGTCACATATTGAACATGCCTGATGAAAAAAGAATTGCAACAGTCAAGGTAAAGAAAAAGTTCATTACGGGTAATTCCATGGTCAGATTATGCATGTATGGAACTCACAGTATTTCTCTTGGCAGGTGAAGCACCTGAAACATCAAAAGCGCTCATTGTGGTGTCATTTGGGCATTTTGTGCCAGGTGTCCACAGCCCACAGACCATGTGAACCCACTGCATTGGTTGTGGTCCAAGTAAACTCGAATAGTATTTTCCAGAGGTCCAGGAATTGCTGGTGATGTTCTTCGCATTCATAATGTTATCCCCATGTGCACTGTCTACTGGATTTTGCAAGCCTGTTGCAGATAAAATGTTCAAAGCTTGTTGATTTGGAAGCACAAAATAAGATATGTTCGACACGTTCCCCATGTAACTACTTACTTGTACACTCACTGCTTGCATTTCCTAAGGAATCAACATAATATTCTGACCTTTCTAAATTCATCAAACCTTGGAGCAAACTTTTCAAAATATTCTTGGTTTTCAGTGCCCTTGTCATAGCTCCACCTCCATAACCACACAGCACACAGACCTGGAAACAGATGTAATGAGAGACTGGTAGGATGAACAAACTTTTTGTTCCCTAGAAACAATTATTCTCTATGTGATGGATCTTAGGAAAACCAAAGGTAGTCTGTATCATGAGGGTTCGAGTAAAAAAAGGCTGTAACATGAACAAATGCTTTCTAATAATCGTAATTTAGGCATAGAACAATTAAGCTAATATGATTTTATAAAGAATATATTTATATACTATTGTTGGTCATATGGGGGAGATATTTATGGGCTACATTCCTACTATACGAGAGCAAGCCAAAAAGCGTGTTATAAGTTGTAAAGTAGAAACATAGACTAGTGATACATAAAATCATTTTCCACCTCTTATCCTATGAATTTGGGATAGGCTTATATCTGAATTTTGGAAAGTGGTGGAATGTCAAATTCGAAACCAAATAAACTACTCTATTGAGTAAATTCCAATTCCTTTAAAATGAAGGGATCCAAACGGCCCCTAAGGCAATACAGTACAGGGAATGGCCTACCACTAGAAAATGCTTGCAAAGTTTCAGTTAAAGTGGTTGGGTCCACATTTCAGACCAGTAAGGCACAGATGCACTTAAACAGAACTAAAGTTGATGTAAAATAAACTTTGTGCTTCTTTAATATAATAATATGCAGCCCTCCTGCACGTTCGAGAAAAAAAACATCCATGGAGTAGCAAATAGGATGCAGTGGTCACTTAGTTTTTTTTAAAAAAAAAACACTGCATCCATGTAGACAGCTCCTTTTCCTGAAATCAAATCTGTGGATCAAGCGGATTGGAGATTTACTGATATAAGCTTTATTTCCTAAGGACATCAAGAATGGATAATATAGTATTTTTAGGTAGTACATATTCAAAGCAAAGAAATCAACGTGCATAATCAACAATTGAAGAAGATGAACTGGAGAAGCCATTGCACATATTGCATATTTGCATAACCAACAATGAAGAAGATGAACTGGAGAAGCCATTGCACATATGACATATTATGCTAAATAAATCACCACAAGGATGCATTCACTAATCTATCTTGTGACATCCTGAATAAGAAAAAGAACAAACCCAGTGTCGGAGGCTCTCACATGAGTGGGTTCACTAATCTATCTCGTGACATACTAAATAAAAAAAGGAACAGACCTATCTCGTGACGTACTAAATAAAAAAGCATAAACCCAGTGCCAGAGGCTCTGAGATGAGTGGGGTCTAGTCGTCTAGGAAAGGGACCAACAGAGGCAGGCCTTTTTCCCACAAATACGGAGAAGCTGCTTCGAACCCACGATCTGGTGACTCGGTAAGATAGCTCTCACCCAGGCATGCCCTTCATCTCATGAGTCATGACAGAATAAATGCTTAAATAAATTATTTTCTGAAAACGACTGCTTACTGTATCCATGGTATTATTCTTGCACGGTCTGCAAAACCATTGACCCCTAGGAACTTTTAGTACACCATAGCAGGCTTGGTGCACCTACACAAAATACAGGCCACTGTAAATATGCAGTAATAGTAGGGCACATGTACAGAGTAGTATGAAATACTTTGATATAGCACTTGCTGCACTCTATTAATCGATTGCAAGGCTCCAGGTCTGAGATCCCACAAACACAGCATGGAGAATTTGAGCTGAGTCTTCCACTGTATCTGTACAAGATAATAAGCAGAATTTGTCAGATCGGTTAGTAATGAAAGAAACTAGATAAATATAGGGTGTGCTCCCAAGAACATATCCTTTCTTGGAAAACAAATCCATAAGATACATATAATGGAACCTCAACCTCCTAGCATTCACTTCATGGGCTAGCACAGCATTGTCTTTGTCACTGCCAGAATAGCATACTGATTTGCTCCCGAATTTCTTAATCCTGGCAAGGGATACACTTGTTCTTCGATTCTTGGTTCCTGTACATGGTCGAATACTAGGTTAGTAAAATAAAAGTGCCGTTTAATAGTGCATCCTGATACAGTATTTATGTACAAAATACATCTGTTGCTCATGCGAATAGTTAATACATAATCTGGAGTATGTGTTTTTTTCAGTGAAAACAAAAGAGCAGTAGTTGTGTGGCATTGAATCAATTCTTGGTTGTGTAATGTTGTTTTAGAAAACAAAAATGGGTTTCTTACCAGTTCCATAAGTCGTTGAAAAAATAATTTAACTGTTTACTACATGGTGAACCACAGTCAATCTTTTTTCCTGAAATGACTTCAAAGTTTCTAAAAATACTAAAAAAGTGCTAACTACAGGTCATATAAAGCAATATCTTCCATCTTATGGAGCATAATCAGTTTCACTAATATACGGCCAACCATACTATGGTACTTTTCTCATACCATTACTTGATGATGATATTGACAGGCAATTTATTTCCACATCTGTTAGACCAAGAGAGTCATCTTCTCCAATGACTGAAATGAGATGGCATTTCATATTCCTAGTATTCTAAGAGAAAATCAAAGGAAGATATATGCTCAAACTAGTTGAAAAGAATGTTCTAGAACCATACCACCAGATGTTCTTTTGTGGAGAGCCACATGTGACCTCAGATCATTAGATGAATACCTACTCCTTTTGGAATCCTGCAGTTCATATTCA
Source organism: Zea mays (assembly GCF_902167145.1). Taxonomy (NCBI): domain Eukaryota; kingdom Viridiplantae; phylum Streptophyta; class Magnoliopsida; order Poales; family Poaceae; genus Zea; species Zea mays. The sequence goes on along the minus strand of NC_050097.1, from coordinate 204,721,654 downwards.
GCTTGTGGGCTGCAATTTTCATCATCAACGGAATACTTTTCTATAGAATAATCTGAGCTGTTCACAGAACAATCTGAGCTTTTCTCCTCATACAAGTGGGTGCTTTCTGTCTTACGGAGTTTAACAGCATTGCATCTCTTAGCCTTTTTAAGAACCAGATTGAGAGGAACAATTTTGGGAGATTTCCTGTTATCGTTTGTAATCCCTGTAGCAATTAAACTAGAATCAATCCCACCACTCCCACTGCAAGCACCTTCACTGTTAGTATTCGGTTCATTAACAATGCAATTCAGAGACACATATTTAGGAAGTTTGCGGACAAATGCTCGACTCCCTTCCTGGTGATGTCTTGTTTTATCCAGAGTGCTCATATCCTCTACTTGCCTCTTTCTATCATAGGAATCTAATCCACCAAGAAAATTGCCCTTGGCATCTGGTTGCTCATCACCTTCAAAAAACTTGGTCTGTCTGTGAAGCTGTTTCACATGCTTATTTAGATGCATAATAGGATGTTTTCGCTTGGTTCTCAACACCCTGCAAGAAAATGAGTTAACCTCATTTTGTGGTTGATAAACCCCCTTCTGGGACGACTGGGAACTAGCCCTAGTACAATCATCTGATTCAGAACCTTTAACAGAGCACCTCAGTGTTCTAGTCTTTTTTAGCAGTTCAGAACAATGTTCCTCATTATCTGTTTCTTCCAGTCTCCTTCCCTCAGAAATCTGATTACATTTGCGCTTCACTCTTGATGGACCCAGCTCAGATTTGGCAGAACTATTTAGGGGTTCTTCACATCCTGTACTGGTAGGCACATAGCTGGATGCTGAACTTTTCTCAATTCTTGATCCTTCATCACACAGATTTTTATGTTTGCTATGTTTAGCAGTAGAGGATACATTGTTAAATTCAGGTGATTTCTGGAACTTTGTCACTATAATGCTGGACGACCCAGATGAGAAACCAAAATTTGGCTGTCCTTTAGATACTGCAGAATCTCTATAAGCATCCTTTTTCTCTGCTACAGCTTTGGATGAACTGTCATCAGCCACTGAAGGTTCTGATACATTCTCCAGTCTCTCCGTTATAGCAATAGAAGGCTGGTTCATTACTTTCTCAGAGACATCTTTACAATGAGAAGTTTGAGGCAAGTTTCTTACAGCTATTTTATTGCTTAAGCATTGGCATATTAACTTCTCATTCTCCCCCAGTGTGCAGCATCTGGTAGGCATTTGCAGCTGATGGTTATCTTTAGGTGCAGCATGACCTATTTGGTCAATTATGACATCACAGTGTTTTGTAAAGTCACAACTAGACAAACATTTTGGGACTACAGAGTAGCAGCATCTTCCATTGCAACAAGAACCTCGTTCTTTTGTATTAAGAGGATCAAACAGAGAGTGTTTTGTTAAGCTATCTGCTGCATGTCCCATACAACTGTAATAAAGAAACGTACATAAATACAAGCATGGAGATAGGTACAGAAGCACATTCATGAAGTTTGATATATATACAAATGTGGCTATGGTAAGAGAATTAAGTGCAATAACATTAAAATCAAGATTTAAGTACTAAGAGAATTATACTGTTCCCCAATCCAAAATAGAAGTCCATTAGGCCATGAAACGGCCTCCAATAATTCACATTGACTAGCAATTCAAAATGAAACGTGCCTCTTTAATTTTTCGTGATGGATCTAACATCGATTTATGTCAATTTATATTATGTTTTAGATATAGATGGCTGAAGTTAAAAGGTTTGACTGACAAAAATCCTAAATGAACTTTGGGATCAGATCAAGTACAGAGTACATAATGATAACAATAGTTGCAAAAAAGGGAAGGAAAAAAGGAAACCCCAGATAGATCCTTACTTCAAAGCGTTATCAGGTGTTCTGGAATGTTATAAAAAATGATTTGTTGGCTTTGTTTGATGCCTTCCATAAGGGGGAGTTACCTCTTTTTAGACTTAATTTTGGCCACATTATTCTCGTGCCTAAAAGTAAAGATGCTATGTCTATTCAACATTATAGACCTATTTGTTTACTAAATGTTAGTTTTAAGATCTTTACCAAAGTACTTACAAATCGAGTATCGGGGGTAGCAAGTAAGGTAATAGGCCCTTCCCAGACAGCTTTTATACCAGGCAGGAATATCATGGAAGGGGTAGTGGTTCTACATGAGACTATTCACGAGCTGCGTAGAAAAAAGGATTGTGGGATGATTTTGAAGCTTGACTTTGAGAAAGCTTATGATAAGATCAAATGGCCTTTTGTACAACAAACATTACGTATGAAAGGTTTTTCCGAAAAGTGGTGTGCCTGGATTAATTCAGTCACAACAGGTGGTCATGTTGGCATTAAAGTGAATGACCATATTGGTGCAAATTTCCAGACTTATAAAGGTTTACGCCAGGGGGACCCTCTTTCTCCTATTTTATTCAATATAGTTGTAGACATGCTTGCTATTTTGGTAAATAGAGCAAAAGAGGAGGGTCAATTCGAAGGACTCATCCCGCATTTAGTGGATGGGGGTTTATCCATTCTGCAATATGCGGATGACACCGTCCTTTTTTTTGCAACATGACTTAGCAAAAGCGGCAAATTTAAAGCTCTTATTGATAACTTTCGAACAAGTTTCAGGGTTAAAGATAAATTATCATAAAAGTGAGCTTTTTGGTTTTGGTCTGACTGAGGAGGAAGAAACACTCTATCTCTCTCTATTTAGATGCCAAAAAGGCGGCTTTCCTTTCAGATACTTGGGGATCCCAATGCATTATAGAAAGTTAAGTAATAGTGATTGGAAAACCATAGAGATAAAGTTTGAAAAGAAATTGAGCAGCTGGAAGGGAAAACTTATGTCGGTAGGTGGCCGGTTAGTCTTGATTAATTATGTTCTCACAAGCTTAGTTATGTTTATGTTGTCTTTTTTTGAAGTGCCTAAGGGTGTACTGGAAAAAATAGACTACTATCGCTCTAGGTTCTTCTGGCAAGGAGATCATCATAAAAAAAAGTATAGACTTGCATGTTGGGATATTCTTTGTCAACCTAAAGACCAAGGAGGTCTAGGTATTCAGAACATAGAGGTTCAAAATAAGTGTTTGCTTGGTAAATGGTTATTTAAATTGATTAATGAGGACGGTCTATGGCAGAATTTACTTAGGAACAAATACCTCAAATCTTGTACCTTGTCAAAGGTAGGTAGAAAACCTGGTGACTCTCATTTTTGGTCTGGGCTACTGAAAGTTAAAGACCAATTCTTTGGTCTTGGTTCCTTTATTCTTAAAGATGGGAAGCAGATTAGATTTTGGGAGGACACGTGGACGGGTAAACAACCTCTAATGATAAAATTTCCGTCCTTATATAATATAGCTCGTAAAAAAAGTGATACAGTGGCAAATGTTTTTAATAGGATTCCTCTAAACATCTCTTTCCGCAGAGCGCTGGTGGGTGGTAATCTTTTATGTTGGAATAGATTGGTCTTGAGTATTGCTCATACTCATCTATCCACTGGGAGAGATGAGTTCAAATGGAATTTGTCAACCTCGGGGCTTTTTACGGTCCGTTCGATGTACAATGCTCTTATTAGTAATCCCAAGATTTTCTATTTCAAACCGCTTTGGAAGATGAAAATACCTTTGAAAATTAATATCTTTATGTGGTATCTTATTAGAGGTGTAGCTCTCACGAAAGACAATCTAGCTAAGCGTAGATGGCAGGGAAGTAAAAAATGTGTGTTCTGTGATTCGAATGAATCTATACAACACTTGTTTTTTAAATGTCATTACGCTAGATTCTTTTGGAGGCTTTTATATTGGTGTTTTGGTCTAAGTACCCCGAGATCATTTAAACATATTTTTGGATCTTGGTTGCATGGGGTGCACCTCAAAGTTAAAAATCTGATTATTACAGGTGTTGCAGCTTTATGTTGGGCTATCTGGATAAGTCGGAATGACTTAGTGTTTAACAAAACCCCGATGGTTACTTATTTGCAGGTTCTGTTTCGGGCGACCCATTGGCTTAGGTTTTGGGGATATTTGCAGAGGGTTGAAGACCAGGAGATAATCAAGGAGACGTGTCGACGGATCGAAGTCGCATCTATGCAATTTTTTTCTTATTTTGGTTGGACTTTTACGAACAGGATTACATATTGAGGTTATAGTATGTCTGTTGGGTGTCGTGTTTATTTTAAGAATTGTGGTGTAAGATTGCACTCTATGTTGGGAGTGTTGATCTTTTGATGTTACTTTGTTTGTAAGGCTGTACCTCCTTTCATAGAGGACAAAGCCGGGACCTGGTTTCCATTATCTAAAAAAAAATCTTAGTCTGGCACAAATGTTACAGTAACTATATCCTTGCACTCAGGAAAAAAAACAGGAAGGATCACAGCTCAGAAAGGATATCATAATTTGAATTAAATGATGGAAAAAAGCGTGTCAAGCCCCCTGAGCTATTAGAGCATGTCCAAGAGTTCCCATATATAACATTTAAAGTCAAAACTAAGGTTTATGCAACAAAAAACCCCTCCCTCGAATTTGGGGTGATATGTTGTCTGACTTGTATGTTATTTGGGATAAGGGGAACTGTTAGAGGAAAGAAGTATTTAGCAGGGTTTTTTTTATTAGGATGCTCCTACATCAGAATATAGAGGAATTAACTCTAAACCCCTAAACTACAGAACTTTCACAAATAATTTAAATTATGGTATGTATGCTGCTAGAATACATATTCTCTAAAATGAGAAGAAAAAACTCAGTCGGTGGGGGAAATACCATCCCCACGGTATTTCACTAAGAAGAGTTCAACCAGAGCCTGGACGAGAAAAGCCACGAAAGTTGACTCCCCCATACGTGGGGATGTCGCCCCCTATTGGTTCGGGCTTGACCCGTGCTTTGAGGCCCAACCCACACGACCAGCCCCTTGTACGAGGGCATGCCGACCATAGGTCGGTTCACCCATGCTGACCAAGGGAACCAACGAGTGACTTTTTTTAACCCCAACCTAAAATTCGCTCCCACATGGAGTCGAACCCAGGACTTGAGGAGTGCTACTCAGACCATAATCAACTCGGCTACAAATACCCAGAATAAGGCAGCAATTCGATCACAACCATAATAGTGCATCTTGGTTACAATCACGGGGTTAAAACGTTGATCAATGTAAACAGTAAGGAAAACAAAGGTTCATAGTGTGATGGCAATACCCAGCAAGAATAGCAACAAGGAAAACAGGAGGATCAAATAAACCAATTTACCTTCTGCAGTGCAGTCCATTAATGGGACATGAGTCACAGGAAGACTGCAAGACGTATTCCCGAGAACATAATGATGATCGTTGTGTAAAAGTGGAGCAACTGCAAGCACAAAATTCATCTAGCCCTAAAACAAAAAAGGGTTTACAATGAATTAAAGCTTAGAAACATTTAAATAGTTGTTCATCATAGAAACAACCATTGCAGATGAAGAAAGCAACCTTCAATAGTAGGCTTATTGGCTAGAACTGGACCAACATCACTAGAAAAATGAGTTCTGCACATGTGACCAGGTATAAAACCAAGCTTGGAAGCATCTTCCTGAATTTTGCAACAGCATCCACAAATCGATTTTCCCAATGTTGGCTGATCATTTTGGCAAAAGCTAGGTAGAAGCTCACGAGAAGAACAACAAGATTTCCCATTATCGCAACTGATTTTTGTGAAAGCTCTCAAACTTCTATGTGTGCAGTCATCAACTCGCTCAAAAGTACCATGGCCCCTGGCCTGCAAAAAAAATGCATGGATTATAGAAAAGTAATAAAGAAGTAAAAAACAACCGTTTTGATGGATGTGCTTGTTGTTGCTTCTGCTATGTGCAACAAGGTCAACTTACCATTTTATCATAGAAACAGGGAACCCCAATCTCACCATGTGCAACCTGATGGGATTTATTACCCACGTGAATGCAGCTCATGCAATTTGCATGACATGAAACCCTTGCAGAAATTTTCGAGATTCCGGTGTTAGGTTGACTAGGCAGCAAATGTGACAAGGAATCACCATGAATCAAGTGTTCCTGACTATTAGCATGGGATGCATCTTGAGGATTATATCCAGAAGAAGCCACTGAAAGAGAAATGCCCTCTGATCTCCTTTTCGTATGAACAATGGCTGAGGCCAACTTTGAGTGCTTATCATTAGGCACCCTTGTTTCAATCTGTCTAGTGGCACTTTCTGGATGATCAGAACCACATGCAACATCCAGGGCCTTAGGAAGATAGTGCTCATTACTGTTGAGAATGTCATCGATGGGTTCGGGTGTATTATTCCTCTCAAGGTGTGAAAGAAATAATGAGATAAATGAATTCTTGGATGTATCATCTGTAAGCTCATCACCTTCAGAACGCTTCATGCCATTAACAACTTCAAGTGGTTGCTTCTTATTTCCGGTACTAATGGATGGTTCATTATGTTCGGATAGACTTTTGCTGATCTTTGTTGCTTGCTTTGGAGAAGGATCTGAGCCACATGATCATGGTGTTACATGTCATATGTGTTCCACAAGCAAAAAGTGCTCTCAAGTCTCAAAGGATGTGCACGTATAATTATGAATCAAATCAGACGTTTCTACTATGATGCTCCAAATCGTACAAAAAATTAACATATATCAATAAAAAATATTTAACAGTTTCTAATTGTGGCCTTTCAATTTGACACTTAAGAGTCTTGGCATGCGAAGCAGAAACAAAACTGTACCTTTGAATGACAATGCACAAAGAAAATAATGAAAGAAACAAGGTACAAAAGGCAAGCTCACTTTGATTTATCGGAGGCCTATGTGTTTGGGGTTTCTGAAATTCAATCATCGTTGATTGCCCCAATGGGGAAAGAGTAGTCATAGATTGATGATAAGAAGATTGCCCAAGCTTTAATTCAGTGTTTGAAGCATTGCTCAAAGTGTCCTGGAATGTTTTATTGGAGAAATTTGGTCTGCACGCCCTACTATCATGGTTCATAACTCCTGTAAAACGTGGCATAGGATTACAAAATGACGCATCAAAGTTTTTCTCCAAATGGATTCCATGACTATGGGCCAAATGATTTCCATTGTAATGTCTTCCCATGCTTGCTTCAAAGTGTGGGCTTCCACTAGGAGTGGTAAGTGGGTTCAAGTCGAATGCATGAACTGGATGGTTTTTAGCGGGCCCTAAATTCACCACAGCGGAATTCTGAAGTAAAGCAGAGTTCTTTGTAAAAGTTTCATGCACATCAACACTCTTTCTGTAATATGTTTCATCTGTCCTGTTTACTAGCTTCTCAACATTAGTGTGCCCTCCACCCTCAACGGACAGATCATTGGAATAAGCCGGTTTGTTCATATGTCCAGTGATTTTTCCATATCTACTTAACAACCCCATTTTTCCTGTTCCACTGTTTCTTGATGCAAGACTTTTCAATATGTGCTCTTCTGGAGAACTTTTCATATGTGCCCATTCCGGCCAATCCCACCTGGTGTTAGCAATAGATCCTCCGACCTAGATACATACAAAGGGGGGTATGTAATGAAAGCTCTGCATAAATGTTTGAACTGCAACAACATGCACATCAGTCATGCTGGAACTGTGCATCCCTGAGCTTTGTTTTGTCCATACAGAGAGAAAAATGTCTCAAAGAAAAAGGTGTGCAGGAAGAGCACAACTAAATAAGGACAGTTGTAATCACTATTTTTTTATCGAACGCGCAGGAGAACTGCGCATCCTTTATAATAGAGAGGAAGAAAAGCCTTACAAAAGAGGGGATCTTGCTGAGCAAGTTCCCCAAGGAAATTACAAACTGGAACCGTAACTTGACCCGACCTCGCCAAGAGCTGCAACTATGCTTATGCTCTTTAGCTCTTCACTATTTTATATTGTATAATGAAATCTTACAACTAATTCATTGTTGTAGTAAGTCTTTTACATGAGTTATATTTTGCAACTAATTCATGGACAAAAGGCATTTACTTCTACTAATATGTAACTTGGACCAATCAAACTACAACAGATGGGACCACGGCTTGATGTAATACTCACCCCTATGCAGAATTTGAACCATTGTGCAATACTCATGCCATTCTCCAAGCAGACAATTTCACCAGCTTTTTCTGGAATTCCTCCAGCATGCTGTAACAAGCATATGCGAGCACATAACTTTAAAATTTCAGGCATAAATTGGATAGCTTTACCAGCAGAAAAAATATATGGCAGTGTTAAATGTGAAACCAAGAAAATAGTTAGGACAATCCTTTAGCACCTCGCAGAATTTAGCTACAGACATTCGCAACCGATGACACAAGCAGATAACTCCAAAAAGCCCAGCTTCGCCCACAAAAAACTCTCCGCCTATTCAAGTGCCATGGGCATGTCAGGAGATTCAACAATGTATGTCAAATGAGGATAATTGATTTGGGAAATAGCATCAAGATATTGTTATAAGTATCAACCAATAGTAATCTCAAAATTTCTCGCTTTTACCAAATGTATATTGCTATTAAAATGCTGAAAGCAGGAACATCGTCCAATAGCTGGGCATAAATGTTTTTTTCTTGCAAGGAGGATGTAAATGTTTTGGTTGCACACAACTAATCGTGCATATTCAAATGACTGTCTTTACTTGAGGACATCCCAGGTACAGATTTTAGATGTGGCAAAAAAATGTTCAGTGTAACTTTGTAGCCATCTCAAAGACTACCGCCACAGTGATACTGTGGTAGTCAAGTCAGGTTGTAACAACATTGCAAGTTCAACCCACCAACATTCATACAGGTGACACGGATTCGATCACCAGGCAGTGTAGGATGCTGATGAGTCATCGATTTGAATGGCAATTTCTGCAGTCCATGGACACTTGAGTCCTGAAACTGCACACCAACATTTGCTATTCCTGCAAGTTGAAATTGCCGCGAGTGGTCAGATCACAGGAAAGCTACGATTATGGACATGTAGTCATTGCCTCCAAATTCACTGGAACCTTACCTTCGTTAGCCGAACTTTGACAAGTAAAAATACCCATTCCATTAGCACTTCTGTTCGGGAAAAGCGCTCCAAAAGAGGACTGCTCATTGCTACTGCTAGCTGGCAATCCATGTCTCGGATACTTGGGCAGAGTGGCAGCACTGCTGGAGGGACCAGCCCGAGTAAAATCAATGGTACCAGCAGCATTGCTCGCATTTGCCCGAGTGAGGTCCGGCGCAAGATCGAAAGTGCAATAGTTCCCCGGAACTTGAGTAAGCAACTCATTGCTCGGCCCCACTCTCGGAGGCGGCCCGGATTGCAGGGTCGAATGACTTGCGAACAGCTGCTCTGGCGCTGCTGCCACTCGGCCGGCCGCCGCGGCCTCCTGCGCGGCGAAGGGGCGGAGCAGGTGGCGCAGAGTGACGCCGTCCATCTGCATGTACACGCACGGTAACAACGCCATGTTTAGCGGCGAAGTACGGACACTCAAGCAATGAAACGTCGAAATAATCCCGTACGGCAGCATTTCAACTGCAAAATCGTGCGCACACACCATTCGCAAGCCACTAAAACACGAAACCAACTCCCGGACTGTTTGGGTGTCGAACACGACCTACCCCCACCCCGCATTAAACGATAGAACCAGAAGTCCAGACCCCCCCCCCCCCCCCCCCGAGATGCGCACGTGGGACGTACCTGGCTGGGCAGCGGTGGCACCGGCGGAGGCCACCGCGCGGGCCACGACGCACCGTCCATAGCGCGGCGCCGCGGCAGCGAGGGGCGTGGTTCAGTTGAGTCGGTGGTTGGTGACCCGGCTAACCGCAGCGAGGAGAGGATGAGAATGTGAGAGGTGAAAAGTGATTTTGCAAGCGGTAAGGGACGCCCGCTGCTGCCGGCGTGGGGACATGGAGTAATGGGGTAACCTGCGCTCGCGCAGCGGCGGGTTTACTGCAGCAGCGTGTGTGTGGGGTGGGGGGAGTGGGGACGCATGGCGCTTTGGTCGGGCTCGCTTTTGATTGTCTTGTCGCGTCAGGCGGCCAGACGCCGAGATGATGGGTTTGCAGTGGTTATTGTCTCGGTGGACCTCGTCCATTTGACCATGCGGTAGCAAAGGCAAAGCCGGCGAAACGCCGCCGGGACGCGCTGCGGTGCACCGGCCGACAGTGGTGTCAGCGGTCTAAGCACTGATTGATTCCCACTGTCTTCTTTCTTTCGATGATGTCGTTCCCCGATTTTTACTGCTGCCTCTCTCCTTTGCCCTGCCTTGCGCCAGACTAGGGACGCTGTAAAAAAAAAGTCGCATAGCTGGTGGATGGTGAAAATAGAGCAGCGACCAGCTTAATTATATTCTTACTCACTGGACTGGATAGGATTGGATGGTGAAAAAAACTGAGCTTGTTCGTTCGATACCAATACATATAGATGGAGGGAGATTAAGGTCTTGTTCGGTTAATCTCGTTACCTATGAATTGGATAAGATTGGAAAAAAAAATAAGAAAAAGTTTGACTTGTTTGGAATTTAAACTCACCCAATCTCACTCAATCCATATGAATTGAGAGCTAACCGAACAAGCCCTAAAGGAGTTTCAATCCCTAGTAAATCACAATTTCTCTCAATTTGTATCAATCTCCTTCAATCTATATAGATTGAAAATAAATGAACAAGCCCTAATAAATTGTTCGCTCCCTATGTGGGTTTTTTTGAAAGATGCATAGAGTTGACCTTGTCAATGTACACAGTAAGAAAAAATGTAGTTGATATACAGGGACAACTTGTAGGTATAATAATATATATGAAACTACGAAAGTGTATTACATTGTGACGGCAACATTGTATAAGCAGTCATGTGTGTATCTATATATAGAGAGAGCAATGAAATCTTGCAGTTTGCAAGTGTCGGCGTTTTGACCCCGGGGGGTCCCTGGACCGACGAGTGAATTGTCGTCGCGTGCCCCAGCCCAGATGGGTCGGCGCGAGATGGAGCACGAAGGGGGGAAGAAACAGACAAAAGGGGAAACCCACGGCCTTCGTGTTGCCCTGCGCCCAGGTCGGGTGCGCTTGTAGTAGGGGGTTACAAGCGTCCGCGTGGGAGAGAGAGAGAGCCTTATGCGCCGGCCCGTTCCCCCGCGCGGCCAACCTTTTCGTATGAGAGCCCTGGACCTTCCTTTTTATAGGCGTAAGGAGAGGGTCCAGGTGTATAATGGGGGTGTAGCAGTGTGCTAACGTGTCTAGCAGAGAGGAGCTAGAGCCCTAAGTACATGCAGTCGTGGTAGTCGGAGAGGTTTTGGCACCCTGTTCATGTGATGTCGTGGCCGTCGGAGGAGCGCTGGAGCCCTGTGGAAGGACAGCTGTCGGGGCTGTCGAATCCTTGCTGACGTCTCCTTGCTTCCGTAAGGGGCTGAGAGCCGCCGTCGTCATGGAGCACGCGTGGTGCCATCATTATTTGTTTACCGGGGCGAGCCAGATGGGACGCTGGTCTTGTTCCCCGTAGCCTGAGCTAGCTAGGGGTAGGGCAATGATGGCCCCCTGTGACGTGGTCGGTCCGAGCCCTAGGTCGGGCGAGGCGGAGGCTCCTCCGAGGTCGAGGTTGAGTCCGAGCCCTGGGGTCGGGCGAGGCGGAGTTCATCGTCTTCCAGAGCCGAGGCTGAGTCCGAGCCCTGGGGTCGGGCGAGGCGGAGTTCGTCGTCTTCCGGAGCCGAGGCTGAGTCCGAGCCCTGGGGTCGGGCGAGGCGGACTTCGTCGTCTTCCGGAGCCGAGGCTGAGTCCGAGCCCTGGGGTCAGGCGAGGCGGAGTTCGTCATCTTCCGGAGCCGAGGCTGAGTCCGAGCCCTGGGTCGGGCGAAGCGGAGTCCGTCGTCCAGCGTCGAGGTTGAGCCCGAGCCCTGGGGTCGGGCGAGGCGGAGCTTCCTATGGCGCCCGAGGCTGGACTTAGCTGCTGTCAGCCTCACTCTGTTGAGTGGCACAGCAGTCGGAGTGACGCAGGCGGCGCTGTTTTCTTGTCAGGTCGGTCAGTGGAGCGGCGAAGTGACCGCGGTCACTTCGGCTCTGTCGACTGAAGAGCGCGCGTCAGGATAAGGTGTCAGGCGATCCTTGCATTAAATGCTCCTGCGATACGGTCGGTTGGCATGGCGATCTGGCCAAGGTTGCTTCTCTGCGAAGACTGGGCCTCGGGCGAGCCGAAGGTGTGTCCGTTGCTTGAGGGGGCCCTCGGGCGAGACGTGAATCCTCCGGGGTCGGCTGCCTTTGCCCGAGGCTGGGCTCGGGCGAGGCGAGATCGTGTCCCTTGAGTGGACTGGGCCTTGACCTTAATCGCGCCCATCAGGCCTTTGCAGCTTTGTGCTGATGGAGGTTACCAGCTGAGATTAGGAGTCTTGGGGGTACCCCTAATTATGGTCCCCGACAGTAGCCCCCGAGCCTCGAAGGGAGTGTTGATACTCGCTTGGAGGCTTTTGTCGCACTTTTTTGCAAGGGGACCGGCCTTTCTCGGTTGCGTTTCGTTCCGGTAGGTGCGCGCGAGCGCACCCGCCGGGTGTAGCCCCCGAGGCCTCGAAGGAGTGGTTTGACTCCTTCGAGGTCTTAACGCGTTTCGTGATGCTTCGGCCGGTCTGGTTGTTCCCTCATGCGAACTGGTCGTAACCCGGGTGCATAGTCGAGTCCCAAGTTCTCGGGCTGGTATGTTGACGCTGTCAACGGTTTGGCCGGGGCCGGGTTTGCGAGAGCAGCCCCCGAGCCTCCGCACAGAGCGAGAGGACGGTCAAGGACAGACTCGGCTTTTTTCATACGCCCCTGTGTCGCCTTTCCGCAAGGAGGAGGGGGAAAGCGCCATGTTGCCCTCGGAGGGCGCCGAACATGGTGTCTCTAGTGAGTTGCTAATGGGTAATCCGAGTGGACGCCCGTGCCCCATTCGTTAGGGGTCGGCTAGTGGCCCAGAGGCGCGCTCCAAAAGTACCTGCGGGTGATTCGCCGGACCCGGTCCCCTTTTGACGGGGTCCGAGGGCTCGATGCCTCCCTCTGGTGGGATTCCGTTACAAAATCGTTCCCGTCGGTCTCGGAAATGTCCTAGGGTACCTCGGGAGCGTAGCCCGAGCCTTGGTTATGTATCGAACGTACCCAGGGTCATCCCTCGCTCTGCGTGCTCTGAGGCGGCTGTCAGTAGGGGTGGGCGTTCGGGTTACCCGAAATTTTCGGGTCGGGTAATTCGGGTTTTTAAAATTTCGGGTTTTGAGAATCGATACCCGAAATTACAACGGGTTTTTCAATACCCAAAAATTCGGGTACCCGGAATTTCGGGTTCGGGTTCGGGTATTCCCGAACTACCCGAACTATTGTGTTGGCTTCATAAAAACACATACACCCTATTAAATTAGTATAAAAATATAGTTTGAATAATGATATACATGGACATATAAAACACAAGCAATGTACAATTACAAGTTATGCACACTTACACTTAATTATAGATGTACAAATTAAGAATTAAGCATGTCATGAGTACATGACACATGAAAGTTCGGGTAATTCGGGTATTTCGGGTACCCGATTGTGATACCCGAATTACCCAGAATAATTTCGGGTTTTGCAAGTTACTACCCGAAATTCCCGAACAAAATTCGGGTTTCGGGTATTTCGGGTTCGGGTTCGGGTATTCCGGGTTCGGGTTTCGGGTTACGGGTTTTTTGCCCAGCCCTAGCTGTCAGAACCCTTCGGGGGCCAGCCTACGAACCCCTGATCAGTAGTGGGCGCGGAGCCCGGGTGGCCTGAGGCGGCCGTTGAACCCTTCCGAGGGGCCAGCCTTCGAACCTCTGACCAGTAGTGGGCGCAGAGCCCGAGTGCTCTGAGGCGGCTGTTGAACCCTTCCGAGGGGCCAGCCTTCGAACCTCTGATCAGTAGGGGGGTTTGGGGCCCGCTTCCTTCGTGGAGAAGGATCCCTTTCGGAGTATCCCCTTTCCCGGTCCCTGTGGCAAGAGAGAGAAAGAGAAAGTGGAAAAGGATACGAAATCGAACGACGTGGCGCACCTTTTTTGACGCGGTCATTATGGTGGAGGTGAAGTGTCGCCTGCTTCGCCTGCCAAAGGTGCTGCCTGTCCTGCCGCAGAGTTAATGTGACGGGACGAGTGGTTCGCGGGGCAGCCGTTGTGCGTGCGCGAGCCATTCGAGGAACGGAACACGGGCGCGTCATCTTCACTCCATGAGAGAGGGCTCTTTTGCTGTCCCAGGAGGGGGCGTGAGCTTGCTGACAACTTGACTGCTGCTTTCGCCCGCCTGCCACCGTCATTACTGTTGGCCCATTTCTGGCCGTATCGACCGTCGCGCCTTCTCCCGCGGCTGACTGACCCATGACCGATGTGCTCGGTTGGCACCGTTGGGTCATGCGCAGGGTCGCCTCGAGTCGCGGCACCGGTTCCACAGTCGAGAAGGCGCGGTACTGGCGCGAGTGGCGGTGCAGTTTCTCGCACGTAGTAACCGGCGCGTCGGTTACATGACGTGTGGGCTTGGGCCTCCATGCTGGACGCGTCGAAGTCGAAAGGGTGCGCCCCCTTGGTGCGGTTGCATGTCGCCTGCATGGCGGTCCGCCCTTTCACCCGCTGGTCCAGGCGATAGTGGAGGGATGCTTGTAACCGCTGGGCAGCTGCGCGCACCGCGTGCGGCGGTTTTGGCTCCTTCTATCCTAGGCCAGCTTGCATGACGCGTGGGACCCAGCCCTCGTGTCGTAGGGGGGGGACCTTGGAGCGTGTTGGAGAAGACTCGGCCCGCGACGGCTGAGGACGCAAGTGGGGAGAGTCGCCTTTAAAAGGAGGGTGACCCCCTTGGATGGCAACCATGTCTTCGCACTCTCCTCATGCATCGCGCCCTTCCACCTTCCGAGCCCCCGGATGGGGAGCACTCGCGTCGCTTTCGTCTTGCTGTCGTTGGAGGAACGCAACTTCGTGGAAGTTGGTACCTTTCAGCCATCGTTCGGCTTCAAGGATTTTCATCAGGCAGCCCGGCTGCATCCCCTCACCGGTGGTCACCCAAGACGGTGACCACCAGTTTGATGGTGGGGAGAAGCGAGCCGGGCTGCGGCCTCCGCCCCTCCCTCAGCTTCAAGGATGTTCATCATCCTTGCTGGGGCGGAGAGCGAGGTGAGCTGGAGCTCTACCTCCCGCACGAGTCGGCTGGCCACCTCTTCTTCCAGCTTTTGGGGGTGGAAACCATCCTCCAGCTCTGTGGAGGAGGCGTCCTCCAGCCATGCCGGGGAAGGCAAACTGTTGCTGCCCAGCTAGGATGCAACATTCTGTCCTCGCTTTCGTGGTGAGGACGGGAGTGAGGACCTGCCGGTGCGCTTTGGGGCGGCCGGCGCTCGCTGGTGCGGCGCTGGTGGACAGGCGGACGCCGCCGTCGGTGCTGACGTGGTGGCAGCCGAAGAAAGCTTCTCCGCCGACAAGCCCGTCAGCGCTGCCCGCGGACCGACCTCCGGTTCTTTGGCTTTAATGTCTGGTTCGCGTCCCTTGAGTGGGGACGCGAACGAGAGCCTTCCAGCTGCAGCGTCCGTCCTGGGACCATCGCTGCTACTGCAGAGGTCGCTGGCGAGTCGCCCGGAGCTTGTCGCCCCGCAGGCTCTCCGGTGTGGAGGTTGTTCATACCCGCGGGGGCGGAACCGGAGTTCCGTTTGTAATGGCACCTTGAATGCCGGTGTCTGTTCATTGTGGTTGTCGGGGCCTGAACGTGTATGTATTTTTGGCATGAAGTCGTGTTTTTTCCTTATTTCGAGCACTAGGACTCGCCTGTCGGCTAACTGAACCCCTTAACCAAGTGTGAGTCGCCTCGTGCGAAGGTGACGAGTGAGGTATCTGTATCCCGGAGGCGTAGGAGTCCCTCGGCTCGGTCGGCCTTGCCGCCCGAGGCTTCTCTTGCTTAGTTAAAGGAACCCTCGGCCACTCTGCGGTGAGCCGGGGCCGAAGGCAGCGGTGTCAGCATGAACAGAGGCAGAGTTGGCTCGAAAAGAAGACTTCGTCGGCTGGAGCCTGGCCGGGCCGTCCACTGGCGGGACCAGCGCCGGAGTCGAGTTGCCGAGGCCACGAGCCGAGCTGGTGTCCTCGGGGGACAGCTGGCTGAGGCTTTGGGGCGGCCGGCCGAGCCGTCTGCTCGGGCCGGGTTCCTGGAGGAGACCCTGGCGACGATGGCCCGGGCGTGGTGCTGACGTCGTCCTTCGAAGCGGAGATCCTTCGCCCGTGTTGCCATCCGAGGCTCGGTCGGACTTCACCGAAGGTGGAGTTGACGCCGAGGGTGTTGCTGCTCCCCCTCCATCGACGTCTGAGCCTGCAGGATCGGTTCGCCTGTAGTATGCATATGTTTTTTGCGGCCGCCGAGGCCCAAACATACTGTCGTCGCGTTGTAAAGCTGTGTTTCTTTTCCTCTTGTTTCGAGTATCTGGACTTATTTGTCGGTAACAGAATTGTTTGTCCGAGCGAGAGTTACTTTTCACGGAAGGTGATGAGTGAGGTATCCGTATCCCGGAGGCATAGGAGTCCCTCGGCTCGGTTGGCCTTGCCGCTTACGTGTACTCTTGCTCGTCCGTAGGATTCTGCTATCGATATAGTCGAGAAGGCACGAAAAATCGTTTCGGCAGAAAAGTTTCTGAGCATTAAGACTTGTTTGGTCAGCGGAATCGCTTATCCGAGCGTGAGTTACTTATCGCAGAAGGTGATGAGTGAGGTATCCGTATCCCGGAGGTGTAGGAGTCCCTCGGCTCGGTCGGCCTTGGCTGCTTACGTGTACTCCGTCGTTTTCAGGATCCCTCTTTTGAAGTAGTCAAAAAGCACAAAAGACGTTCTGGCAGAAAGACCTTTTCCGAGGAAAATTTTGACGCAGAGGGGGTTCCCCCCTTCTAGCCCCCGAGGGAGGGTCGGGCTTTGCCGAGGCAAGGCTGACCCTTCCTTGATGGTTAGACTTCATATGTAAACGAGGTATATGAACGACTTGAAAACATCTTAATGGTAGAAGCGACGTAGATGTCGGATGTTCCAAGCGTTGTTGTAGACCTCGCCTTGACTGTTGGCCAGCTTGTACGTCCCGGGCTTCAAAACCTTGGCGATGACGAACGGTCCTTCCGAGGGAGGCGTGAGCTTGTGCCGCCCTCGGGCGTCTTGTCGTAATCAAAGCACCAAGTCGCCCACCTGGAGGTCTCGGGACCGAACCCCTCGGGCGTGGTAGCGTCGCAGGGACTGCTGATATCGCGCCGAGTGTAGTAAGGCCATGTCCCGAGCCTCTTCCAGCTGGTCCAGTGAGTCTTCTCGGTTGGTTCGATTGCTTTGGTCGTTGTACGCCCTCGTCCTCGGGGAACCATATTCTAAGTCTGTGGGCAAGATGGCCTCGGCCCCATAGACTAGAAAGAACGGTGTGAAGCCCGTGTCTCGGCTCGACGTTGTCCTCAGACTCCAGACCACCGAGGGGAGTTCCTTCATCCATCGCCTGCCAAACTTGTTGAGGTCGTTGTAGATCTATGGCTTGAGTCCTTGCATAATCATGTCGTTGGCACGTTCTACCTGCCCATTCGTCATGGGGTGAGCCATGGCGGCCCAGTCCACCCGGATGTGGTGATCCTCGCAGAAGTCCAGGAACTTTCTGCCAGTGAACTGGGTGTCGTTGTCGGTGATGATGGAGTTCGGGACCCCGAAGCGATGGATGATGTTGGTGAAGAATGCCACCGTCTGTTCGGACCTGATGATGTTTAGGGGTCGGACCTCGATCCACTTGGAGAATTTGTCGACGGCGACCAGCAGGTGCGTGTAGCCCCCGGGTGCCTTCTGCAAGCGACCGACGAGGTCCAGACCCCACACAACAAACGGCCAGGTGATGGGTATTGTTTGCAGACCCTGAGCGGGTAGGTGCGTTTGCCTTGCATAGAATTGACACCTTTGGCAGGTGCGGACAATTCTAGTGGCGTCGGACACCACGGTCGGCCAGTAGAAACCTTGTCGGAAAGCGTTTCCAACAAGGGCTCGAGGTGCTGCGTGATGACCGCAAGCCCCCGAGTGTATTTCTTGTAAGAGCTCCTGGCCTTCGACGATGGTTATGCATCGCTGGAGGATGCCTGAGGGGCTGCGGTGGTAGAGCTCCTTCCCGTCCCCCAACAAGACGAACGACTTGGCGCGCCGCGCCAGTCGCCGAGCTTCGGCTCGATCGAGGGGCAGCTCTCCTCGGTGGAGATATTGCAGGTACGGGGTCTGCCAGTCTCGATTAGGCAGGGCCCCATTCTGCTCTTCCTCGACGCGCAGTGCCTCACCCTCGGGGGCCGAGGGTGCCTCGGGCTGAGCCGAGGGCACCTCGGGCAGGGCCGAGACCTTCTCGGGCTCGGGCGTGTCGTTTGTCTTGACTGAGGGTTGATGTAGGTCCCGGGAGAAGACGTTCGGGGGAACCGTTGTTCGCGCCGAAGCTATCTTCGCTAGCTCGTCCGCAGTCTCGTTGTACCGCCGGACGACGTGGTTGAGCTCGAGCCCATAGAACTTGTCTTCCAGGCGCCGAACCTCGTCGCAGTAGGCTTCCATCTTCGGGTCGCGGCAGTGGGAGTTCTTCATGACTTGGTCGATGACAAGCTGCGAGTCACCGCGAGCGTCGAGGCGTCGGACCCCTAGCTCGATGGCGATGCGCAACCCGTTGACCAGAGCCTCGTACTCAGCCACGTTGTTGGACGCCGGGAAATGGAGGCGCAACACGTAGCGGAGGTGCTTCCTGAGGGGCGAGATGAAGAGCAGGCCCGCGCCTGCCCCTGTTTTCATCAGCGACCCGTCGAAAAACATGGTCCAGAGTTCCGGTTGGATCGGAGCCGTTGGAAGCTAGGTGTCGACCCATTCAGCCACAAAGTCCGCTAAGACTTGGGACTTGATGGCCTTCCGAGGGGCGAACGAGATTGTCTCGCCCATGATTTCCACTGCCCACTTTGCAATCCTACCCGAGGCCTCTCGGCACTGGATGATCTCCCCTAGGGGGAAGGATGACACCACAGTCACCGGATGAGACTCGAAGTAGTGTCGCAACTTCCGCCGCGTTAGAATCACTGCGTACAGCAGCTTCTGAATTTGGGGGTAGCAGATCTTGGTCTCGGACAGTACCTCACTAATGAAGTAGACCGGCCTCTGGACGGGCAATGCTTGCCCTTCTTCTCGTCTCTCAACCATGATCGCGGCGCTGACCACCTGAGTGGTAGCGGCGACGTAGATCAAAAGGGCTTCTCCGGCAGCGGGGGGCACCAGGATGGGTGCGTTCGTAAGGGGCGCCTTCAGGTTCCCGAGGGCTTCCTCGGCCTCAGGGGTCCAAGTGAAGCACTCAGTCTTCCTTAAGAGGCGGTACAGAGGTAGGCCTCTTTCGTCGAGGCGCGAGATGAAGCGGCTCAGAGCCGCAAGGCATCCCATGACCCTCTGTACGCATTTCAAGTCCTTGATGGGCCCCATGTTGGTGATGGTCGCGATTTTCTCCGGGTTGGCCTCGATGCCCCGCTCGGAGACGATGAACCCCAAGAGCATGCCTCGGGGGACTCCGAAGACGCACTTCTCGGGATTGAGTTTTACGCCTCTCGCCTTGAGACACCGGAATGCCGTTTCAAGGTCGGAGAGGAGGTCGGAGGCTTTCCTCGTCTTGACTACGATGTCATCGACGTAAGCCTCGACCGTTCGACCAATGTGCTCTCCGAACACGTGGTTCATGCACCTTTGGTACGTCGCACCCGCATTCCTCAAACCAAATGGCATAGTGACGTAGCAGTACATGCCAAAGGGAGTGATGAAAGAAGTCGCGAGCTGGTCGGACTCTTTCATCCTGATTTGGTGATACCCTGAGTAGGCATCGAGGAAAGACAGGGTTTCGCACCCAGCAGTGGAATCCACGATTTGATCGATGCGAGGCAGAGGGTAGGGAACCTTCGGACATGCTTTGTTTAGACCAGTGTAGTCTACACACATCCCCCATTTCCCTCCTTTCTTTCTCACAAGCACAGGGTTGGCAAGCCATTCGGGATGGAATACCTCTTTGATGAACCCTGCGGCCATCAGCTTGTGGATCTCCTCGCCTATGGCTCTGCGCTTTTCTTCGTCGAATCGGCGCAGAGGCTACTTCACGAGTCGGGCTCCAGCTCGGATATCCAGCGAGTGCTCGGCGACATCCCTCGGTATGCCAGGCATGTCCGAGAGACTCCACGCAAAGACTTCGGCGTTCACGTGGAGAAAGTCGACGAGCACTGCTTCCTATTTGGGGTCGAGCTCGGAGCCGATCCGGATCTGCTTGGAGGCGTCGTTGCTGGGGTCGAGAGGGACGGACTTAACCGTCTCTGCTGGCTCGAAGTTGCCGGCGTGGTGCTTCAAGTCTGGCGCCTCCTTGGAGAGGCTCTCCAGGTCGGCGATGAGGGCCTTAGATTCGGCGAGGGCCTCGGCGTACTCCACGCACTCCACGTCGCATTCGTACGTGTGTCGGTACATGGGGCCGACAGTGATGACCCCGTTGGGGCCCGACATCTTGAGCTTGAGATAGGTGTAGTTGGGGACATCCATGAACTTGGCGTAGCATGGCCTCCCCAGTACTGTGTGGTAGGTTCCTCGGAACTCGACCACCTCGAACGTGAGGGTTTCCCTTTGGAAGTTGGAGGGAGTCCCGAAGCAGACGGGCAGATCGAGTTGTCCGAGGGTTGGACACGTTTTCCGGGGATGATCCCGTGAAAAGGCGTCGCGCCTGCCCGGATCGAGGACAGATCGATCTGCAGGAGCCCGAGGGTCTCGGCGTAGATGATGTTGAGGCTGCTGCCTCCGTCCATGAGGACCTTGGTGAGCCTGACGTTGCCGATGGCGGGGTCGACAACGAGCGGATACTTCCCCGGGCTCGGCACGCGGTCGGGGTGGTCGCCTTGGTCGAAGGTGATGGGCTTGTCGGACCAGTCTAGGTAGACTGGCGCCGCCACCTTTACCGAGCAGACCTCCCGACGCTCTTGCTTGCGGTGCCGAGCCGAGGCGTTCGCCACTGGCCCACCGTAGATCATGAAGCAGTCGTGGACCTCGGGGAACTCCTCTGCCTTGTGATCCTCCTTCTTGTCGTTGTTGTGGGCCCTGCCACCCTCCGCAGGTGGCCCGACCTTGTGAAAGTGGCGCCGAAGCATGACGCACTCCTCAAGGGTGTGCTTGACGGGCCCCTGATGATAGGGGCACGGCTCCTTGAGCATCTTATCGAAGAGATTGGCACCCCCAGGAGGTTTCCGAGGGTTCTTGTACTCAGCGGCGGCGATAAGGTCCGCATCGGCGGCGTCGCGTTTTGCTTGCGACTTCTTCTTGTCCTTCTTCTTGGTGCCGCGCTGAGTGGACGCCTCGGGGACATTTTCCGGCTGGCGGCCCTGGGGTTGCTTGTCCTTCTAGAAGATGGCCTCAACCGCCTCCTGGCCAGAGGCGAACTTGGTGGCGATGTCCATCAGCTCGCTCGCCCTGGTGGGGGTCTTGCGACCCAGCTTGCTCACCAGGTCACGGCAGGTGGTGCCGGCGAGGAACGCGTCGATGACGTCCGAGTCGGTGACGTTGGGCAGCTCGGTGCGCTGCTTCGAGAATCGCCGGATGTAGTCCTAGAGAGACTCTCCCCGCTGCTGGCGGCAGCTTCGGAGATCCCAGGAGTTCCTAGGACGTATGTACGTGCCCGGGAAGTTGCCGGCGAAGGCTTGGACCAGGCCGTCCCAGTTGGAGATCTGCCCCGGAGGCAGATTCTCCAGCTAGGCTCGAGCGGTGTCGGAGAGGAACAGGGGGAGGTTGCGGATGATGAGGTTTTCATCGTCCGTTCCACCCAGCTGGCAGGCCAGTCGATAGTCCGCGAGCCACAATTCCGGCCTCGTCTCCCCTGAGTACTTTGTGATGGTAGTCGGGGTTCGGAACCGGGTCGGGAACGGCGCCCGTCGTATGGCCCAGCTGAAAGCCTACGGACCGGGTGGTTCGGGTGAGGGACTCCGATCCTCCCCGCTGTCGTAGCGTCCCCCACGCCTGGTGTGGTAGCCTCGGTGCACCCTCTCGTCGAGGTGGGCTCGACGGTTGCGGTGGTGGTGCTCGTTGACGAGGCGACCCGGGGCCACAGGCGCCGTGTTGCGCGTGCGCTCGGTGTGGACCGAGGCTTCCCGCATAAATCGGGAAGTCGCGGCGCGATGCTCCGAGGGGTACCCCTGCCTTCGGGAGGCAGAGCTTTCGGCCCGTCGGTCTGCGGCATCCTCCAGGAGATTCTTGAGCTCTCCTTGGATACGCCACCCTTCGGTGGTCGATGGTTCCGGCATTGCGCGGAGTAGTATTGCTGCTGCAGCCAGGTTCTGGCCGACCCCACTAGAAGCCGGTGGCAGCCTTGCCCTGATGTTGTCGGCAATGCGGTGCTGGATGCCCTGGGGTAGATGACGCGCTTCTCCGGCCAGTGCTTGGTCTACCCATTCCTGCCTGATGTTCCGCCGGAACTGCTCAAGTGTTCCTACTCCCTCGTCGAGCCTGGTCTGCATCTCGCGGATTTGCTCGAGCTGTGCGTCCTGACCCCCCGCAGGGACTGGGACCACAGCTAGCTCCCGAATTATGTCAACGCGAGGCGCAAGCCTAGGGGGGTCGTCGTTTTCCGGCATACCAAGATGGTTGCCTTCACCAGGACCCCCTAGATCGATGTGGAAACATTCACGACTTGGGCCGCAGTCCTCGTCGCCGAAGCTGCGGCTACCATTGGAACAATCGGAGAGGCAGTAGTCGCATGCGGTCATGAAGTCCTGCATGGCACTGGGGTTACCGAGCCGGGAGAAATCCCAACAAAAGTCGGGCTCGTCATCTTCCTCGGAACTCGAGGGTCCGTAGGTCGAGACGACCGTCAGTCTGTCCCAGGGCGACCGCATATGGTACCCCGGAGGGCTGGTATATGCCTCTATGAAGGCTTCCACCGAAGCTAGGTCGCTTGGTGGGTCAAAGCTGAATCCAAAAGGCACGAGACGGGAATCGGTACCTCTTGGTCGACGGGCGGTGACGAAGTCGCGTCAGGGGTGGACTGCACTGTTGTCTCAGGTACGAGGGCGACGCCCAGCAAGTCCTTCACGAGCGTGCTGGCGTCGTCCGTCTGCTCGGAGTTGGCGTGTTGCGGGGAGACGGCGCTCGTCTTCGTCTCAGACGCAAGGTCGAAGCCCGACGTGTCCCCCGCTGGGGCGCCGACGTCGTCGACTTGCTCGACAACCGACGAGGTGCCGCCTCCTGCTTGGCCATGGTTGCCCCGCCTCCTCCTCCGTCGGCGGGGGAGGTGACGGGACAAACCCGGATGTTGTTCTTCCGCCACATGGGGAAGACGTCGTTGGTTCCACTGCCGGTGGGCGGGCTGACGACCGCCATTGTCGCTGTCGCGCGGCGGAGGAAGGAGTACCATGTCGTAGCCACCGTCGAGAGACATGAACTCAAGACTCCCGAAACGGAGCACCGTCCCGGGCTGGAAAGGTTGCTGGAGACTACCCATCTGGAGCTTGACGGGAAGCTGTTCGTCAACACGCAGCAGGCCCCTACCTGGCGCGCCAACTATCGGCGTTTCGACCCCGGGGGTCCCTGGACCGACGAGTGAATTGTCGCCGCGTGCCCCAGCCCAGATGGGTCGGCGCGAGACAGAGCACGAAGGGTGGGGGGAGAAACAGGCAAAAGGGGAAACCCGCGGCCTTCATGTTGCCCTGCGCCCAGGTCGGGTGCGCTTGCAGTAGGGGGTTACAAGCGTCCGCGTGGGAGAGAGAGAGCCTTATGCGCCGGCCCGTTCCCCCGCGCGGTCAACCTTTTCGTATGAGAGCCCTGGACCTTCCTTTTATAGGCATAACGAGAGGGTCCAGGTGTACAATGGGGGGTGTAGCAGTGTGCTAACGTGTCTAGTAGAGAGGAGCTAGAGCTCTAAGTACATGTCGTCGTGGCAGTCGGAGAGGTTTTGGCACCCTGTTCATGTGATGTCGTGGCCGTCGGAGGAGCGCTGGAGCCCTGTGGAAGGACAGCTGTCGGGGTTGTCGAATCCTTGCTGACATCTCCTTGCTTCCGTAAGGGGCTGAGAGCCGCCGTCGTCATGGAGCATGCGGGGTGCCATCATTATTTGTTTATCGGGGCGAGCCAGATGGGACGCTGGTCTTGTTCCCCGTAGCCTGAGCTAGCTAGGGGTAGGGTAATGATGGCCCCCCCTGTGACGTGGTCGGTCCGAGCCCTAGGTCGGGCGAGGCGGAGGCTCCTCCGAGGTCGAGGTTGAGTCCGAGCCCTGGGGTCGGGCGAGGCGGAGTTCATCGTCTTCCGGAGCCGAGACTGAGTCCGAGCCCTGGGGTCGGGCAAGGCGGACTTCGTCGTCTTCCGGAGCCGAGGCTGAGTCCGAGCCCTGGGGTCGGGCGAGGCGGACTTCGTCGTCTTCCGGAGCCGAGGCTGAGTCCGAGCCCTGGGGTCGGGCGAGGCGGAGTTCGTCGTCTTCCGGAGCCGAGGCCGAGTCCGAGCCCTGGGGTCGGGCGAAGCGGAGTCCGTCGTCCAGCGTCGAGGTTGAGCCCGAGCCCTGGGGTCGGGCGAGGCGGAGCTTCCTATGGCGCCCGAGGCTGGACTTAGCTGCTGTCAGCCTCACTCTGTTGAGTGGCACAGCAGTCGGAGCGACGCAGGCGACGCTGTTTTCTTGTCAGGTCGGTCAGTGGAGCGGCGAAGTGACTGTGGTCACTTCGGCTCTGTCGACTGAAGAGCGCGCGTCAGGATAAGGTGTCAGGCGATCCTTGCATTAAATGCTCCTGCGATACGGTCGGTTGGCGTGGCGATCTGGCCAAGGTTGCTTCTCTGCGAAGACTGGGCCTCGGGCGAGCCGAAGGTGTGTCCGTTGCTTGAGGGGGCCCTCGGGCGAGACGTGAATCCTCCGGGGTCGGCTGCCTTTGCCCGAGGCTGGGCTCGGGCGAGGCGAGATCGTGTCCCTTGAGTGGACTGGGCCTTGACCTTAATCGCGCCCGTCAGGCCTTTGCAGCTTTGTGCTGATGGGGTTACCAGCTGAGATTAGGAGTCTTGGGGGTACCCCTAATTATGGTCAATGGCATAATTACAGCAGAGAATGGAGTTGTGTCAAGGTTTACACGCGGTAAAGAAGGGGATATTGCCAAGGTTAAGATAAGTAAAACACTGCTCTTCAATATTTGGTTAGGAGATTGGAGATTTTAAATAACACACATAATGTAATCACAAAGGTAGGATAGAGTGATGAGAAGGGTAAAGAAAATAACAAACGAAACACAACAAAGGAGTTAAAAACTCGTAGATGACGAATAGGATACGACCAAGGGAAAAGTAGGTAAAGTACGATGCTCAGATTGAGATGGAAAAGAGGATATTTTAAAGGTCGGTATAAGATAAACATCAAGGTAAGATATAGAGGTGATAAGGATAAAGGTGATAATGATGTAAAGCATAATTCATGGTCAGAGTTAAGGCAAGACTCGCAAAGTAACAAGGTGGAGAAAACAATCAAGGATAAGATAAGTGAGATTCCAACATAAGAGTTGAAGTAAAAACTCATTAACGAAGGAAGTTACAAGGAATAACGAGATCACCAAGGATGTGCAAAATGAAATGCCCGCTCATGGATCATTCGGAAACAAGGGTGATCAAGGGCATGTTAACTGAAATGTCTCAGACAGATATTGGGACATAAAGGTAAGCATATATAAAAATAAGAGTATGCAAGATTCCAATGGTACGAGCATACCAAGACCAAGAGAGTACAAATTGCCAAAAAGATAACGACTTAACAATAGAATAGGAAAGGGTCTCAAAAGACAGTAAGATCATGGACATATAAACTGAAATGTTTAAATGGGGTACAAAGTTTTTAGAAGTAGGTATTCGAATTAAGGGATAAGGGTATTGAAGAGTCTAACAGTACGAGAATGTCAATACCAAGGGAATAGGGATCGCTAAATGGTAGAAATTTAACGATGGATAAGGAAAGAATCACAGAAGACCAAGAGGTTATGGTCAAGGGACACCTACAAAGATGTCGCAAGCACAAGGGTGAGATCAGATCTAATAGATTGAGAAAAGTATAGATCATACTAGAATAAAATACTTTTAGCAAGGGGGCATATAGGAGCACAACATAGAATTAGTGGAGGTGACTAATATTTTGAAGCAGAATCAAGGATGAGGTGAAGTAATAATCATTAAGTCCTTAAAACGGCCAATGCTACTCTAGGTCAGCGGTCCTACAGTCAGCACGACTTTGATACCACTTATGTCACACCCGGTTTTGAAGGTAAACCGAATGCGAACCATGTACGTGCCAGGATCAGTAATTCACGTACACGGCGATTACATAAATGACTCATCATAGCACAATGCTTCGAATTACAATAAAGAGTAAGTAATAATATTACAGACTAGAGCCATTTACATAATATAAATCAAAGTACACAGAATCGAAACGTAGCCAACGTAAACAACCCACCACAGGCAGCTGACTGGGGGAGGTCGCTAGCCTAATCCTCGAACTCGTCGAAGTCCTAGAACTCCTAGAGATCCGCCTCGACGACTTCTTTACCTGAGCATAGATTGCACCAAAGGCAACCTGGTGTTTTGTGAAAGCAAGGGTGAGTACACATCAACGTACTCAGCAAATGTCCCGTTTGGCTGAGGTGGACGAGCTTTATGTGGGGTTTAGCTCAAGCAGTTGCTTTTAGTTGGTTAGGTATTTATTATTAGTGGAAGCCAAGTTTTATCATATAACCAACCTGTGAATCATTTCCTCATCGAGGAACATCATTATCATCATCGAACCAAAACCATAAATATAACCATTGTATCTTAGATCATATGTATCTCTAATCAAAGAGGATCCCAAGGCCGCTCTTAACCGTGAGCACGGCTGATATATCAGTTTCATTACCCTCTGCAGAGGTCGCACACTTTACCCATGAGCCGTGATTCCCGTTTTGCCCGGGGATCATGACTCCCCATTGATCACTTCCTAGGTGGTCCGGCAGGGTATCACTACGTAGCCTTTACAAAGATTCCCTAGAGGTCATAGCCGTCCGTTAGGTTTCTCCAGTTTGATAAACACAGTACCTCTCCCCGCAGGAGGGTGACTAACAAAAGCAAAACGAAAGAACCTCGGCACTCAGCCTCGGCAGAGCAAGCACTGTGCCTGGACCCCATTGACGGCACGACGGC
This sequence comes from Zea mays, assembly GCF_902167145.1. Taxonomy (NCBI): domain Eukaryota; kingdom Viridiplantae; phylum Streptophyta; class Magnoliopsida; order Poales; family Poaceae; genus Zea; species Zea mays. Next base: position 204,694,534 of record NC_050097.1, on the reverse strand, counting down.
GAAGCAACTACACCTCTAGTTCCTCTAATTAATTAGCTAAGGGCATCCCATTTCACCCTCATGGTTACAATGTTATCCCGGGTGGTCTCTCAACGAACAGGTCCTTACAGAGAGGTACTCGGGAAACAGCCCGAGTCCCCTTAATTGCCACAAGTATATCATCATATCCAGAATAAAATTATAGTATCATCATTGTATCTCATCATGTTCATTGATTAAAGTAAAGCGCTAGCATGTAGCTAACCATAGTAATCCAAAAGGTAAATCAAGGACCAGGTAAATAGAAAGCTAGTAAATCCTTAGGTTTCAATTAAGTAGTGCAGGACAGTGAATTATAAATAGATAGGACATAATGGGTCAGAGGACACTTGCCTTCACCAAACAGATGCTCAGGGTCTTCAATCTCGTAGAACTCGAAGAACCAGATCACTTGGTCGCCAACGCTTGACGTCGATTCCTCGAAGCTCAGAAACGAATCACGATCTATTCGCGACGCGCAGCCAATACGAACAGGCATAGACAAACAACCATATACATGCATAAGGACATTACACCATACAAAGGAAACCATTATAAAAACATGTACTAAAAAATAGAGATCGCTTCTACAGTCACGCGAGGAAATAAGCGCTGAAATCAAAACTATGGTTGAGACGGTATGGTTTTCGGAAGGTTTACATAATAAACGTGTAACCTTTGTTCTAGGTCGATTTTAATTAATATAAATCATTTGCGGAAGATACTCTAAAGAAATATCTAATGTGGCATTAATCGAGATTGTAATTCGATCGGAACCCACATTTTTAAACTGGTCGGATTATATTTATGAACATGACATATAAGACTCGCTATGTTTAAACATATAATAAATTAATAAACGACACGATATACGGGTACCACTAAATTATATTATAAAACGAATATTGAATATAACGTCTAAGTCGGCATAATCGCTTAACAGGTTCGATCGAACTATTATTTTAACTAACCGGCGCTAAACAAGAAAATAATTATTTAACATATACGATGCGACGAAGCGATTTTATCAAAGCGTCTGAATAGCGATTTATGCGAGCGGCGACTTGAGTGAACGACGTGTGAATTAGCACGCGCGACGTCACGCGAAACAACCCTACGACACGCGTGAAGGAGCACACGGACAGCGCGCATGACAACACGTGACCATGTGCGACTGACGCATGATGACGCACGCGAACAGCACGTGACAATACACGAACCATACGTGTGGCGTGGATGCGCGAACGAACGACGCCGTACAAACAACACGCGAAGGACACGCAAAACAGCATGCCACCGCATGCGGAACAGGCCACGGGACAGGCGGAGAAAAACTAATTAGATGTCGTGCTTAAACTAAACAAGTATTAAATAAATAAAGGTATTTAGGTTAATATAAACCATGTTAATGTTTATTATCAAAGCGCAAGTTGAACACTATACTTTTAATCTAATTAGAATATTAATCTAACAAATATTAGTTGAGTAAACCTTAAGTTAACTATCTAAAATATGCATCCTGACAAATTAACATTATTAACATAAGTGTTTATAAGCAAAAACAATTTATTATCACGCGCAGACGCCGCGCGACATACGTGACTCAACGCGCGGACAACGCGGTGCGACGTGCACGATCCGCACGCGCGACACGCGAAGACAACATGTGGAGATGCGCGCAAACCAGCACGCTCGACCCAACACGCCATCGCGCGCGGAATAGCATGCGAGACATACATAAAATACGTGACGCACATACACTAAGCGAATATTAATGTAAAATATTTGAGTTAGCATTAATCAAATTAACGACTATTTGTAAAGCGCAAGTTAGAACTATAAATTAGTTTTAATTGAAAAGTCGTTCCTTAGCCACTATCGAATGGACAAATAATTAATTACTTCAAATCTGTGACATACCAAAATAGTGTTACTAATACGAAATTGATGCTGTTACGGAGTTAAGGTGACTGAAACGAGTCACGACAGATTTATGACGCAAATTATAATAAATAAATAGCATCTCTCGAATTTAGACTACGTGGCGCGATTCTATTGGTCGAGCCGAAGTCACACGAATGACCACATGGAAAACAGCCACATAGGATCTAGAGAGGTGGGATCTCATGTGGCTAGCTTCTTCCCAAATTCCAACCGCACTGCTGGTTTCTTCTCATCTCCTTAGCACGAACCGCACAACCACTCTTTCTCTGTCTTCTTCAATCTTAGGGAAAAGAACAGAGAACAACATGGGGAGAAGGAAGGAGAGGGGATCGGCCATAGGGCTCGACCGAGGGAGGACAGGAGCAGCTAGACGCCGAGCCGCTGGCCGTTCACCGGGGTTGTTGGCCGCCACGCCGAGCACCATTGCTGCCAGCCGAGGACAGAGGGAAAAGGAGTCGAGTCTGCGAAAAGAAAGAGCAGAGATGGGGAGGGGCTTCAACCAGGCCCTGGACGCCACACAGGGGTTGTCCGAGGCTGGCCGCCGGGCCACTGCGCGAGCAGGGGCGAACCTCCAGGAACTCGCGCACAGGGATGCGTGAGAGAGGCGGGCTGGGCAGGGAGCGCCAGGTCTGGCCGGGAGTGGAGCTCGTCGGGGCGCTGGCCGCCGGGGCTGGCCGTGACAGCCTCGCGTGCTGGGCTCGCGGAAGGGGGCAAGGCAGAGGGGGTCAGACGCGCTGAGGGAGCAGGGGCTGGGGGCGCGGGCATGGCCGGCCGAGGCCTCGTCGGCTGGCCGTGCCGCGCTGGGGCGGGCTGCTGGTCGCACAGGGACGGTCGCTGCCGATCGCCAAGAACGGACGGGCGAAGAGTAGGGGAGGAAGGAGATGGAGGGGACTCACCGATGCCTAGTAACTGCCGGGTGTCTGCTCCAGCGCGATCTGGATGAGAGGGAAGACGAGAGGTTATGCGACAGTGAGGTGGGTTTATATAAAAAACGAGCGCGGGAATGGTTGCCCAAATTGTCGCAGAATGCGTCGCGACCAAGCGAATGAGGCGGTTGCGAACACGACGACGACAAACACGAGCAGCACGACGTTTGCGAGGAAAGACATTTTAATGATCCCACAAAAAGTACACGAGATCTAGAACGGGCTTGGCGAGAGGAATCGTTTATATATATTATCGACTTTCCAAGGTTTTGTAGTTTTCGCAAATACTGAATTTTAGCTACTTTATTTAAGATTAGAAAAACTAAAATTCATATTTTAGTACTCAAAGAAACGTTTCGAAGGTTCCCGAAAACAAATTCCGGAAACAAGATCAAGATAATTCGATATAGTTTGAATTACCTTTGCACTCATAAACGCTATGCAACAAAATGAATGCAACAATCAAAGTTTCTCTAGGATTTTATTTTATTACGCCAAAAACTCATATATATATATATAATAGAATTAATATCCATTATTTAGAAACAACAAAGAGAGAAGGAAAGCAAGTGAAGAGGGTAACACCTGAATTTGATGGATATTAGAAAAGAAATTTTATACCCCCAAATTCAGGGTGTTACAAATCTAACCACCTTAACAGGAATCTCGCCCCGAGATTCAAGAAGAAGCTAGCAAGAAAAACAAGATCGGTTCATCGGTTGTTCACAAGACCCTACAAATAGATCTACCCACTAACAAGAGACTCATCACTCTCTCGGCTCAACTCTTATGTTCAGCAACCTCCCGCCTTTATCAGTTGTTTGAATTACTTTGTACTTTGAGCGAGTGAAGACAATTTCTTCTGGATCATCACTGGTTGAGTTCTGCTTGAAGGCCTTCTTCATGAGCCGGTCTAGACGCTTCTTGGGGCATTGGCAAATGAAGTGTCCTTCTTCCTTGCAGTAGAAACAAGCACCTCTTACTTTGACCTCTCTGCGAGTCAGCTTTGCTTGATTGCCAGCAGATGATGGATGACCGGTTGCCTGCATGCTGAACAACTGAGCTTGATTTGATTCTCCTGTTTGGGTATTCATTAGCTCTAGTGCTTCTGCTTGCGGTTGAGGTGGTTTAATCTTGTACCCAAACATTTTTCTGGTCCTCTTGTTGTTCTTCATTCCATTCAGCAGATGTCTATGTGACTCATCCTTCCTTTTCACCACTATCGAGGTTGGAATCTTGTCGTTGACATTATTCACTTTATCTTCATTGGGATTCATCATCTAGGTAGGGGAAAAAGGGAGAGTGAGACAAGGTTTCACAAGGTTCATGATATATACTAAGGGCAAATATGAAACAAGGACATTTAGACATTTATAATAGAAATGGAGTGACAGCTAGCGTGATACAAGGATGGTGTTGTATTTTGATAGGGATAGGTTGATGGTATTGTGTTTCAAGGGAAGACTAGCAAGAAAACAAGGTTGGCACATAGATTCTTCGATTCGACTCGGACTCTCCAACTGAGCAGGTACAAGAGGAAAAGGGTACGGAGAGAAAAGAGGTAAGCATAGACGGATTAAAGGGAGAGAGCAGGAAAAGAGAACCCAACTATATGGCACTCACTTAGTGAACTGATGTCATTGCGGACCAAGGGCCACAACACATCAACATTCATCACAAAGAAGCAAATCAGTCATCACACAAAGACAAATAGCACAAGCATACAACAACAAACATCTCGTTGCTATACGTTAATGTTAACTCGATGGTGATCTTTCCTTAAAAAAATAACTACTCCCTAAGGTTATTGAAGGAGGAGGAGAAGAATAAGACATGTAGGATAGGGACACGAGCACAATAAAGGATGGGTTTTAAGCAAGGATTGTAATCAACAAGGGAGAAAATGCAACCAAGGGCAGGGTAGGTAAACACCATTCTCAAATCAAGATGAGAAAGATGATAATCCAAAAGGTAGGCATAAAAAAAGCATCATGGAAAGATCTAGTGATTACAAAGGTAAAGGGGTAATAGGCGAAAGCACATCAAAAGATCGAGTTAAGACAAGACTTGCCACACGACAGAGCAAAAAGGGGACAAACAAGAGCGGGGAGAGGTAAGACAACACTCTTGAAAGGAAGCTTAATATGGGTGCATGATAAGCATCAAGGTGAAGATCGAGGGATGACACGGGTTAAGGTGATAACGGTCAAACACATGACAAAGAATGTATTTGAGGAAAAGCTTGCAAGGTGTCAGAGAAGGGGGAGCAGTCAATGATGAGATAGATGAGGCATTATCCTCGAACAGGGATGGAAAAGAGGAGACTTTAAAGGATAGGTTCAAGATAAGCAGGAGGGTAAGGGCATAGATATCACGAGGGTTTTAAAGGTAATAACGGACAAGGATGTAGGAGAGGAGGTAAATAGGCATAAGACAAAAGATATAAGTACCATAAAGGATGGAGTTAAGACATGATCTGCAAGTGAAAAGGAGAGGGTACGTCTAAGGGCCAGATGGGTAAATAGCCACTATCAATTTGAGGTGGAAGAGGGGAGATTTTTTTTTAGTATGAATAAAGATGAGTATCAAGGCAAGATCGATGGATGACAAGGTGATGGTGATAGCAAATAAAAACACAGCAAAGGATGGAATTAAGACAACACTTGTAAGGCGTCAAGGAGTGAAAAGAAATCAAGGGAGAGATAGGTAACTCACAGCTCTCAAACTGGGTTGAAAGAAAGGGGAGATTTTTTAAAGGATAAATTCAAAGTAAGCATTTAGGTAGAATACATAAATATCGCAAACGTCAAAGGCGATAACAGACAAGGGTATGCGAGAACAGATGAAGGCATAGAATAGTCAATGGCATAATTACAACAGAGAATGGAGTTGTGTCAAGGTCTACACGCGGTAAAGAAGGGGATATTGCCAAGGTTAAGATAAGTAAAACACTGCTCTTCAATATTTGGTTAGGAGATTGGAGATTTTAAATAACAGACATAATGTAATCACAAGGTAGGATAGAGTGATGAGAAGGGTAAAGAAAATAACAAACAAAACACAACAAAGGATAGAGTTAAAAACTCGCAGATGACGAATAGGATACGACCAAGGGAAAAGTAGGTAAAGTACGATGCTCAGATTGAGATGGAAAAGAGGATATTTTAAAGGTCGGTATAAGATAAACATCAAGGTAAGATATAGAGGTGATAAGGATAAAGGTGATAATGATGTAAAGCATAATTCATGGTCAGAGTTAAGGCAAGACTCGCAAAGTAACAAGGTGGAGAAAACAATCAAGGATACGATAAGTGAGATTCCAACATAAGAGTTGAAGTAAAAACTCATTAACGAAGGAAGTTACAAGGAATAACGAGATCACCAAGGATGTGCAAAATGAAATGACCGCTCATGGATCATTCGGAAACAAGGGTGATCAAGGGCATGTTAACTGAAATGTCTCAGACAGATATTGGGACATAAAGGTAAGCATATATAAAAATAAGAGTATGCAAGATTCCAATGGTACGAGCATACCAAGACCAAGAGAGTACAAATTGCCAAAAAGATAACGACTTAACAATAGAATAGGAAAGGGTCTCAAAAGACAGTAAGATCATGGACATATAAACTGAAATGTTTAAATGGGGTACAAAGTTTTTAGAAGTAGGTATTCGAATTAAGGGATAAGGGTATTGAAGAGTCTAACAGTACGAGAATGTCAATACCAAGGGAATAGGGATCGCTAAATGGTAGAAATTTAACGATGGATAAGGAAAGAATCACAGAAGACCAAGAGGTTATGGTCAAGGGACACCTACAAAGATGTCGCAAGCACAAGGGTGAGATCAGATCTAATAGATTGAGAAAAGTATAGATCATACTAGAATAAAATACTTTTAGCAAGGGGGCATATAGGAACACAACATAGAATTAATGGAGGTGACTAATATTTTGAAGCAGAATCAAGGATGAGGTGAAGTAATAATCATTAAGTCCTTAAAACGGCCAATGCTACTCTAGGTCAGCGGTCCTACAGTCAGCACGACTTTGATACCACTTATGTCACACCCGGTTTTGAAGGTAAACCGAATGCGAACCATGTACGTGCCAGGATCAGTAATTCACGTACACGGCGATTACATAAATGACTCATCATAGCACAATGCTTCAAATTACAATAAAGAGTAAGTAATAATATTACAGACTAGAGCCATTTACATAATATAAATATAAGTACACAGAATCGAAACGTAGCCAACATAAACAACCCACCACAGGCAGCTGACTGGGGGAGGTCGCTAGCCTAATCCTCGAACTCGTCGAAGTCCTAGAACTCCTATAGATCCGCCTCGACGACTTCTTCTTTACCTGAGCATAGATTGCACCAAAGGCAACCTGGTGTTTTGTGAAAGCAAGGGTGAGTACACATCAACGTACTCAGCAAATGTCCCGTTTGGCTGAGGTGGACGAGCTTTATGTGGGGTTTAGCTCAAGCAGTTGCTTTTAGTTGGTCAGGTATTTATTATTAGTGGAAGCCAAGTTTTATCATATAACCAACCTGTGAATCATTTCCTCATCGAGGAACATCATTATCATCATCGAACCAAAACCATAAATATAACCATTGTATCTTAGATCATATGTATCTCTAATCAAAGAGGATCCCAAGGCCGCTCTTAACCGTGAGCACGGCTGATATATCAGTTTCATTACCCTCTGCAGAGGTCGCACACTTTACCCATGAGCCGTGATTCCCGTTTTGCCCGGGGATCATGACTCCCCATTGATCACTTCCTAGGTGGTCCGGCAGGGTATCACTACATAGCCTTTACAAAGATTCCCTAGAGGTCATAGCCGCCCGTTAGGTTTCTCCAGTTTGATAAACACAGTACCTCTCCCCGCAGGAGGGTGACTAACAAAAGCAAAACGAAAGAACCTCGGCACTCAGCCTCGGCAGAGCAAGCACTGTGCCTGGACCCCATTGACGGCAAGACGGCGAAGCAACTACACCTCTAGTTCCTCTAATTAATTAGCTAAGGGCATCCCATTTCACCCTCATGGTTGCACTGTTATCCCAGGTGGTCTCTCAACGAACAGGTCCTTACAGAGAGGTACTCGGGAAACAGCCCGAGTCCCCTTAATTGCCACAAGTATATCATCATATCCAGAATAAAATTATAGTATCATCATTGTATCTCATCATGTTCATTGATTAAAGTAAAGCGCTAGCATGTAGCTAACCATAGTAACCCAAAAGGTAAATCAAGGACCAGGTAAATAGAAAGCTAGTAAATCCTTAGGTTTCAATTAAGTAGTGCAGGACAGTGAATTATAAATAGATAGGACATAATGGGTCAGAGGACACTTGCCTTCACCAAACAGATGCTCAGGGTCTTCAATCTCGTAGAACTCGAAGAACCAGATCACTTGGTCGCCAACGCTTGACGTCGATTCCTCGAAGCTCAGAAACGAATCACGATCTATTCGCGACGCGCAGCCAATACGAACAGGCATAAACAAACAACCATATACATGCATAAGGACATTACACCATACAAAGGAAACCATTATAAAAACATGTACTAAAAAATAGAGATCGCTTCTACAGTCACGCGAGGAAATAAGCGCTGAAATCAAAACTATGGTTGAGACGGTATGGTTTTCGGAAGGTTTACATAATAAACGTGTAACCTTTGTTCTAGGTCGATTTTAATTAATATAAATCATTTGCGGAAGATACTCTAAAGAAATATCTAATGTGGCATTAATCGAGATTGTAATTCGATCGGAACCCACATTTTTAAACTGGTCGGATTATATTTATGAACATGACATATAAGACTCGCTATGTTTAAACATATAATAAATTAATAAACGACACGATATACGGGTACCACTAAATTATATTATAAAACGAATATTGAATATAACGCCTAAGTCGACATAATCGCTTAACAGGTTCGATCGAACTATTATTTTAACTAACCGGCGCTAAACAAGAAAATAATTATTTAACATATATGATGCGACGAAGCGATTTTATCAAAGCGTCTGAATAGCGATTTATGCGAGCGGCGACTTGAGCGAACGACGTGTGAATTAGCACGTGCGACGTCACGCGAAACAACCCTACGACACGCGTGAAGGAGCACACGGACAGCGCGCATGACAACACGTGACCATGTGCGACTGACGCATGATTACACGCGCGAACAGCACGTGTCAATACACGAACCATACGTGTGGCGTGGATGCGCGAACGAACAACGTCGTACAAACAACACGCGAAGGACACGCAAAACAGCATGCCACCGCATGCGGAACAGGCCACAGGACAGACGGAGAAAAACTAATTAGATGTCGTGCTTAAACTAAACAAGTATTAAATAAATAAAGGTATTTAGGTTAATATAAACCATGTTAATGTTTATTATCAAAGCGCAAGTTGAACACTATACTTTTAATCTAATTAGAATATTAATCTAACAAATATTAGTTGAGTAAACCTTAAGTTAACTATCTAAAATATGCATCCTGACAAATTAACATTATTAACATAAGTGTTTATAAGCAAAAACAATTTATTATCACGCGCAGACGCCGCGCGACATACGTGACTCAACGCGCGGACAACGCGGTGCGACGTGCACGATCCGCACGCGCGACACGCGAAGACAACGTGTGGAGATGCGCGCAAACCAGCACGCTCGACTCACCACGCAATCGCGCGCGGAATAGCATGCGCGACATACATAAAATACGTGACGCACATACACTAAGCGAATATTAATGTAAAATATTTGAGTTAGCATTAATCAAATTAACGACTATTTGTAAAGCGCAAGTTAGAACTATAAATTAGTTTTAATTGAAAAGTCGTTCCTTAACCACTATCGAATGGACAAATAATTAATTACTTCAAATCTGTGACATACCAAAATAATGTTACTAATACGAAATTGATGCTGTTACGGAGTTAAGGTGACTGAAACGAGTCACGACAGATTTACGACGCAAATTATAATGAATAAATAGCATCTCTCGAATTTAGACTACGTGGCGCGATTCTATTGGTCGAGCCGAAGTCACACGAATGACCACATGGAAAACAGCCACATATGATCTAGAGAGGTGGGATCTCATGTGGCTAGCTTCTTCCCAAATTCCAACCGCACGGCTGGTTTCTTCTCATCTCCTTAGCACGAACCGCACAACCACTCTTTCTCTGTCTTCTTCAATCTTAGGGAAAAGAACAGAGAACAACATGGGGAGAAGGAAGGAGAGGGGATCGACCATAGGGCTCGACTGAGGGAGGATAGGAGCAGCTAGACGCGGAGCCGCTGGCCGTTCACCGGGGTTGTTGGCCGCCATGCCGAGCGCCATTGCTGCCAGCCGAGGACAGAGGGAAAAGGAGTCGAGCCTGTGAAAAGAAAGAGCAGAGATGGGGAGGGGCTTCAACCAGGCCCTGGACGCCACACAGGGGCTGTCCAAGGCTGGCCGCCGGGCCACCGCGCGAGCAGGGGCGAACCTCCAGGAACTTGCGCGCAGGGATGCGTGAGAGAGGCGGGCTGGGCAGGGAGCGCCAGGTCTGGCCGGGAGTGGAGCTCGTCGGGGCGCTGGCCGCCGGGGCTGGCCGCGACAGCCTCGCGTGTTGGGCTCGCGGAAGGGGGCAAGGCAGAGGGGGTCAGACGCGCTGAGGGAGCAGGGGCTGGGGGCGCGGGCATGGCTGGCCGAGGCCTCGTCGGCTGGCCGTGCCGCGCTGGGGCGGGCTGCTGGTCGCACAGGGACGGTCGCTGCCGATCGCCAAGAACGGACGGGCGAGGAGTAGGGGAGGAAGGAGATGGAGGGGACTCACCGATGCCTAGTAACTGCCGGGTGTCTGCTCCAGCGCGATCTGGATTAGAGGGAAGACGAGAGGTTATGCGACAGTGAGGTGGGTTTATATAAAAAACGAGCGCGGGAATGGTTGCCCAAATTGTCGCAGAATGCGTCGCGACCAAGCGAACGAGGCGGTTGCGAACACGACGACGACAAACACGAGCAGCACGACGTTTGCGAGGAAAGACATTTTAATGATCCCACAAAAAGTACACGAGATCTAGAACGGGCTTGGCGAGAGGAATCGTTTATATATATTATCGACTTTCCAAGGTTTTGTAGTTTTCGCAAATACTGAATTTTAGCTACTTTATTTAAGATTAGAAAAACTAAAATTCATATTTTAGTACTCGAAGAAACGTTTCGAAGGTTCCCGAAAACAAATTCCGGAAACTAGATCAAGATAATTCGATATAGTTTGAATTACCTTTGCACTCATAAACGCTATGCAACAAAATGAATGCAACAATCAAAGTTTCTCCAGGATTTTATTTTATTACGCCAAAAACTCATATATATATATAAAATAGAATTAATATCCATTATTTAGAAACAACAAAGAGAGAAGGAAAGCAAGTGAAGAAGAGGGTAACACCTGAATTTGGTGGATATTAGAAAAGAAATTTTATACCCTCAAATTCAGGGTGTTACAGTTGCTACAGTGTATTCACAGAATAAGATAAGCATCAAATTAGCTGGACCAATGCCAGTTTGAGCATCCCACATAATAAGACAAGCATCATCACCCACACTACAAAAATTCCTATGAACCTCATTCCCCAAAAAATAGGGTATTAATATAAATAAAAATGAAAAATAAGGCATGTGTCGACATATACCTTCACATATTGATATAAAAAATGAAAAATAAGGCATGTGTCGACATATACCTTCACATAGAAGACCACTAATTCTAGTTCAATTGACAATAACATCATTAAACAAATAGTGTTTTAAGAACAAACATTTTAAATTTGGAATATATATCTGCTTATGTGTGTCAATTAGTTGTTTTGAAGACATAAAAAAGGAGAACACTATTTATGTGGGAGGGGAGAACTAAACATCTTCGGTTGTTCTATGGCCTATGAGAGGGTGTTGGACCGATCAAACCGTCCTAGTTGCTCTCTGGCCAGTATCTAAAATGCATGGGACCTAAGTGATATGGTTCGGCGGTTGACAAAAAGGAGGCATCTAGTGATAGCGAATCATCCAAAGATGGATTACGACTTAACATTAGTGATTTGTACAGAGTTATTGCATCTGGTGACACTAATGACCAGTTAAGATATGAGATTCTTATTACTCTTGATGGTTGTCACCAGACGAATTGGAGGCATTGAAGGATCGTTGAGTGACTGTGATGATTGTTGTTAGTTTTGATCATCATATTGTAATATGCTCTTTTAGTCATTTTTGTGGAGGTTTCACAAAGACATACTCCAGTGATATTGTGGCTCGTTAGAGCGCCTCATTACATGTGGTTATTATAATACTCTTTATGGGTTTGGCTTGTCATGCCAATTACATGTGTAAATCACTTTGTGTGGACTTGCCACAGCAAGGACGTATGTTGCTCGCAAGCAACCAATTCTAAAGAATTAATATTATGTCATCTCTTGTCCCCCATGGTTTGTATTCTAAACTATCCTCATTGCTACGTATATGAAAGGGAATTAAGCTTACACCTATTTCCTAATTGATTTTGGTGGTTGAATTGCCCAACACAAATAATTGGACTAACTAGTTTGCTCTAGTCTATAAGTTCTACAGGTGCCAAAGGTTCACAATAAAGCCAATAAAAAGACCAAGAAAGGGTTCAAACAAGAGAGCAAAAGACAACCCGAAAGGCACCCTGGTCTGTCGCACCGGACTGTCCGGTATGCCACTGGACAGTGTCCGGTGCACCACCAGACAGTGTCTGGTGCACCAGGGCACTCGAGGCTGAACTCTTCACCTTCGAGAATTTCCAAGGGCGCTCCGCTATAATTCACCGGACTGTCTGGTGTGCCAGCGGAGCAACGGCTACTTCAGCGCCAACGGTCACCTGCAGAGGCATTTAATGCGCGCCAGAGCGCGCAGAAGGCAGGCACGCGCGACACAGCGCACCGGACAGTCTACAATACCTGTCTGGTGCACCACCGGACAGCCCAGAGGCCCCACAAGTCTGAGCTCCAACGGTCGAACCCCAACGATCCGCTGACGTGGCTGGCGCACCGGACAGTGTCCGGTGGCGCACCAGACTGTCCGGTGCGCCATGCGACAACACACTTCCAACGACCATTTTTTGTGGTTGGGGCTATAAATACCCCCAACCACCCCACATTCAATGACATCCAAGTTTTTCACTCTTCTACACCTTACAAGAGCTAGCATTCAATACAAGACACACCAAAGAGATCAAATCCTCTCCCAACTCCACACAAAGCTTTAGTGATTAGAGAGAGTGATTTGTCGTGTTCATTTGAGCTCTTGCGCTTGGATCGCTTCTTTTCTTCCTTCATTCTTGTGATCAAACTCAATTGTAACCCAGGCAAGAGACACCAATTGTGTGGTGGTCCTTGCGGGAACTTCGTGTTCCGTTTGATTGAGAAGAGAAGCTCACTCGGTCTAAGTGACCGTTTGAGAGAGGGAAAGGGTTGAAAGAGACCCGGTCTTTGTGACCACCTCAACGGGGAGTAGGTTTGCAAGAACCGAACCTCGGTAAAACAAATCATCGTGGAAGCATTGCAAACATAGACCAGGTCTCTTTCAAACCTACTCCCTGTGGAAGGTGGTCACAAACCTACTCCCTGTTGAGGTGGTCACAAAGACCGGGTCTCTTTCAACCCTTTCCCTCTCTCAAACGATCCCTCGGACCGAGTGAGCATCTCTTCTCAATCAAACGGGAACCAAACTTCCCGCAAGGACCATCACACAATTGGTGTCTCTTGCCTTGATTACAATTGAGATGATCGCAAGAAAGAATGAGAAAAAGAAGCAATCCAAGCGCAAGAGCTCAAATGAACACAACAAATCTCTCTCACTAATCACTAAAGCTTTGTGTGGAGTTGGGAGAGGATTTGATCTCTTTGGTGTGTCTTGTATTGAATGCTAGCTCTTGTAAGGTGTAGAAGTGGGAAAACTTGGATGCCAATGAATGTGGGGTGGTTGGGGTATTTATAGCCCCAACCACCACAAAGTGGTCGTTGGAAGTGTGCTGTCGCATGGCGCACCGGACAGTCCGGTGCGCCAGCCACGTCAGCAGACCTTTGGGGTTCGACCGTTGGAGCTCTGTCTTGTGGGCCCGCCTGGCTATCCGGTGGTGCACCGGACAATTCCTGTAGACTGTCCGGTGCGCCTTCTCGCGCGTGCCTGACTTCTACGCGCTCTGGCGCGCATTAAATGCCGCTGCAGGTGACCGTTGGCACGGAAGGAGTCGTTGCTCCGCTGGCACACCGGACAGTCCGGTGTGCACCGGACACTGTCCGGTGACTCACCGGACAGTCCGGTGAATTATAGCGGAGCGCCCTTGGAAATTCCCGAAGGTAAAGAGTTCAGCCTCGAGTGCCCTGGTGCACCGGACACTGTCCGGTGGCGCACCGGACAGTCCGGTGCGCCAGAACAGGGTGCCTTTCGGGTTGTCTTTTGCTCTCTTGTTTGAACCCTTTTCTTGGTCTTTTTATTAGCTTATTGTGAACCTTTGGCACCTGTAGAACTTATAGACTAGAGCAAACTAGTTAGTCCAAATATTTGTGTTGGGCAATTCAACCACCAAAATCAATTAGGAAATAGGTGTAAGCCTAATTCCCTTTCAAACTCCCAAGCCACAACTATACTCCTCGCCTCTCTAAGTTGAGAGGAGTATAATAAGGTGCAAGGGTTGAAGAGCGCAAAGGAGATTTGGGGCGTACTAAAGACCGCGCACGAAGGAGACGAGGTGACCAAGATCACCAAGTGGGAGACGATCGAGGGGGAGCTCGGTCGCTTCCGACTTCGCCAAGGGGAGGAGCCACAAGACATGTACAACCGGCTCAAAAGCTTGGTGAACCAAGTGCGCAACCTCGGGAGCAAGAAATGGGATGACCATGAGATGGTTAAGGTTATTCTAAGATCCCTCGTTTTTCTTAACCCTACGCAAGTTCAATTAATTCGAGGAAATCCTAGATATACACTAATGTCTCCCGAGGAAGTAATAGGGAATTTTGTGAGCTTTGAATTGATGATCAAAGACTCAAAGAAAATCAACGAGCTTGATGGCCCCTCCACGTTCGAAGCACAACCGGTCACATTCAAGGCAACAGAGGAAAAGAAGGAGGAATCTACATCAAGTAGAACACCCATCGACGCCTCCAAGCTCGATAACGAGGAAATGGCGCTCATCATCAAGAGCTTCCGCCAAATCCTCAAACAAAGGAGGGGGAAGGATTACAAGCCCCGCTCAAAGAAAGTATGGTAAAAGTGTGGTAAGCCCGATCATTTCATTGCTAAATGTCCATTATCTAGTGATAGTGACAGGGGCGACGACAAGAAGGGGAGAAGAAGAGATACTACAAGAAGAAGGGCGGTGATGCCCATGTTTGCCGGGAGTGGGACTCCGGCGAGAGCTCCACCGACTCCTCCTCCGACGAGGACGCCGCAAACATCGCCGTCACCAAGGGTCTTCTCTTCCCCAACGTCGGCCACAAGTGCCTCATGGCAAAGGACGGCAAAAGGAAGAAGGTAAAATCAAGATCCTCCACTAAATATGAAACCTCTAGTGATGAGGATAATGCTAGTAATGAGGAGGATAACTTGCGCATCCTTTTTGCCAACCTAAACATGCAACAAAAGGAAACATTAAATGAATTGATTAGTGCTATTCATGAGAAGGATGATCTCTTGGACACCTAAGAGGACTTCCTTATTAAAGAAAACAAAAAGCATGTTAAGGTTCAAAATGCTTACGCTCTAGAAGTAGAAAAATGTGAAAAGCTATCTAGTGATCTAAGCACTTTCCATGATGTTATTACCAACCTTAGAAATGAGAATGCAAATTTAATTGCTAAGGTTGATTCAAATGCTTGTGATGTTTCAATTTCCAATCTTAGAAATGATAATGTTGATGCTTGCTAAGATTGAAGAGTTGAACATCTCTCTTGCTAGCCTCAGGATTGAAAATAAAAAATTGCTTGCTAAGGCTAAAGAATTAGATGTTTGCAATGCTTCCATTTCCGACCTTAGAAGTAAAAATGATATATTGCATACTAAGGTTGTAGAATTAAAATCTTGCAAACCCTCTACATCTACCGTTGAACATACTTCCATTTGTACTAGATGTAGAGACATTAATGTTGATGCTATTCATGATCACATGGCTTTAATTAAACAACAAAATGATCATATAGCAAAATTAGATGCTAAAATTGCCGAGCATGACTTAGAAAACGAAAAATTTAAATTTGCTAGAAGCATGCTCTATAGTGGGAGACGCCCTGGCATAAAGGATGGCATTGGTTTCCAAAAGGGGGACAATGTCAAACTTAATGCCCCTCCTAAAAGATTGTCTAATTTTGTAAAGGGTAAGGCTCCCATGCCTCAGGATAACGAGGGTTACATTTCGGGGATGGAAATCAAGGTTTGGTCAAAGGATTGGGTAAAATTGCTATATCTCCTGACCATTCTATTTCAAATGTTTTTCTTGTAGACTTTTTAGATTACAATTTGCTTTCCGTTTCTCAATTATGCAAAATGGGCTACAACTGTCTTTACACAGATGTAGGTGTTACTGTCTTTAGAAGGAGTGATGATTCAATATCATTTAAGGGAGTGTTAGAGGGTCAGCTATACTTAGTAGATTTTGATAGAGCTGAACTCGACACTTGCTTAGTTGCTAAGACTAACATGGGCTGGCTCTGGCATCACCGACTAGCACATGTTGGAATGAAGAATCTTCATAAGCTTCTAAAGGGAGAACACATTTTGGGACTAACAAATGTTCATTTTGAGAAAGACATGATTTGTAGCGCATGTCAGGCAGGGAAGCAAGTTGGGACTCATCATCCACACAAGAACATCATGACGACTGACAGGCCACTTGAGCTCCTACACATGGATCTATTTGGCTCGATAGCTTACATAAGCATCGGCGGGAGTAAGTACTGTCTAGTTATTGTGGATGATTATTCTCGCTTCACTTGGGTGTTCTTTTTGCAGGAAAAATCTCACACCCAAGAAACCTTAAAGGGATTCTTGAGACGGGCTCAAAATGAGTTCGACTTAAGGATCAAGAAAATTAAAAGCGACAACGGGACGGAGTTCAAGAACTCACAAATCGAAGGCTTCCTTGAGGAGGAGGGCATCAAGCATGAGTTCTCTTCTCCCTACACCCCACAACAAAATGGTGTAGTGGAGAGGAAGAATAGAACTCTATTGGATATGGCAAGGACCATGCTTGATGAGTACAAGACTTCGGATCGGTTTTGGGCCGAGGCGGTCAACACCGCTTGCTACGCCATCAACCGGTTATATCTACACCGAATCCTCAAGAAGACATCATACGAACTCCTAACCGGTAAAAAGCCCAATATTTCATATTTTAGAGTCTTTGGTAGCAAATGCTTTATACTTGTTAAAAGAGGTAGAAAATCTAAATTTGCTCCTAAGACTGTAGAAGGCTTTTTACTAGGATATGATTCAAACACAAGGGCATATAGAGTCTTTAACAAGTCCTCAAGACTAGTTGAAGTTTCTTGTGACGTTGTGTTTGATGAGACTAACGACTCTCAAGTAGAGCAAGTTGATCTTGATGAGATAGGTGATGAAGAGGCTCTGTGCATCGCACTAAGGAACATGTCCATTGGGGACATGTGTCCTAAGAAATCCGAAGATCCTCCAAATGCACAAGTCAACCATCCTCCTCCACGCAAGCATCTCCACCAACTCAAAATGAAGATGAGGCTCAAGTTGATGAAGGAGAAGATAAAAAAGATGAGCTACCTCAAAATTACGGTAATGATCAAGGGGGAGATGCAAATGATCAAGACAAGGAGGATGAAGAACCAAGACCGCCACACCCAAGAGTCCACCAAGCAATCCAACGAGATCACCCCGTCGACGCCATCCTCGGCGACATTCATAAGGGGGTAACTACTAGATCTCGTGTTGCACATTTTTGTGAGGATTACTCTTTTGTTTCCTCCATTGAGCCACACAAGGTAGAGAAAGCACTACAAGATTCGGATTGGGTGGTGGCGATGCAAGAGGAGCTCAATAACTTCACTAGGAACGAGGTGTGGCATTTTGTTCCACGTCCTAATCAAAATGTTGTAGGAACCAAGTGGGTGTTCCGCAACAAGCAAGATGAGCATGGTGTGGTGACAAGGAACAAAGCCCGACTTGTGGCCAAGGGGTATTCGCAAGTCGAAGGTTTGGATTTCGGTGAAACCTATGTGTCGGCGTTTCGAGACCGGGGGGTCCCTGGGCCGACGAGTGAGAATGTCACCGCGTGCCCTAGCCCAGATGGGTGGCGCGAGGCCAAGCGCGAAGGGGGGAAGAAGGCGTGAGAGAGGTGGAAATCCCGCGGCCTTCGTGTTCGTCCCGTGCCCAGGTCGGGTGCGCTCGCAGTAGGGGGTTACAAGCGTTCCACGCGGGAGGGAGCGAGCGGCCTCACGCGAGCGCCAGTCCCGTCCTCTTCCCCGCGCGGCCAACCCTCTATAAGAGGGCCCTGGTCCTTCTTTTTATAGGCGTAAGGAGAGGATCCAGGTGTACAATGGGGGGTGTAGCAGAGTGCTACGTGTCTAGCGGAGGAGAGCTAGCGCCCTAAGTACATGCCATCGTGGCAGCTGGAGAGGTTTTGGCACCCGGTTCGTGTGGTGTCGTGGCCGTCGGAGGAGCGCTGGAGCCTGGCGGAAGGACAGCTGTCGGGGCTGTTGAGTCCTTGCTGACGTCTTCTTGCTTCCGTAAGGGGGCTGAGAGCCGCCGTCGTTAGAGAGCGTGAGGGGTGCCATCATTACTTGTCTGGCAGAGCGAGCCAGATGGGACGCCGGTCTTGTTCCCCGTAGCCTGAGTCAGCTTGGGGTAGGGTAATGATGGTGCCTCCTGTTGACATGGTCGGTCCGCGCCCTAGGTTGGGCGATGTGGAGGCTCCTCCGAGGTCGAGGTCGAGTCTGTCTTCCGTGGCCGAGGTCGAGTCCGAGCCCTCGGGTCGGGCGAGGCGGAGACCGTCAGCTGAAGCCAGGGCTGAGTCCGAGCCCTGGGGTCGGGCGAAGCGGAGTTCGTCGTCTTCTGGGGCTGAGCCCGAGTCCGAGCCCTGGGGTCGGGCGGATCGAAGCTCGCCATCTTCCGGGGCTGAGCCCAAGTCCGAGCCCTGGGTCGGGCGGAGCGGAGTTCGCCGTCTTCCGGGGCTGAGCCCAAGTCCGAGCCCTAGGTCGGGCGGAGCGGAGTTCGCCGTCTTCCGGGTCTGAGCCCAAGTCCGAGCCCTGGGTCGGGCGGAGCGAAGTTCGCCGTCTTCCGGGGCTGAGCCCAAGTCCGAGCCCTAGGTCGGGCGGAGCGGAGTTTCCTATGGTGCCTGAGGCCGGGCCTGACTGCCTGTCAGCCTCACTCTGTCGAGTGGCACAGCAGTCGGAGCGGCGCAGGCGGCGCTGTCCTACTGTCAGGCCGGTCAGTGGAGCGGCAAAGTGACTGCGGTCACTTCGGCTCTGTCGACTGGAGGACGCGCGTCAGGATAAAGGTGTCAGGCCACCTTTGCATTTAAATGCCCCTGCGATTTGGTCGGTTGGCGTTGCGATTTGGCCAGGGTTGCTTCTTGGCGAAGACTGGGCCTCGGGCGAGCCGGAAGTATGTTCGTCGCTGGAGGGGGCCTCGGGCGAGACGGAGATCCTCCGGGGTCGGCTGCCCGTGCCCGAGGCTGGGCTCGGGTGAGGCGTGATCGAGTCCCTCGAATGGACCGATCCATGACTTAGTCGCACCCATCAGGCCTTTGCAGCTTTATGCTGATGGGGGTTACCAGCTGAGAATTAGGAGCCTTGAGGGTACCCCTAATTATGGTCCCCGACACTATGCACCCGTAGCTAGGCTAGAATTAATTCGCATTTTACTTGCCTATGCTACTTACCATGGCTTCAAGCTTTATCAAATGGACGTGAAAAGTTCCTTCCTCAATGGACCAATCAAGGAAGAGGTCTATGTTGAGCAACCTCCCGGCTTTGAAGATAGTGAGTACCCTAACCATGTTTAAAAACTCTCTAAGGCGCTTTATGGGCTCAAGCAAGCCCCAAGAGCATGGTATGAATGCCTAAGAGATTTTCTTATCACTAATGGCTTCAAAGTCGGAAAGGCCGATCCTACTTTATTTACTAAAACTCTTGACAATGATTTGTTTGTATGCCAAATTTATGTTGATGATATTATATTTGGGTCTACTAACGAATCTACAAGTGAGGAATTTAGTAGGATCATGACACAAAAATTCGAGATGTCTATGATGGGGGAGTTGAAGTACTTCTTAGGATTTCAAGTGAAGCAACTCCAAGAGGGCACCTTCATTAGCCAAACGAAGTATACTCAAGACATTCTAAACAAGTTTGGGATGAAGGATGCCAAGCCCATCAAGACACCCATGGGAACAAATGGGCATCTCGACCTCGACACGGGAGGTAAATCCGTAGATCAAAAGGTATACCGGTCGATGATAGGCTCTTTACTCTATTTATGTGCATCTCGACCGGATATTATGCTTTCCGTATGCATGTGTGCAAGATTCCAAGCCGACCCTAAGGAAGCTCACCTTACGGCCGTAAAACGAATCTTGAGATATTTAGTTCATACTCCTAAGTTTGGGCTTTGGTATCCTAGGGGATCCACATTTGATTTAATTGGTTATTCGGATGCCGATTGGGTAGGGTGTAAAATTAATAGAAAGGGCACATCGGGGACTTGCCACTTCTTGGGAAGATCCTTGGTGTCTTGGGCTTCAAAGAAGCAAAATTCTATAGCTCTTTCTATCGCCGAAGCCGAGTATATTGTCGCAGGACATTGTTGCGCGCAACTACTTTGGATGAGGCAAACCCTTAGGGACTATGGTTACAGATTAACCAAAGTTCCTCTTCTATGTGATAATGAGAGTGCAATCCGCATGGCGGATAATCCCGTTGAGCATAGCCGCACTAAACGCATAGCCATTCGGTATCATTTTCTAAGGGATCACCAACAAAAGGGAGATATCGAGATTGCATATATTAACACTAAGGAACAATTAGCCGATATCTTTACCAAGCCACTAGATGAACAAACTTTTAACAAACTTAGGCATGAGCTAAATATTCTTGATTCTAGGAATTTCTTTTGATATTTTGCATACATAGCTCATTAATATACCTTTGATCATGTCTCTTTTATATATGCTATGACTAATGTGTTTTCAAGTGAATTTCAAACCAAGTCATAGGTATATTGAAAGGGAAATGGAGTCTTCGGCGAAGACAAAGGCTTCCACTCCACTCCATAACTCATCCTTCGCCGTCGCTCCGAGCATGTCTTCATCTTTGGTATAATCCTCACTCATGTTTTATTTGCCAAAGGGAAGAAAGTAGTTTAGCAGGGGCTTATATTTCACTCAAAGTATCCGTTTTTGGCGATTCATGCCAAAGGGGGAGAAAATATTAGCCCAAAGCAAAAGGACCGCACCACCACCTAATTCTAAAACTAATGATTTTCAAATTGGTATCTTATTATGTTCAAAAGGGGGAGAAAGTAGTATTTTCAAAATTGATATCTTAAAACCCTCTTGAACACTAAGAGGAGAATTTATTGAGGGGAAGTTTTGTTTAAGTCAAAGGAAAAGCATTTGAAAGAGGGGGAGAAAATTTCAAATCTTGAAAATGCTTTTCAAAAACTTACTCATTTACCTTTGACTATTTGCAAAAGAACTTTGAAAAGAATTTACAAAAGAATTTGCAAAAACAAAACATGTGGTGCAAACGTGGTCCAAAATGGTAAAAAATAAAAAACAATCCATGCATATCTTATGAGTATTTATATTGGCTCAAAACTAAGTAACCTTTTCACTTACAATTATGCAAACTAGTTTAATTATGCACTTCTATACTTGCTTTGATTTGTGTTGGCATCAATCACCAAAAAGGGGGAGATTGAAAGGGAATTAGGCTTACACCTATTTCCTAATTGATTTTGGTGGTTGAATTGCCCAACACAAATAATTAGACTAACTAGTTTGCTCTAGTCTATAAGTTCTACAGGTGCCAAAGGTTCATAATAAAGCCAATAAAAAGACCAAGAAAGGGTTCAAACAAGAGAGCAAAATACAACCCGAAAGGCACCCTGGTCTGGTGCACCGGACTGTCCGGTGCACCAGGGCACTCGAGGCTGAACTCTTCACCTTCAGGAATTTCCAAGGGCGCTCCGCTATAATTCACCGGACTGTCCGGTGCACACCGGACTGTCCGGTGTGCCAGCGGAGCAACGACTACTTCAGCGCCAACGGTCACCTGCAGAGGCATTTAATGCGCGCCAGAGCGCGCAGAAGGCAGACACGCGCGAGACGGCGCACTGGACAGTCTACAGTACATGTCCGGTGCACCACCGGACAGCCCAGAGGCCCCACAAGTCAGAGCTCCAACGGTCGAACCCCAACGGTCCGCTGACGTACTGTCCGGTGCGCCATGCGACAGCACACTTCCAACGACCATTTTTGGTGGTTGGGGCTATAAATACCCCAACCACCCCACATTCAATGGCATCCAAGTTTTCCACTCTTCTACACCTTACAAGAGGTAGCATTCAATACAAGACACACCAAAGAGATCAAATCCTCTCCCAACTCCAAACAAAGCTTTAGTGATTAGAGAGAGTGATTTGTCGTGTTCATTTGAGCTCTTGCGCTTGAATCGCTTCTTTATTGTGTGGTGGTCCTTGCGAGAACTTCGTGTTCCGTTTGATTGAGAAGAGAAGCTCACTCGGTCTAAGTGACCGTTTGAGAGAGGGAAAGGGTTGAAAGAGACCCGGTCTTTGTGACCACCTCAACGGGGAGTAGGTTTGCAAGAACTGAACCACGGTAAAACAAATCACCGTGTCTCACTCTTTATTCGCTCACGATTTGTTTTGCGCCCTCTCTCTCGGACTCGTTTTATATTTCTAACACTAACCCGGCTTGTAGTTGTGATTAAGTTTATAAATTTCAGATTCGCCCTATTCACCCCCCTCTAGGCGACTTTCAGTATACTCATTGCTAGTTTATCTATTGCATACCAATTATTTCATTACATCTGTTTAGCACGCATATTCTTAACGAACTATTCATTGGCATAGAGAAATAGCCTTGTTTAAATCTAGAGCAAGCAATCACCTCTGCATATCATTTATATTGGCTCTATTTTATAATTGATGGTTGTGTAATTTTCTATAGTCTATTTGTCGGCGTTTCGACCCCGGGGGGGTCCCTGGACCGACGAGTAAATTGTCGCCGCGTGTCCCAGCCCAGATGGGTCGGCGCGAGACGGAGCGCGAAGGGGGGAGAAACGGCAAAAGGGGAAACCCGCGGCCTTCGTGTTGCCCTGCGCCCAGGTCGGGTGCGCTTGCAGTAGGGGGGTTACAAGCGTCCACGAGGGAGAGAGAGAGAGAGACTGTCCGGCAGCCCGTTCTCCCGCGCGGCCAACCTTCTCGTATGAGAGCCCTGGACCTTCCTTTTATAGGCGTAAGGAGAGGGCCCAGGTGTACAATGGGGGGTGTAGCAGTGTGCTAATGTGTCTAGCAGAGAGGAGCTAGGGCCCTAAGTACATGCCGTCGTGGCAGCCGGAGAGGTTTTGGCGCCCTGTTCATGTGATGTCGTGGCCGTCGGAGAAGTGCTTGAGCCTCGTGGAAGTACAACTATCGGGGCTGTCGGATCCTTGCTGACGTCTCCTTGCTTCCGTAAGGGGCTGAGAGCCACCGTCGTCATGGCGCACGCGGGGTGCCATCATTACTTGTTTACCGGGGCGAGCCAGATGGGACGCCGATCTTGTTCCCCGTAGCCTGAGCTAGCTAGGGATAGGGTAATGATGGCCTTCCCTATGACGTGGCGGGTCCGAGCCTGAGGTCGGGCGAGGCGAAGGCTCCTCCGAGGTCGAGGTCGAGTCTGGGCCCTGGGGTCGGGCGAGGCGGAGTTCGTCTTCCGATGTCGAGGCTGAGTCCGAGCCCTAGGTCGGGCAAGGCGGAGACCGTCTTCCGAGACTGAGGCTGAGTCCGAGCCTTGGGGTCGGGCGAGGCAGAGTCCGTCTTCCGGGGTCGAGGCTGAGTCCGAGCCCTGGGTCGGGCGAGGCGGAGACCGTCTTTCGAGGCTGAGGCTGAGTCCGAGCCCTGGGGTCGGGCGAGGCGGAGACCGTCTTCCGAGGCCGAGGCTGAGTCCGAGCCCTGGGGTCGGGCGAGGCGGAGTCCGTCTTCCGGGGTCGAGGCTGAGTCCAAGCCCTGGGTCGATCGAGGCGGAGCTTCCCATGGCGCCCGAGGCTGGACTTAGCTGCTGTCAGCCTCACTCTGTCGAGTGGCACAGCAGTCGGAGCGGGGCAGGCGGCGCTGCTTTCCTGTCAGGTCGGTCAGTGGAGCGGCGAAGTGACTGCGGTCACTTCGGCTCTGTCGACTGAGGAGCGCGCGTCAGGATAAGGTGTCAGTCGATCCTTGCATTAAATGCTCCTGCGATACAGTCGGTTAGCGCGGCGATCTGGCCAAGGTTGCTTCTCCACGAAGACTGGGCCTCGGGCGAGCCGAAGGTGTGTCCGTCGCTTGAGGGGGGCCTCGGGCGAGACGTGAATCCTCCGGGGTCGGCTGCCTTTGCCCGAGGCTGGGCTCGGGCGAGGTGAGATCGTGTCCCTTGAGTGGACTGAGCCTTGACCTTAATCGCGCCCATCAGGCCTTTGCAGCTTTGTGCTGATGGGGGTTACCAGCTGAGATTAGGAGTCTTGGGGGTACCCCTAATTATGGTCCCCGACAGTAGCCCCCGAGCCTCGAAGGGAGTGTTGATACTCGCTTGGAGGCTTTTGTCGCACTTTTTTGCAAGGGGACCGGCCTTTCTCGGTTGCGTTTCGTTCCGGTGGGTGCGCGCGAGCACACCCGCCGGGTGTAGCCCCCGAGGCCTCGGAGGAGTGGTTTGACTCCTTCGAGGTCTTAGCGCGTTTCGTGATGCTTCGGCCGGTCTGGTTGTTCCCTCATGCGAGCTAGCCGTAGCCCGGGTGCATAGTCAGGTTCCAAGTTCTCGGGCTGGTATGTTGACGCTGTCAATGGTTTGGCCGGAGCCGGGTTTGTGAGAGCAGCCCCTGAGCCTCCGCACAGAGCGAGAGGACGGTCAAGGGCAGACTCGGTTTTTTTCATACGCCCCTGCGTCGCCTTTCCACAAGGAGGAGGGAGGAAAGCGCCATGTTGCCCTCGGAGGGCGCCGAACATGGTGTCTCCAGTGAGTTGCTAACGGGTGATCCGAGTGGACGCTCGTGCCCCGTTCGATAAGGGTCGGCTAGTGGCCCAGAGGCGCGCTCCAAAAGTACCTGCAGGTGATTTGTCGGACCCGGTCCCGTTTGATAGGGTCCGAGGGCTCGATGCCTCCCTCTGATGGGATTCCGTTACAAAATCGCTCCCGCTGGTCTCGGAAATGTCCTAGGGTACCTCGGGAGCGTAGCCCGAGCCTTGGTTGTGTATCGAACGTACCCAGAGGCATCCCTCGCTTTGCATGCTCTGAGGCGGCTGTCGAACCCTTCGGGGGCCAGCCTACGAACCCCTGATCAGTAGTGGGCGCGGAGCCCGAGTGGCTTGAGGCGGCTGTCGAACCCATCCGAGGGGCCAGCCTTCAAACCTCTGACCAGTGGTGGGCTTGGAGCCCGAGCGCTCTGAGGCGGCTGTCGAACCCTTCCGAGGGGCCAGCCTTCAAACCTCTGATCAGTAGGAGGGCTCGGGGCCCGAGTGCTCTGAGGCGGCTGTCGAACCCTTCTGAGGGTCCAGCCTTCGAACCTCTGATCAGTAGGGGGGCTCGGGGTCCGTTTCCTTCACGGAGAAGGATCCCTTTCGGAGTATCCCCTTTCCCGGTCCCTATAGCAAGAGAGAGAAAGAGGAAGAGGAAAAGGATACGAAATCGAACGATGTGGCACACCTTTTTTGACGCGGTCATTATGGCGGAGGTGAAGCGTCGCCTGCTTCGCCTGCCAAAGGTGCCGCCAGCCCTGCTGCAGAGTTAATGCGACAGGACGTGTGGTTCGCGGGGCAGCCGTTGTGCGTGCGCGAGCCGTTCGAGGAACGGAACACGGGCGCGTCGTCTTCACTCCGTGGGTGAGGGCTCTCTCACTGTCCCAGGAGGGGACGTGAGCCTGCAGACGACCTGACCGCTGCTTCCGCCCGCCTGCCGCCGCCATTACTGCTGGCCCACTTTTGGCCATATTGACCATTGCGCCTTCTCCCGCGGCTGACTGACCTGTGATCGATGCGCTCGGTTGGCACTGTTGGGTCATGCGCAGGGTTGCCTCGAGTCGCGGCACTGGTTCCGCAGTCGAGAAGGCGCAGTACTGGCGCAAGTGGCGGTGCAGCTTCTCGCACGTAGTAACCGGCGCGCTGGTTACATGACGTGTGGGCCTGGGCCCCCATGCTGGACGCGTCGGAGTCGAAAGGGTGCGCCCCCTTGGTATGGTTGCATGTCGCCTGCATGGCAGTCCGCCCTTTCACCCGCTGGTCTGGGCGAAAGTGGAGGAGTGCTTGTAACCGCTGGGCAGTTGTGCGCTCCGCGCGCGGCGGTTTGGCTCCTTCTGCCCTGGGCCAGCTTGCATGACGCGTGGGACCCAGCCCCCATGTCGTAGGGGGAGGATCTTGGAGCGTGTTGGTGAAGACTTAGTCCGCGACGGCTGAGGACGCAAGTGGGGAGAGTCGCCTTTAAAAGGGGGGTGACCCCCTCGGATGGCAACCATGTCTTCGCACTCCCTTCATGCATCGCGCCCTTCCACCTCTCGAGCCCCCGGATGGGGGCGCCCGCGATTCTTCCGTCTTGTCATCGTTGGAGGAACGCAACTTCGCGGAAGTTGGTACCTTTTAGCCATCGCTCGGCTTCAAGGATTTTCATCAGGCAGCCCAGCTGCATCCCCTCGCCGGTGGTCACCCAAGACGGTGACCACCAGTTCGATGGTGGGGACAAGCGAGCCGGGCTGCGACCTGTGCCCCTCCCTCAGCTTCAAGGATTTTCATCATCCTTGCTGGGGCGGAGAGCGAGGCGAGCCGAAGCTCTACCTCCCGCACGGGTCGACGGACTGCCTCTTCTTCCAGCTTCTGGGGGTGGAAACCATCCTCCAGCTCTGCGGAGGAGGCGCCCTCCAGCCATGCTGGGGAAGGCAAACTGTTGCTGTCTAGCTAGGATGCAACATTCCGTCCTCTGTCCTCGCTTTCGTGGCGAGGACGGGAGTGAGGACTTGCCGGTGCGCTTTGGGGCAGCCGGCGCTCGCTGGTGCGGTGTTGGCGGACAGGTGGTCGCCGCCTACGGTGCTGAGGTGGTGGCAGCTGGAGAAAGCTTGCACACCGTCTAGACCGTCAGTGCCACCTGCGGACTGGCCTCCAGCTCTTTGGCTTTAATATCTGGTTCTCGTCCCTTGAGTGGGGACGCGAACGAGAGCCTTTCGGCAGCAGCGTCCGTCCTAGGACCATCGCTGCTGCTGCAGAGGTTGCCGGCGAGTCACCAGGAGTTTGTCGCCCCGCAGGCTCTCCGATGTGGAGGTTGTTCGTACCCGCGGGGGCGGAACCGGAGTTCCGTTTGTAATGGCACCTTGAGTGCCGGTGTCTGTTCATTGTGGCTGTCGGGGCCTGAACATGTATGTATTTTTTGGCGTGAAGCCATGTTTCGTCCTCATTTCGAGCACTAGGACTCGCCTGTCGGCTAGCCGAACCGCTTAACCAAGTGTGAGTTGCCTCGTGCGAAGGTAACGAGTGAGGTATCCGTATCCCGGAGGCGTAGGAGTCCCTCGGCTCGGTCGGCCTTGCCGCCCGAGGCTGCTCTTGCTTAGTTAAAGAAACCCTCGGCCGCTCTACGATGAGCCGGAGCCAGAGGCAGCGGTGCCAGCACGGACAGAGGCAGAGATGGCTCGAAAAGAAGCTTTGTCGCCCGGAGCCTGGCCGGGCCGTCCATTGGCGGGACCGACACTGGAGTTGGGTTGCCGAGGCCACGAGCCGGGCTGATGTCCTCGGGGGACAGCTGGCTGAGGCTACGGAGCGGCCGGTCGAGCCATCTGCTCGGGCCGGGTTCCCGGAGGAGACCCCGGCGACGATGGCCCAGGCGTGGTGCCAACAGGTTCCTTCGAGGTGGAGATCCTCCGACCGTGTTGCCGTTCGAGGCCGGGTCGGATTCCGCCAAAGGTGGAGTCGACGCCGAGGGTGCTGCTGCTCCCCCCACTGATGTCTGACCCTGTAGGAACAGTTTATCTTGTAGTGTGCGTATGTTTTTTGCGGCCGCCGAGGCCCAAACATATCGTCGTCGTAATGTAAAGCTGCGTTTCTTTTCCCCTTGTTTCGAGTATCTAGACTTATTTGTCGGTAACAGAATTGTTTGTCCGAGCGAGAGTTACTTTTCGCGGAAGGTGATGAGTGAGGTATCCGTATCCCGGAGGCGTAGGAGTCCCTCGGCTCGGTCGGCCTTGCCGCTTACGTGTGCTCTTACTCGTCCGTAGGATTCTGTTATCGATATAGTCGAGAAGGCACAAAAAATCGTTTCAGCAGAAAAGTTTTCGAGCATTAAGACTTGTTCGATCAGCGGAATCGCTTATCCGAGCGTGAGTTACTTATCGCAGAAGGTGATGAGTGAGGTATCCGTATCCCGGAGGCGTAGGAGTCCCTCGGCTCGGTCGGCCTTGCCTGCTTACGTGTACTCCGTCGTTTTCAGGATCCCACTTTCGAAGTGGTCGAAAAGCACGAAAAATGTTCTGGCAGAAAGACTTTTTTCGAGGAAAATTTTAACGGAGAGGGGGTTCGCCCCTTCTAGCCCCCGAGGGAGGGTCGGGCTTTGCCGAGGCAAGGCTGACCCTTCCTTGATGGTTAGACTTTATTGGCGTATGTAAACGAGGTGTATGAACGACTTGAAAACATCTTAAGGGTAGAAGCGACGTAGTTGTCGGATGTTCCAAGCGTTGTTGTAGACCTCGCCTTGACTGTTGGCCAGCTTGAATGTTCCGGGCTTCAAAATCTTGGCGATGATGAATGACCCTTCCCAGGGAGGCGTGAGCTTGTGACGCCCTCGGGCGTCTTGTCGTAGCCGAAGCACCAAGTCGCCCACCTGGAGGTCTCGGGACCGAACCCCTCGGGCGTGGTAGCGTCGCAGGGACTGCTGATACCGCGCCGAGTGTAGTAAGGCCATGTCCTGAGCCTCTTCCAGCTGGTCCAGTGAGTCTTCTCGGTTGGTTCGATTGCTTTGGTCGTTGTACGCCCTCGTCCTCGGGGAACGTATTCTAAGTCTATGGGCAAGATGGCCTCGGCCCCATAGACTAGAAAGAACGGCGTGAAGCCCGTGGCTCGGCTCGGCGTTGTCTTCAGACTCCAGACCACCGAGGGGAGTTCCTTCATCCTAGGCCTGCCAAACTTGTTGAGGTCGTTGTAGATCTGCGGCTTGAGCCCTTGCAGAATCATGCAGTTGGCACGCTCTACTTGCCCATTCGTCATGGGGTGAGCTACGGCGGCCCAGTCCATCCGAATATGGTGATCCTCGCAGAAGTCCAGGAACTTTCTGCCGGTGAACTGGGTGCCGTTCTCGGTGATGATGGAGTTCGGGACCCCAAAGCGATGGATGATGTTGGTGACGAACGCCACCGCCTGTTCGGACCTGATGCTGTTTAGGGGTCGGACCTCGATCCACTTGGAGAATTTATCGATGGCGACCAGCAGGTGCGTGTAGCCCTCGGGTGCCTTCTGCAAGGGACCGATGAGGTCCAAACCCCACACAGCAAACGGCCAGGTGATGGGTATTGTCTGTAGAGCCTGAGCGGGCAGGTGGGTCTGCTTTGCGTAGAATTGACACCCTTGGCAGGTGCGTACAATCCTAGTGGCATCGGCCACCGCGGTTAGCCAGTAGAAACCCTGCCGGAATGCGTTTCCAACGAGGGCCCGAGGTGCTGCATGGTGACCGCAAGCCCCCGAGTGTATTTCTTGTAATAACTCCTGACCTTCGGCGATGGATATGCATCGCTGGAGGATGCCTGAGGGGCTGTGGTGGTAGAGCTCCTTCCCGCCCCCCCAGCAAGACGAACGACTTGGCGCGCCGCGCCAGTCGCCGAGCTTCGGCTCGGTCGAGGGGTAGCTCTCCTCGGTGGAGATATTGCAGGTACGGGGTCTGCCAGTCTCGATTAGCCGGGACCCCATTCCGCTCTTCCTCAACGTGCAGTGCCTCACCCTCGGGGGCCGAGGGTGCCTCGGGCTGAGCCGAGGGCGCCTCGGGCAGGGCCGAGACCTTCTCGGGCTCGGGCGTGTCGTCGGTCTTGACTGAGGGTTGATGTAGGTCTCGGGAGAAGACGTCCGGGGGAACCGTTGTCCGCCCCGAGGCTATCTTAGCCAGCTCGTCCGCAGTCTCGTTGTATCGTCGGGCGATGTGGTTGAGCTCGAGCCCGTAGAACTTGTCCTCTAGGCGCCGAACCTCGTCGCAGTAGGCTTCCATCTTCGGGTCGCGGCAATGGGAGTTCTTCATGACTTGGTCGATGACAAGCTGCGAGTCGTCACGAGCGTCGAGGCGTCGGACCCCTAGCTCGATGGCGATGTGCAACCCGTTAACCAGAGCCTCGTACTCGGCCACATTGTTGGACGCCGGGAAATGGAGGCGTAGCACGTAGCGGAGGTGCTTCCCGAGGGGTGACATGAAGAGCAGGCCCGCGCCTGCTCCTGTTTTCATCAGCGACCCGTCGAAAAACATGGTCCAGAGTTCCGGCTGGATCGGAGCCGCTGGAAGCTGGGCGTCGACCCATTCAGCCACAAAGTCCGCCAAGACTTGGGACTTGATGGCCTTCCGAGGGGCGAACGAGATTGTCTCGCCCATGATCTCCACCGCCCACTTTGCAATCCTACCCGAGGCCTCTCGGCACTAGATGATCTCCCCCAGGGGGAAGGATGACACCACAGTCACCGGATGAGACTCGAAGTAGTGTCGCAACTTTTGCCGCGTCAGAATTACCGCGTACAGTAGCTTCTGGATTTGCGGGTAGCGGATTTTGGTCTCGGACAGTACTTCACTGATGAAGTAGACTGGCCTCTGGACGGGCAATGCATGCCCCTCTTCTCGTCTCTCAACCACGATCGCGGCGTTGACCACCTGAGTGGTAGCGGCGACGTAGATCAAGAGGGCTTCTCCGGCAGCGGGGGGCACCAAGATGGGCGCGCTGGTAAGAAGCGCTTTTAGGTTCCCGAGGGCTTCCTCGGCCTCGGGGGTCCAAGTGAAGCGCTCGGTCTTCCTCAAGAGGCGGTACAGAGGTAGGCCTCTTTCGCCGAGGCGCGAGATGAAACGGCTCAGGGCCGCAAGACATCCCATGACCCTCGACCGTTCGACCAATGTACTCTCCGAACACGTGGTTCATGCACCTTTGGTATGTCGCACCCGCATTCCTCAAACCGAATGGCATAGTAACGTAGCAGTACATGCCAAAGGGTGTGATGAAAGAAGTCGCGAGCTGGTCGGACTCTTTCATCCTGATTTGGTGATACCCTGAGTAGGCATCAAGGAAAGACAGGGTTTCGCACCCAGCAGTGGAATCTACGATTTGATCGATGCGAGGCAGAGGGTAGGGAACCTTCGGAGATGCTTTGTTTAGACCAGTGTAGTCTACACACATCCGCCATTTCCCTCCTTTCTTTCTCACAAGCACAGGGTTGGCAAGCCATTCGGGATGGAATACCTCTTTGATGAACCCTGCAGCCATCAGCTTGTGGATCTCCTCGCCTATGGCTCTGCGCTTTTCTTCGTCGAATCGGCGCAGAGGCTGCTTCACGGGTCGGGCTCCAGCTCGGATATCCAGGGAGTGCTCGGCGACATCCCTCGGTATGCCAGGCATGTCCGAGGGACTCCATGCAAAAACTTCGGCGTTCGCGCGGAGAAAGTCGACGAGCACTACTTCCTATTTGGGGTCGAGCTCGGAGCCGATCCGTATCTGCTTGGAGGCATCGTTGCTGGGGTCGAGAGGGACAAATTTGACCGTCTCAGCTGGCTCGAAGTTGCCGGCGTGGCGCTTCGCATCCGGCGCCTCCTTGGAGAGGCTCTCCAGGTCGACGATGAGGGCCTCAGATTCGGCGAGGGCCTCGGCGTACTCCACGCACTCTACGTCGCATTCGGACGCGTGTCGGTACGTGGAGCCGACGGTGATGACCCCGTTGGGGCCCGACATCTTGAGCTTGAGGTAGGTGTAGTTAGGGACGACCATGAACTTGGCATAGCATGGCCTCCCAGCACTGCGTGTTAGGTTCCTCGGAACCCGACCACCTCGAACGTGAGGGTTTCCTTTCGAAAGTTGGAGGGAGTCCCGAAGCAGACGGGCAGATCGAGTTGCCCAAGGGGTTGGACGCGTTTCCCGGGGATGATCTCGTGAAAAGGTGCCGCGCCGGCCCGGATCGAGGACAGATTGATCTGCAGGAGCCCGAGGTTCTCGGCGTAGATGATGTTGAGGCTGCTGCCTCCGTCCATGAGGACCTTGGTAAGCCTGATGTTGCCGATGACGGGATCGACAACGAGCGGGTACTTCCTTGGGCTCGGCACGCGGTCGGGGTGGTTGCCCTGGTCAAAGGTGATGGGCTTGTCGGACTAGTCTAGGTAGACTGGCGCCGCCACCTTTACCGAGCAGACCTCCCGGCGCTCTTGCTTGCGGTGCCGAGCCGAGGCGTTCGCCACATGCCCACCGTAGATCATGAAGCAGTCGTGGACCTCGGGGAACTCCTCTGCCTTGTGATCCTCCTTCTTGTCGTTGTTGGGGGCTCGACCACCTTCCGCCGGTGGCCCGGCCCTGTGGAAGTAGCGCCGAAGCATGACGCATTCCTCAAGGGTGTGCTTAACGGGACCCTGATGATAGGGCCACGGCTCCTTGAGCATCTTGTCGAACAGGTTGGCGCCCCCAGGAGGCTTCCGAGGGTTCCTATTCTCAGCGGCGGCGACAAGGTCCGCGTCGACGGCGTCGCGCTTCGCTTGCGACTTCTTCTTGCCCTTATTTCTCGCGCCGCGCTGAGCGGACGCCTCGGGGACGTCTTGCGGCTAGCGCCCCTGAGGCTGCTTGTCCTTCCGGAAGATGGCCTCGACCGCCTCCTGACCAGAGGCAAACTTGGTGGCGATGTCCATCAGCTCGCTTGCCCTGGTGGGAGTCTTGCGACCCAGCTTGCTCACCAGGTCGCGGCAAGTGGTGCCGGCGAGGAACGCGCCGATGACATCCGAGTCGGTGATGTTGGGCAGCTCGGTGCGCTGCTTCGAGAATCGTCGGATGTAGTCCCGGAGGGATTCTCCCGGCTGCTAGCGGCAGCTTCGGAGATCCCAGGAGTTCCCAGGGCGCACGTATGTGCCCTGGAAGTTGCCGACGAAGGCTTTGACCAGGTCGTCCCAGTTGGAGATCTGCGCAGGAGGTAGATGCTCTAGCCAGGCTCGGGCGGCGTCGGAGAGGAACAGGGGAAGGTTGTGGATGATGAGGTTGTCATCGTCCGTCCCGCCCAGCTGGCAGGCCAGCCGGTAGTCCGCGAGCCACAGTTCCAGCTTCGACTCCCCCAAGTACTTGGTGATGGTAGTCGGGGTTCGGAACCGGGTCTGGAACGGCGCCCGTCGTATGGCCCGGCTGAAAGCCCGCGGACCGGGTGGTTCGGGCGAGGGGCTCCGATCCTCCCCGCTGTCGTAGCGTCCCCCATGCCTGGGGTGGTAGCCTCGATGCACCTTCTCATCGAGGTGGGCTCGACGGTCGCGACGGTGGTGCTCGTTGCCGAGGCGACCCGAGGCCGCAGGCGCTGAGTTCCGCGTTCGCCCGGTGTGGACCGAGGCTTCCCGCATGAGTCGGGAAGTCGCGGCGCGATGCTTCGGGGGGTACCCCTGCCTTCGGGAGGCAGAGATTTCAGCCCATCGGACCGCGGCATCTTCCAGGAGATTCCTGAGCTCTCCCTGGATACGCCGCCCCTCGGTAGTGGATGGTTCCGGCATCGCTCGGAGTAGTATCGCTGTTGCAGGCAGGTTATGGCCGACCCCACTGGAAGCCGGAGGCAGCCTTGCCCTGGCATCATCGGCGATGCGGTGCTGGATGTCCTGGGCCAGGTGACGCGCTTCTCCGGCCGGTGCTCAGCCTGCCCACTCCTGCCCGATATTTTGCCGAAGCTGCACAAGTTGTCCTGCTTCCTCGTCGAGCCTGGCCTGTACCTCGCGGATTTGCTCGAGCTGTGCGTCCTGACCCCCCGCAGGGACTGGGACCACAGCTAGCTCCCGAAGGATGTCAACGCGAGGCGCGGGCCTAGGGGGATCACTGTCCTTCGGCATACCAAGATGGTTGCCTTCGTCGAGACCCCCTAGATCGACATGGAAACATTCGCGACTTGGGCCACAGTCCTCATCGCCGAGGCTGTGGCTGCTATCAGAGCAATCAGAGAGGCAGTAGTCGCATGCGGTCATGAAGTCCCGCATGGCACTAGGGTTATCGAGCCCGGAGAAATCCCAACCAGAGTCGGGCTCGTCATCTTCCTCGGAACCCGGAGGCCCGTAGGTCGAGACGGCCGTCAGCCGGTCCCAGGGTGATCGCATATGATACCCCGGAGGGTTTGGACACGCCTTTACGAAAGCGTCCACCGAAGCGGGGTCTCTTGGTGGGTCGCAGCTGGATCTAAAAGGCATGGAACAGGAAACGGACGATACCTCTTGATCGATGGGTGGTGACGAAGTCGCGTCAGGGACGGACTGCACCGTTGTCTCAGGTACGAGGCTAACGCCCAGCGTGTCCTTCGCGAGCGTGCTGGCGTCGTCCGTCTGCTTGGAGTTGGCGTGTTGCGGGGAAACGGCGCTCGTCTTCGTCTCAGACGCGAGGTCGACGCCCGACGTGTCCCCCGTTGGGGCGCCGGCGCCGTCGACTCGCTCGACAGCCGACGAGGTGCCACCTCCTGCTTGGCCATGCCTGTCCCGCCTCCTCCTCCGTCGGCGGGGAAGGTGACGGGACAGACCCGGATGTTGCTCTTCCGCCACGAGGGGAAGACGTCGTCGATTCCGCCGCCGGTGGGCGGGCCGACGACCGCCATTGTTGTTGTCGCGCGGCGGAGGAAGGAGTATCATGTCGTAGCTGCCGTCGAGGGACATGAACTCCAGACTCCCGAAACGGAGCATCGTCCCAGGTTGAAGAGGTTGCTGGAGACTACCCATCTGGAGCTTGACGGGAAGCTGTTCGTCAACACGCAGCAGGCTCCTACCTGGCGCGCCAACTGTCGGCGTTTCGACCCCGGGAGGTCCCTGGACCGACGAGTAAATTGTCGTCGCGTGTCCCAGCCCAGATGGGTCAGTGCGAGACGGAGCACGAAGGGGGGAGGAACGGCAAAAAGGGAAACCTGCGACCTTCGTGTTGCCCTGCGCCCAGGTCGGCTGCGCTTGCAGTAGGGGGGTTACAAGCGTCCGCAAGAGAGAGAGAGAGAGAGAGAGAGAGAGAGAGAGACTATCCGGCAGCCCGTTCTCCTGCGCGGCCAACCTTCTCGTATGAGAGCCCTGGACCTTCCTTTTATAGGCATAAGGAGAGGGCCCAGGTGTACAATGGGGGGTGTAGCAGTGTGCTAACGTGTCTAGCAGAGAGGAGCTAGGGCCCTAAGTACATGTCGTCGTGGCAGCCGGAGAGGTTTTGGCGCCCTGTTCATGTGATGTCGTGGCCATCGGAGGAGTGCATGAGCCTAGTGGAAGTACAACTATCGGGGCTGTCGGATCCTTGCTTCCGTAAGGGGCTGAGAGCCACCATCGTCTTGGCGCACGCGGGGTGCCATCATTACTTGTTTACCGGGGCGAGCCAGATGGGACGCCGGTCTTGTTCCCCGTAGCCTAAGCTAGCTAGGGGTAGGGTAATGATGGCCTTCCCTGTGACGTGGCGGGTCCGAGCCTGAGGTCGGGCGAGGCGAAGGCTCCTCCGAGGTCGAGTCTGGGCCCTGGGGTTGGGCGAGGCGGAGTTTGTCTTCCGATGTCGAGGCTGAGTCCGAGCCCTGGGTCGGGCGAGGCGGAGACCGTCTTCCGAGGCCGAGGCTGAGTCCGAGCCCTGGGGTCGGGCGAGGCGGAGTTCGTCTTCCGGGGTCGAGGCTGAGTCCGAGCCCTGGGTCGGGCGAGGCGGAGACCGTCTTCCGAGGCTGAGTCCGAGCCCTGGGGTCGGGCGAGGCGGAGACCGTCTTCCGAGGTCGAGGCTGAGTCCGAGCCCTGGGGTCGGGCGAGGCGGAGACCGTCTTCCGAGGTCGAGGCTGAGTCCGAGCCCTAGGGTCGGGCGAGGCGGAGTCCGTATTCCGTGGTCGAGGCTGAGTTCAAGCCCTGGGTCGGGCGAGGCGGAGCTTCCCATGGCGCCCGAGGCTGGACTTAGCTGTTGTCAGCCTCACTCTGTCGAGTGGCACAGCAGTCGGAGCGGGGCAGGTGGCGCTGCTTTCCTGTCAGGTCGGTCAGTGGAGCGGCGAAGTGACTGCGGTCACTTCGGCTCTTTCGACTGAGGAGCGCGCGTCAGGATAAGGTGTCAGTCGATCCCTGCATTAAATGCTCCTGCGATACGGTCGGTTGGCGCGGCGATCTGGCCAAGGTTGCTTCTCCGCGAAGACTGGGCCTCGGGTGAGCCGAAGGTGTGTCCGTCGCTTGAGGGGCCCCTCGGGCGAGATGTGAATCCTCCGGGGTCGGCTGCCTTTGCCCGAGGCTGGGCTCGGGCGAGGCGAGATCGTGTCCCTTGAGTGGATTGAGCCTTGACCTTAATCGCGTCCATCAGGCCTTTGCAGCTTTGTGCTGATGGGGGTTACCAGCTGAGATTAGGAGTCTTGGGGGTACCCCTAATTATGGTCCCCGACACTATTCATCCTTCGCTTGTCATCTAGATTCTTTCACATACTTAGTGTTGCATGGCCTCGCCGACCTAGCCCACCACGTCGGGCGTTGCCATGCCACCCCTAGTCGATCGCACACCCATCGAGGTCATCGCACACCCATTAACGTGAAAAGCCATAATCTCAAACAAATAACTATCTCTCAAGTTTAATTTTAAAAAGTTAGAGCCTTGGATGAAAGGACTGGTTTTATGATTTTCTATATTTTTTGAGTTTATGAAGCTAATAAAATCATTGAAAGTTGGTTAGCTTTTATACTACATACGCAGAATCAGGTGGATCGAGTGCGACAATCACTTCCAACTCTAGAGCCATGCCACGAGCAGCGGGCCTAGTAACAGCTGAAGATCGTACCGAGGAGCGGGCCCAGTAATATTTGAAGAGTGTATCGTACAAACCCAAGTGTCCTCTAGGACCCGATTCTCTAGGACCCGATTTTCTATGAACCATGTGAAAGTCGCCTAGAGGGGGTGGATAGGCGAAACCTAAAAATTAAAACTTTATCCCCCAACTAGATCCCTTGATTAGTGGTTAGAACTAGATATACCATTATTGGAGTATAAAAACTAAGTCCTTGCTTAAAGAGTATTGCTTTCAAATAATGCGGAATTCATAAATCAATACTACTAATAAGTCTATAAGAATAAATCACGAGGGCTTAGATAAGAAGAGCAATAACACAAGTTCTTTCTTGCAAAGTGTTGCTTCACCAAATGAGAACTTAACTTAAAGTAACACCAAATAATATGAGCAAAGGATAGTGCAAGAAAAACTTGGAAAGGGAAAGAACAAACAAATCACAAGTAATAAGCACACAAGACACGAGTGATTTGTTTTACCGAGGTTCGACCCTCGAAGGCCTAGTCCCCGTTGAGGAGTCCACTAAGGACGGGTCTTTTTCAACCCTTTCCCTCTCTCCACCGATCACTCAAGACCGGCGAGCTCTTCTTCTTCTCAAGGATCACTTAAGACCCCGCAAGGACCACCACACTCTTTGGTGTCTCTTGCTAGCTTTTACAAGCCTCCAAAACTTTGGAGGAAGTTCAATGGGAGTCAAAACTCCACGCACAAATGATCACAAGATGTAGTGCTCACTAACTCTCAATAATTCTCACAAGGCACTCTTGCTAAAATCACACTAGAGACTTTCTTTTGCTAGCTCTCTTTTGTGGCACTTGAGTTGGTTGTAGTGGCCTAAATCTTGCGCATAGGATGGATCAATGAATATATGTGGTTGGGAGGGCTTGAGTATGTCAACTAGATGACTTGGAATGTTGCTTGGGCTCCCACACAATGAAGTGGCCGGTTGGGGTGGTATTTATAGCCACCAACCAAATTGTAGCCGTTGGAGAAGGCTGCTGGCGATGGGCGCACCGGACAGTCCGGTGCGCCACCAGACAGTGTCCAGTGCGCCGCCACGTCATCCTCCCGTTAGGGCTCGGAGCCGGTCGACCGTTGGAGGCTTTGTCCTCATGTGGCACCGGACAGTCCGGTGTTGCACCGGACAGTCCGGTGCCCCTCTGACTTCTGCTCTGACATTCTGAATTCCACTGTTCACTTTGCAGAGTCGACCGTTGCGCGCAGATAGTCGTTGCTCCGCTGGCACACTGGACAGTCCGGTGCGCCACCAGACACTGTCTGGTGCTACACCGGACAGTCCGGTGAATTATAGCGGAGGTGCGCCTGGGAAACCCGAAGGTGAAGAGTTTGAGCTGGTTCACCCTGGTGCACCGGACACTGTCCGGTGGCACACCGGACTGTCCGGTGCGCCTGACCAGGGCACACTTCGGTTTCCTTTTTGCTCCTTTCTTTTGACCCCAACTTGTTCTTTTGATTGGTTTGTGTTGAACCTTTGGCACCTGTAGAATGTATGATCTAGAACAAACTAGTTAGGCCAATTATTTGTGTTGGGCAATTCAACCACCAAAATCAATTAGGAAAAGGTTTGACCCTATTTCCCTTTCAATCTCCCCCTTTTTGGTGATTGATGCCAACACAAACCAAAGCATATATAAGTGCATAATTGAACTAGTTTGCATAATATATGTGCAAAGATTGCTTGGAATTAAACCAATCTATTATTTCATAAGATTTGCATGAATGCATTCTTCATATTTAATGTTTTGGACAATGCTTGCACTATTTGTTTTGTTTTTGCAAATTCTTTTGGAAGTTCTTTTCAAAGTCTTTTGCAAAATAGTCAAAGGTATATGAATAAGATTTTGAGAAGCATTTTCAAGATTTGAAATTTTCTCCCCCTGTTTCAAATGATTGTCCTTTGACTAAACAAAACTCCCCCTCAATTAAATCCTCCTCTTAGTGTTCAAGAGGGTTTTAAGATACCAATTTTTGAAGGTGCTACTTTTTCCCCTTTGTATATAATAAGATATCAATTGAGGAAGTCATCATTTTTAAATGAGTGGTGGTGCGGTCCTTTTGCTTTGGGCTAATACTTTCTCCCCCTTTGGCATGAATCGCCAAAAACGGATACTTGAGTGAAATATAAGCCCTTTTACTTTCTCTCCCCCTTTGGCAAATAATATATGAGAGAAGATTATACCAAATTGGAGAGCTGGCGGAATACCGGCAAGGAAGGATAATACCATTGGAGTTGAGTGGAAGCGATGTCTTTGCCGAATACTCCATTTCCCTTTCAATCTAAGACTTAATACATGAGATGCTCATGAAAACATATTAGTCTTAGCCTTGGCACAAATAGAGATAATAAATATGCAGATGTACCAAAGGAAAGAGACATGATTAAAAGGATATGTCAATTAAGCTTAAACAATTCTATATAATATAGATTGTTCTCCCTAAATATGTGCTTTGAGAGGAATACAAAATTTTGGTCTTAAATGCCAAGTGCACATAATTAGGTTAGGAGATCATGTCTATATCATAGAGAATGTGAAGTGCATTGTGTCATAGTATAAGTGTGATGCTCATGACAGTTTATGCACTTATGAAAGCATGTTATAAACATCTCAAGCATTCACCCTTAAGGATTTCAAGGAGGCTTAAGGACCATCCACCTTTGGAACAAAGGCAGCTTATCCCCGGTATAAGGTTAAGCTTTAAGCTCTTTGACGATAAAATTACTTCACCCAGTTTTAACAAAGATGCAAGAATGAGTAATTGAGAAGTTAAACTCGGTATGAAGTAGGGTTAATGCATGAACATGCTTTCTCTTCCTTTTAAACATGATATGCAAGTAATGTAGGAAGATTTTAGGTACATGTATGAATGAGATGGAGTAGTTTTACCCTTTTGTACCTTCACATAGAGATGCTCTCTTCATTGTGCTTTGTCCTTAGTCTTAGTCGCTTAAGACCTATACTCAAGACAATGTATGAAAATATTTTGCACAAGAGAGAGTTCTACAACTAGTGATCCTTTTCTAAGTTATTGTTATTATATATCAAGTAGATCACAAATTGCATAAATGTATCATGAATTCTCCTTTTAACTTAGTGCATATCAAGAGAGATGTCGATTGATAGAATATGCGACACTAAGAGACATAAGTGTTAATTGAAGTTATTCAATGATCAAACAAATAACAGATGTGATCAAAAGAACAACATATGCATTAGATTATCGAATAAGCTCAAAAATAAGAGAATCCAATAAATATGCTACTTTAGTAATGAAAGCAACAATCCTTGATAAAGGTGACATTATTATACCAAGTTGGATTGAAATGTAGTAGCATACTTTATGAGAAACATTATTCTCATTCAAGAGACTATATGAGATAATTAGGATAAAGTGATAGTCTTAACATAATCAAGATATAAGAATAGACTCCCCCTAAGGATATGCATCAAGTAATTGAAAGGATTGATTCAATGCATTCACTTTTAAAGATATATAGGGAGAAACATCTTGATCAAGGCTTATAAAATTTGCAATAAACAACTTAAGCCTGGTATTCTCACAATGAAAAAGATTTAGAATGCTCACAACCACACCATTGATGTTTTGAAGATCTTATTATCCAAGTAGGTGTTGTTGCTCTTGATGTCTTTCTCTTTCATGTGAGTGTCCTCCCTTTGTAGTTGTTTCTTTTTCGTTCCAAACTTATTGAAAATACTCAAGAAAGATGTTAATAGCACAAGGGAGTATATGATGAACGATGATTTCTTTAGATAGAAAATAAAAACAATTCATCATCCATAAGTCACATAGACATGAAGTAAACTTCTTAACATTAGTGCACATCTTTAAAAAGGAATATGCACTTTTTAAATATTTTGATCAAACATAGAAAATTTACTTCTTCATATTGAATCCATTAATCATTTCTTAGAAGCAAGTCAATATGAGAACATATATAGCAAAGGCATGAAATAGATTCTAATGGGCACGTGCATTTTATTAGAATGAGATTGAATGCACATCTATCCGAATTTGGTCCAATAAAGAATCTATTCTTTACATAGGTAGAATATGATAAATTAGAGTAAACAACCATTGATGGGAACTATATTGATTAAGAAGATGAGTTCCCATACCTTTGCTTTTACCTTTCTTCCTTTGGGTGAAGATCAACCCTTTGAGGCTTGTGGCATTGAACTTGCACTTACTTTCTTGTAGATTTTCATAAGTAAACTCAAGAGAAATGTTAATAGCAACACAAGCACTAGTTTCCCTTGTGTAATCATTTTGATAAGGAATGAAAAGTGGATTTCTAAAGCATGGAAACTTCATAATATGAACTAGATTATTCCTTGAAGTATGCTCGGTTTTAACTTATAAAACAAGCATAGTTAGTTCTTTAAAGATTATGGGAATAAATTTAATTTATAACATGGAGAGCGATAAATGAAGAAGAATCATATCCAATATAAGCAAGAAGCAAAACAACATAAATCATTGGATTGACTTTTCTTTTTATGTTAAATTACGCATCTCCAAAGAGAAACATATTCTCTACTAGTGAGACTACATGGGTTACTTAGTTAAGAGCATTAGTCTCACTATTCTAGTCATAGAGAGAATTTCCCTTTTATAAGTGTCATAAGGATTTGAATTCTTTACATGACACCTTATTATTTTTAGGAACTTGGAATATCTCTCTATATCTAGAATCATGGCAACAATAGGATAATTAGTGTAGAACATGCCATGGGGTACTTACATCAATTTAAAGCATGTAGATTGCTATGGTATAGAAATGATGAATGTACAATCTACCATATGGGAGGAATTTCTTCAAAGAATGGTGACATAATTTAAAACATTTGAGGTGCTTTCTTTTTCTATGTGACTACACAAGACACATAAGAAATGATATTTTAAGATACTTGCACTTAAAAGCATAAATGTTACCATCCTTTGGCTCTCCTCCATGTTGTAGGTCTTGACTTTTCAGCAAGGGATAAATCTTTATTTCCTACAACATCAATATCTTCCCTCAAGATGATATGAGTTTAAGATATAGTAATTTGAAAATTAACCTTGGGTCAATCATGGATACAGATCTTTGAAGATTGATAGCTTGAGTTAATAAAGATTGAATTGACTCTCTCAAGCACCCCAAAGCATCATACCATCTCTTTTTCCTGCAAAGCTTGTCAAGCATGTTTTGGTACCCATCGCTTGATGGGTCCATTATGGTTAGTCAACAAAAATCTAGGAACCCAAGAATCCTTTGTGTTCGCACTTGGTAAACTCATTACCTTTCTAACACAAGTTGCAATTTTGGGTTGCCTAGTTACATGAGAATTAATTGACAAGCTAGGAGTGGGATTTTTACCAATGGGACAATCTTTGCATTGATGTCCCTTCTTTCGGCATATGTAGCATAGGCGATCCTCAAGTCTTGAAGATTTCTTCTTTATTTGTTTCTTTCTTGCTACATGGTTAGTGAATATTTCCTTTTCTAGCATTTTGCCTTTTTGTTTCAAATGGGGACAAGATTTAATAAAGTGTCCCTTCTTTGAACATTTAAAACAAAGTTTATCATCCTTGTTAATAATCAAGCCATTTTTAATATAGGGACATGACCTAATCAAGTGCCCCTTTTCAAAGCATTCACTACACTTCTTATTTCTATTTGTATGAAGTGTGACTTGATTATTACCTTGGATGTCACCTTTTATGGAGGCATGGTTGAGGCTTTTGGAAGATGTATTGATTTTCTTCTTTTGTTCCCTCCTCTTGGCAATCCTCAGGTTCTTGACATTTTCTTTAAGGGTTTTAGTGCATGCCTTGGTTGATCCCCTCTCAAGCTTCTTCACCATGTGATCACGGTTATCTTGAGAAGGTTGAGCAATGCACTTCCCTTTAAGTTGTGTCAAGCACATTTTTAACCTCTCATTTTCTTCTTTGAGCTTTTGATATGTATCATCTTTTGTTCCTGCAAATTCTAGCTCAAACGAAGATTTGCTTGTCGACGCACGACAAGCATTAGCACATGGTAATGTAGTTTCAATTTGAATACATGTGCATGAGTGAGGTTGTTGGGATTTCAAGTTTTCTATCACAACCTCATGAGCAATATTTAATATGATATGATTATCCATAAGATTTTCATGAGAATAGAGAAGCATATCATATTTTTCTTGAAAATCTAGATTTTCATTTTTTTAGCTTTTCTACTTGGTCCTTAAGAAAGGTATTCCTATTCACTAATTGAGAGATACAATTTAAAGCGTTATCTTGCTTAATTGAAATAGTTTCATACCTTTGGACCAAATCAACATGAGAGCGCTTTAGCTCCTTATGTTCTTTAGTCAACTCGTCAAGGCATTGCATTTTCACGGAGAGAACATTCTCTAGTCTTTGACGAGCTTCGCTTTGCTCTCTCGCTCTTTCTAGAAGTTTGAGCATGACCGCCTTATCTTCTTGGCTTAGGCGAGCGTAGAGTTGCACGGAGCTTCTTTCTTCCTCCTCATCCTCGTTTGTGCTTTCGCTATCATTTTCATTAGCCACACAACACATGTGGGAATCGAAATGGGAAGACAAACCTCTTGGAGAGGTGGACTCATCGTTTGGTCTCCATCGGTCATTTTCTTCTTCTTCCTTGCAAAGGTTAGTATCACAAAGACCAAAGGAAGCAGAAGCACAAAATGAACTACCATATTTGGACTCATCAAATTTATTTTTAATCCTAGTCCAAATATCATGCGCATCAGGAATATGTTCATCATAATTTGTAATGAAGGCATGATAATCTTCTTCGCTAAGAGAATTACCTAAGATGTCAAGAGCTAGATGGTTTAAGCGTATACATCTTTGATCTTCCTCGGAAGCATCATAATTAGAGGGTATGATACTCTTGTCTATAATTTGTTCTAATCGAGGATCTAGAGTTCTAAAAGCATTTAGTACACTAGTAGACCATGAATCATAGTTAGAACAATCGGAAAATAATATCTCAAGAGTTACCTCCTTCCGAGTTGTGTGCTTGTTCTTTTCGGATATTCTTTGAGCCATCACTTCGAGTTTTTAGACTTAATATGAAGTGCCTAGCTCTGATACCAATTGAAAGTCGTCTAGAGGGGGGTGGATAGGCAAAACCTGAAAATTAAAACTTTATCCCCCAACTAGATCCCTTGATTAGTGGTTAGAACAAGATATACAATTATTGGAGTATAAAAACTAAGTCCTTGCTTAAAGAGTATTGCTTTCAAATAATGCGGAATTGATAAATCAATACTACTAATAAGTCTATAAGAATAAATCACGAGGGCTTAGATAAGAAGAGCAATAACACAAGTTCTTTCTTGCAAAGTGTTGCTTCACCAAATGAGAACTTAACTTAAAGTAACACCAAATAATATGAGCAAAGGATAGTGCAAGAAAA
The DNA here is from genome assembly GCF_902167145.1 of Zea mays. Lineage (NCBI taxonomy): Eukaryota > Viridiplantae > Streptophyta > Magnoliopsida > Poales > Poaceae > Zea > Zea mays. The sequence continues at coordinate 204,649,963 of NC_050097.1, read as the reverse complement.
ACTTGGAAAGGGAAAGAACAAACAAATCACAAGTAATAAGCACACAAGACACGGGTGATTTGTTTTACCGAGGTTCGGCCCTCGAAGGCCTAGTCCCCGTTGAGGAGTCCACTAAGGATGGGTCTTTTTCAACCCTTTCCCTCTCTCCACCGATCACTCAAGACCGACGAGCTCTTCTTCTTCTCAAGGATCACTTAAGACCCCGCAAGGACCACCACACTCTTTGGTGTCTCTTGCTAGCTTTTACAAGCCTCCAAAACTTTGGAGGAAGTTCAATGGGAGTCAAAACTCCACGCACAAATGATCACAAGATGTAGTGCTCACTAACTCTCAATAATTCTCACAAGGCACTCTTGCTAAAATCACACTAGAGACTTCCTTTTGCTAGCTCTCTTTTGTGGCACTTGAGTTGGTTGTAGTGGCCTAAATCTTGCGCATAGGATGGATCAATGAATATATGTGGTTGGGAGGGCTTGAGTATGTCAACTAGATGACTTGGAATGTTGCTTGGGCTCCCACACAATGAAGTGGTCGGTTGGGGTGGTATTTATAGCCACCAACCAAATTGTAGTCGTTGGAGAAGGCTGCTGGCGATGGGCGCACCGGACAGTCCGGTGCGCCACCGGACAGTGTCCGGTGTGCCGCCACGTCATCCTCCCGTTAGGGCTCGGAGCCGGTCGACCGTTGGAGGCTTTGTCCTCATGTGGCACCGGACAGTCCGGTGCCCCTCTGACTTCTGCTCTGACATTCTGAATTCCACTGTTCACTTTGCAGAGTCGACCGTTGTGCGCAGATAGCCGTTGCTCCGCTGGCACACCGGACAGTCCGGTGCGCCACCAGACACTGTCCGGTGCTATACACCGGACAGTCCGATGAATTATAGCGGAGGTGCGCCTGGGAAACCCGAAGGTGAAGAGTTTGAGCTGGTTCACCCTGGTGCACCGGACACTGTCCGGTGGCACACCGGACTGTCCGGTGCGCCAGACCAGGACACACTTCGGTTTCCTTTTTGCTTCTTTCTTTTGACCCCAACTTGTTCTTTTGATTGGTTTGTGTTGAACCTTTGGCACCTGTAGAATGTATGATCTAGAACAAACTAGTTAGTTCAATTATTTGTGTTGGGCAATTCAACCACCAAAATCAATTAGGAAAATGTTTGACCCTATTTCCCTTTCACCATGCAAGAGTAAAGATCAGTTGCTCGTGCGCAGGTTCCACCACCAGTGACACGTTTGCCCACAATCGAGAGCGTGGAATTGGTTGGGTTTTTCTTTTTACAAGGACTAAGATACATGCGTTAAAACCAAAGTACAAAAATTTAGAGTTACATAATTACATCCGTGGCTACGATGGGAGAGCCATTACGATGACTCGTACAAATGAGTTTTCGATAACATTAGTATATAACATTAGTCTACGATGCCACGATGGTCTTGATAGAAGAATATCATAGTTCTTTTGATGTATGTAAACTCATGATGTGTTTATAGGAGTGATGAGTTACTTGTTTATACGAGTGATGAGTTACTCGAGTAATATGACAGGGAAATGTCACGGTGTATCAGGATCCATATTCTTTATACTTCATCCATTTTAGAACAGTAGCAACTCTTAGTTTTTATGTCTACATTCAAATTAATGATGACGAACCTAGAAACATATGTAAAACACATACATCAAGTATTGTATGAATCCACTAACTCCTTAGAACGAATTTTATTTTAGGACAAAGAGAGTAACTGTAGTTGTCACTTCCTTAACCATCTTATCGGCATTTGTTTTCCTAAATCTAATATCTTGAATAGTGTATGTATAACAACTAAGGCTATTCCCAATTGGTAGTATCATATCCATTAATGAGATGCCACAGAAATTTTCTGCTGATATGACGAGATATCTGATAGGAGGAGAACAAAGCGGCATCTTAAGTAAGATACTGCTTTGGCATGATATCTTAGGTTATGACACAAAAAATATTTTAGTCTATTCTCGTAGACAATAAACAAAATATATAAGTATGGTGCTAGACATTATGGACAATGTATCTTATATCAATACCATAAATTTCATCCTATATGACATATTTGGATATTGGAGCATGATACTTTGGACTAGGAATAGCCCAAATGCATGTGAAACCCTATTAATTAAGGGGTCCCGTCTTTAGGCCATCTATAGTGGTAAGTTTATTTATGTTTCTAAGATGCCACAAAATCAAGAAAAAATAAAATCTTGGTTGAAACACTATCATGATGAAAAGTTTAATTCAATGCGATTTTATAGGTAACATGTAAGAGACAATGTGTCCATGTCTCATAAAACCCATTTTGTTTATCTATTCGTTAATTATTTGACACATCATCCAAACTGCTGACATGTCGCACCATTTAACGAGGATGAAAATACCATTGAGAATGCACGAGGGTAAGTGAAAACTATGAAGAGTCATCTCTTTACGACTTTTTATATATATTGTCTTTTAATTGCATTTATGATCTTAGAGCATCTCCAAGAGATCCCAAAATAAATCTCCCAATACAAATGGATTAGGATCTCCCTAAATCTCTTAATTTCAATCCGTGGGTTCTGTCTCCAACAGCTCCTAAGATTTTCTCAAAATATAAATGTACATGTCCCATAGCTGCCATATATAGATCAGTAGATACCATTGCACGAATCTCCCTGCGCCGCCTCCCAAGCATCCAGCATTCTACATCGTCGTTGCAGTGCATGCTCAGCTGCTCACGTATCTCATTTGCTTAAATCTCGGATGCTCAACTATAATTTAGGCTGGCCAAATGCTCAGCTACGGCTTTGGGTAAAGCAGGTGCCTGGCTGGCCGGATGCACAAGCAAGTAGCCAAGCGCGCAAGCCATCGATGGTGCGAAATCAAGCAAAGTGGGTGGCTGACGATGGCGCGAAAGGAGCAAAATCACGCGGGAATCGAAAACTAGCTTGTTTTGGAAGCGCGTACGCCTGCGGGAATTTGCGCCGTGTACGGGGTTCTTTACGCGTGCGGAAGTTTTGGGACTCTAGATACGTATCTGTTGGAGGCGTGTTTTATCCTTTTTCCTAAAATAAGGATTGGAAGCAGGATTTTAAGGATCTCTTGGAGATGCTCTTAGGGCTCAATGTTATATCATACCGTCTCTTAGTTATCGCTTATACTTAAAAACTGATCAAAGGGCTCAGAGTTGTACATGCTCTAATAGTCTCATGGTGAAACTTAATCTCTCTCAATCCTCTATAGTTTCCAAGAGAATTTAAGTTTCCAAACTAGCCCTACAAAGAAAGTTTTTTATAGGGCGCTTATTCTACGGGGGTGTTTATAACAGCTACAGGTTCTAGCCCCAACTCCAAGTTTATAATTTAAAAATTAAACAATTTAAAAATGTTTTAATCTAGATAATAAACAAAATAATAATTTATCTAAATATGTTTTAAAGGTTTACTACTCCAGGTCTATAATTTTATGGAGCACCTAATAACCTGCTCAACCAACTTCATTTAATTTACTCGAGCAATCCCAAGCAAGGCCTAAAGTTGGCTTACGAAAAATCAAGCTTCTTTGAAGAAAAGATTATTAGAGAAAAGGTTTCCAAAATCAGCCATTGGAGGGGCCGACAAGTATAAAACAATATCCATTTAAATAATTATCTAAATAACTTAGGGACAGTGTGGATCCCTTCATTTTAGATAAAGAAACGTATCTGGTGCTCACATGGTACAATGTTCACGTGCACATTTGAAATCTGATGTATCCATCTTGCATTCAACGACACGAGCTCATTTTACGAAGAACCTCTCCCATCAGAGGAGGAATGTGGAAAGAGTTCTTCATAAAATTGGTGCTGCTGTTAGATGTGAAACATATGTTTCAGATTTAAAATATGCACGTAAGCACTGTACAACTTTGAGAACTAGATATGTTGCCTTTAGAGAATTTGGAATCTACTTAATAGAGTAGGCTATTTGGCTTGCCATTTGATATTCTATCACTTCCCAAAGTTGAAATATAATCATATCTCAAGTTCATATGATAAAGGAATGCAAATTAATTTTATGTATCTACATACAATGTTTCTAGTATACAAACTATAACATGTTTTTTGGCTCTCATGTAGTAGAAGTGTAGCACACAAATACTTTTTTCATATAACCAATACTGGTATACAAATATATTAAACTTAAAACCATATTAATTTAATTGATCTGTACCAAAATTATGATTATTAATATCTAAATAGGGCCTTAATGAAAACTTTTGGTATTGGCAGAAAAGACGTTGATGAGAAACAGAGGGAAAATTTCCCGCAAAATTGAGCTAATCGGAAAGCTATTATCCACAAACCCTCGTCGGCTCGGCCTCGTTCCTCGCGCGTACTGCCGCTTGCCGGCTACCAGAAAAATGGCCGCGGCGGCGGCGGCGGCTAGGCGTGCCGCTGGCCTTCTCCCTCTCCTCCTATCCTCGCGGTCCGGTGCTCGCATACCCCTCCACCGGGCTGTATCCCAGATCCCTCCGCCTTGCTCCTATCGCCTACTCTCGCAGCAAGCCAAGCCCTTCTCCGCCTCTGCCTCTGCCTCTGCCTCAGCCTCCGCGTCGAATGGCGCGACCGCGGAAAGAACCCGTGAGCTGCATCTGTACAACACGAAGTCGCGGAAGAAGGAGCAGTTTCGGCCGCGCGATCCAGGCGGGGAGGTCGGCATGTACGTCTGCGGCATCACTCCCTACGACGACAGTCACATCGGCCATGCCCGCGCATACGTAGCCTTTGACGTCGTCTACAGGTTTCCCTCCCCCTATACTGTTCGCGACTATAGTTCCTGCAACTGCGAGCTCTGTTAGTCTGACGGTACACTTGATTCACTGGAGATAATTTATCGTAGATTCGTAATTCTAGACTTCAGTGCAGTCTTAAAAACCTTCTTTTCCTTGAAAACTTGCGGGGCTGCCTAAGCGCATAATATATTTACTGAGCGAATGTATTAAGATTTCAGTGCAGTCTTAATGATTTCCATTAGAAGTGATATACATTTGCCATGAGATGCTTTGAGTTGTTTGTTACTTCTGCTCTAAAGAAGCTGGTTGTCCACATTAACATTTGTCCTATTGACATTCGCCTATTTGTGTTTTAAGGGCTTGGTTTAGGATAAACACCATAGTGACATGTCTAAAGCACTTCAAAATCTCTGTTCCGTTATCCTATCACCTTACTTATTTCCATTGCATTCTTAGGAAATATTGCATATGCTTACTGTGCTGTCTTGATAGGTACTTGCGCTATTTGGACTATGAAGTTCGCTATGTTCGGAACTTCACCGACATTGATGACAAGGTGACTTTTGGGCAAATTTGTTTGCAAATATATGTGAAACTGACTTATCTGTTTCTGATAACTAATTTTAAAACTGAAGGTGCAGTTTTTATTTTCTTAAATCTTTGCTGTTTACAAGATAGTAAAGGGCATACTTGGTGTAGTGGTGAGAGCTGTCTCACTTAGGGATGGTAATGGGCTCTAAATTTTACACTATAAAATTTAAGGATCGGACTATTTCTATTCATTTTTGAACTAAAATTAATTAAGGGCTCAATCAAATTATGAAGAAACATTTGGATCGTGATCTATTACCACCCATAGTCTCACTGAGTTATCAGGTCGCGGGTTTGAAGCATCCTCTCTGCATGTGTGAGGGAAGGCTTGCTTCAGTTTACCCCTTCCCCAGACCCCACTCATGGGGGCGTCTCCGGCACTGGGTCTACCCTTTGCTCTTTACAAGATATTGAAAATCATAGCTTTACTGTCTACAAAAATTGCTTTGTTCTGAATTTAAATTAGACAAGACAGAGATCTTGTTCGAATGTTCACACTTATGGAACATTTGATGTCATGTTTTTTCCTGAATTTAAGTAGATATCTTTATCTGTACTATTTTCTGCTGAGATTGTATTAAGCTATCTTACATGGAAAACTAGAATGAAATATTTAAACACAATTTGTTAATCTGCACAGGAAACCTGAGTTGCACTTCTGGAATTCTGTAGATAATCGCAAGAGCAAATCAGCTGGGGGAAGATCCTTTTAACTTAAGTAAAAGGTTCTCTGATGACTTCTTGTTAGACATGGCCAATCTTCAATGTTTACCACCATCTGTGGAGCCCCGTGTTTCAGATCATATTGATGAGATTATAAATATGATTAAACAGGTACATATACTTGATTTTGTGTGCAGTACTTAGTGACATGCTTATGCAGTTTCTTGATTGGATGTATAATCTCAGATTGGTTGGAGCGAAAGGGCATTTAGCGTAATGGATAAGGCTTCCGAGTAGCACCTCCAGGTCCCGGGTTCGATCTCCCTCGGGGGCGAATTTCGGGCTTGGTTAAAAAAATCTCCTCGTTGTGCCCCGCCCGCTCTCGGTTTACGTCCTGCGCGCCACCCTCCGGTTGGGCCGTTGTAGAGTGGCCAGGGTTTGGGGATTTTCTCGGCCGGGACCATGTTTCGGTCTCTTAATATAATACCGGGAGAGCGGTCTTTCCCTCTCCGGCTGATTTATTTTTTATCTCAGATTGGTTGGAAGCTCCTTGCTTTCACATAATTTAGTTCAGATCGAGTTACATATATGATATTAAGGTGGCAATAGTTAAGTGTTTGTTCTTCTAGTTTTCTGTGGCCTTGACCTGTCAATCCATGCAGGGACGGATCCAGCGGTGGGGCGGGCGGGGCTCGAGCCCCCCCCCCCTACCGCTTCGGATCCCATGGAGTCCCACTACAACCTCCCTTAATCTAAAATGTATACAATATCATATAGAATGAGTTTTTATACTGCAGCAATTGAGTTCATCCCTCCTAAACTTTTTCCTGGCTCCGTCCCTGAATCCATGATAGGTTTCATGTAAAAATAACACCCAATCCCAAGGTGGTTTATTAGCATTGTTAGTGCAATTTAAAATTTGCTATGTGGTTGTGGTAATATCTTAAGTTGACAATGCTGTCCCATGTTTATATGCAAGTTTTCAGTGTGATCATGTCATATTTATGCAGTTATGGACATGAAGAACGCCATGTTTGATTCTCGTGATGTAAGATATGTAATGTTAATAATTAATATATAGACTTTGGTGTTTTCATACTGTGCCTAACTAACATTTTGATCTGTTCACATATGTAGAACAACTCAAAAAGTGCTATTGTACAGATATTGATTCTTTTGGTACAATGTCTTTTTGCACTTTGGAACTTGATTTAATTTTTCTTTGAGCAGATCCTTGATAATAGTTGCGCATATGTAGTGGGTGGGGATGTTTATTTCTCTGTAGACAGTTTTCCTGACTACGGAGAATTATCTGGTCGAAAATTAGATGATAATAGAGCTGGTGAAAGGGTTTCTGTTGATGAGAGGAAGAGAAATCCAGCTGATTTTGCTCTATGGAAGGTACAACCGTACAAGATATCCCAAATGCTAGTATGCAACACCTTTTGTATTCTATTTCTGTGGAAATGATTTAGTTCAATAGCAATTAGTTATTTCACATTGACTGCAGGCCGCAAAAGATGGGGAGCCATGGTGGGATAGCCCATGGGGCCCAGGAAGGCCAGGATGGCACATAGAATGCAGTGCCATGAGTGCACATTATTTGGGTCATTCTTTTGACATACATGGTGGTGGGGAGGATCTCATCTTTCCACACCATGAGAATGAGATTGCTCAGAGCCGTGCGGCATGTTGTGACAGTACCATAAATTACTGGATACACAATGGTTTTGTCAATGTAAATAGCCAAAAAATGTCTAAATCGCTTGGTAATTTTGTCACCATACGAAAGGTAAAAGCAATGTCCCGATCTTCCTCAAGTAATGACTGTACATATGCTTGCTCAAAGACCACCATTTTCCTCAGGTTATAGAGATGTACCATCCGCTGGCTTTGAGAATGTTCTTACTTGGCACACACTACAGGTCCCCAATTAACTACACAATAGAACAACTCAATGTCACATCAGACAGATTGTACTACACATATCAGGTACGCTCTATATCTACATGATTGTGCTGGTTCTTAGTCTGGTATAACTATGTTATATAAGCTTCTTGCTTGACAACTGTTTTCTGATGTATCCCCTTTTTTCTGGCAAGCAAATGAGATAGGGACTTAGGGTTGTATATAGATAATCCAAAAGTCCAAGACTCTTGTGTTCTCTGTGTCAAGTAGACCATAGCACATAGCTATCTTTGTCAGCTGAGATCCGAAAGCTAAAGCACACCTCTGCATATCCCAGGCGGTAATGCTGCGGAAAGTTTAAGGAAAACCCATAAAACCTTATATTGTCATGCATGAAATGTAGTAACGTTGCCTCCTGCACGGGTTGTTTGTTGGAAATATCTGGAAGCAAAGTAGCGGTCACAATTAGAGCTACCCTAATATCTAATTTTGAAGCAAAGTTTTGACTATTCAAAATGACTGCTAATATTGGCCTAGCTTCCATGGACAAAAGAAAAGCTGAGATGCAAATAATCAATTCTTTGTTTTATGTTGAACCTCTTGCTTTCTCCTAGCTGATTCCTAGTGCTCACATATTAGTCCATGATTTAGAATTAGTAACGCTGGCATAATTTCCGTTGCCATAACTTCTAATAAAAAAGGTTCACATGATATTTTTTTTGTGTCCACAGACCTTGCTTGATTGTGAAGAGATTTGTCAGCAGCAACAAAGCAACACTGGAAATTCATTGCCTGCTAATACCTTAAATTACATCCAAAAACTTCATGAGGAATTTGAGACCTCAATGTCAGATGATCTTCACACTTCAGTGGCATTGGCTGCTATTTCTGAGCCATTGAAAGTTATGAATGATCTGTTGCACACTCGTAAGGTAATTTATTGATGAACAAATGGAGATACAGTTCATTCACATTCAGACTGAAACTGTACCATACTACCATTCTCTGTTTTCATGCAAACAGCAAAAACTATCTAACTTGTTTTGACCTACCTCTGGCGTTTAAGTAGGGAAAGAAGCAGGACAAAAGGCTGGAATCTCTTTCTGCCTTAGAAGAGAAAATAAGAGTAGTTCTCTCTGTTCTAGGATTGCTACCTTCAAGTTATCATGAGGTAAGTGCAATGTCTGTTACTCTGTTAACACTGCCAAATCAGTTCCAATATATACTGCCAGTAAGTTTACAGTAGACCTATTCATGGGAACTCCAGCCCAGCCCCAAAGCCTGCTCAAGCTCAGCTCGACAGTCCCGTTTTGATAGGAAGCGAAGCTTGGGTCCCTGTTTTGACATGTGGGCGCTGAAGCATGAAACCCAGCCTGGAAAAAATGGCCATTTACGGGTGGGCTGAGCTTCGAAGTTTGGCTCTGAGAGTTCAGGCTCAGGCCTTCTGGGTTTTCACCAGTTTTTCTAAAGCCAAGCCTGGCCTGGCCCCGGCATTTGTTCTGCAGCTAGTTTTGGTGCAGAACAAACCTCTGTATCGTAGTACTTCATGAATCATGATGGCTATTTTGTAGGCTCAACTCTGTAAGCTTCTGGTATTAGGAAAGATGAATATGTCACAGTAAAAATGCGACAAAGGCCTACCTATTAGATGTATTCAACTTTGAACACACAGTCAGCCTAAGTTTAACATCCAGTTCAGTTGCCCTTTGGAAGCTGTTTCTGAAGTTATTTAAGTTATTTAGATTATGAATGAAAGAAGGGAAATGAAACTTATATTAACAAAACAACTGTGTACGGCAATACAAGTCTTAAGCAGCATGCGAGTGTGGCGAAGAGACTTTTCAGAAGTAATTTGGGTTGCAGACTACTTTTCAGAAGTAACCAAGTCGATCCAATTTGTACAATAAAATGTAGTTAAACTGACACTTTTATAAGCACGTTTGACTTAATTATCTGCTCCATTAATGCTACTAATGAGCTTCTGCTCTCAGGCTTTGCAACAGCTGCGGGATAAGGCACTGAGACGAGCTTCCATCACCGAGGAGCTTGTGGTGCAGAAGATTGAAGAGAGGACTGCAGCAAGGAAGGCAAAGCAGTATGAAAAATCCGACGAGATCCGGAAAGAACTGGCTGCCATAGGAATTGCCCTCATGGATGGCCCCGACGGAACCACTTGGAGACCATCTTTGCCAATTTTAGAGGAAGCGGTGGTTGCGAAAACATGATCTGTGCAAGGGATTCCAATACGACCCATGGACACCAGTTCTAGTCGGTAATCATGGATTTGCTATATGTGACGAACTTGTTCGTTTGACTTTCATTCATACCGGCTTGTAATGCTTCTATAATGTTTTTTCATAATTCTCTGCTCCCATTAGATCTATAGTAGTTACTAGCTGAATGCACGTGTGTTGTAATGAAAATATATAATATGAGTATACTATGATAACTTATATACAAAATGTATGTTATACCGTTATGAGAAAATGTTTCATAATCAATTTATGATTCGGGCCATACATAAATTTTGTTATTTATAATCTATCTGTTTCATCACTACATTGCAACCATCAGTATCATGCAGACTTCGATATATGTCACGATTTGTATGGTCTCATCATTATAGAGCACGTTCCACACATACCGGAAGAAATTACATCGTACATTGTTAGTCATCAGACACATACCATTATACGCTTTTGCTTAAACAAAAAGGCAAGTGTGTGTTGCGAAGAGAATTAAAGGCAAGCCGGCACAAAAGCTACCCCAACGGTGGCGAGGATGACGAACTGGTCATTGTTGTCGGTCCTCCTCTGCGTCACCTCTGGCGCCAAGATGATGTCACAGTACTCGATATAGTAGTCATCGAACGCGCGCGACATACCGAGTACTGATGACTCTTGGCCGGGCTGTAAAATGAAGTGCACCCCGGGCTCATCAACAAGGTAGTACCTCTGACCGTTGCACCACCGGATGCGCTACTCCTCTACATACATTGTGTTCAAGGACACTCATACAACGTCAGCAACGACCATCGTCTCAGCGCACAAGAATTCATGGCCAGTCAGTAGCGACTTACGTGGCAGGTTGGGCTTCAGGTGGACGATGAGCTGGACGACGTGATGGCGTCGTCGTTGAATGCAGTGCCCAGAACAACCCGAGAGTCACCGATGTTGGCGATGACCATGAGGTCCCCCCTGCTTGACGATGGACAGCGCGGAGCAGTCGCTCTGCACCGCGTCCAAGCGGTGGCGGCGCCAGAGCTTGTCGTACATAGCGGCACATGCGGCCACGTAGGGCTGTTTCTAGAGGTCGAACTGGCAGTCGCCAAGTTTCTTCTTGTCGTCGATGAGCAACCCCAACGCGAGTGCCTCCTGCTAATGATGTTTGTTCGGGGTTTTCAAGTAAGAAACATGGATTTATGTTTGACGTTGGTTTATAAAAATGACTCACAAGTCAGATCCATGAAAAAAAATATTACGAAGAATAAATATCACGCATGCAAAAAAGGAATTTAAGTTAAAAATATTATTCAAACAAAAGAAATTGCATGTAAGGCTCTTCTTTAAATACTACCCACTCCATCCAAAAATATAGTTCAAGAATCTCGATGATACTTATCTAATACTACGCATTGTGCAAGGATAGCAGGTGGGCTTGGGGAGAGATGTAGTAGATGTGTTTTCTGTTATAGATGTGAACATAAATACATATGTGGTGTAGTGGTAGCTACTACTAGCATTTGTTTGAGAGGTTGTGGGTTCAAATCCCTTGTATTTTTTTAATTTTAGCTAGGCTCCGGCTGTACGGGAGAATGAGAATGGGAATGAGCTGTGCGCGGAGAGGAGGGAATCGGAATGGAAGAACACGGAATGGGTAGAACAGTGAATGGCAGAACGCGGAATGTCCGACTAATATTACAGTCTTAATAAGTAGTAGAGATATGTTCATATTCTGTAAAAAGATGCCCAATTTTGGTTTTCACTTTGCACCGAGTCCTTGAAAATGTAACATGACAGTCCTATTTTGTGACTGAGGAACGACAAATACTACAAGTATTTTGGGACTGAGGAAGTACAATACTATTTTGTCATTTCTTGGAGTCCAAGAAACACATAATTATCTGCATTGTCTTGATTCTGGATTTATTAGGCAAGCTAATAATGCATTAGCTTGTGAATTATAGTATGTTTTGTTATTTCTAGATTTATAGTTTTACGGTGGATCCAGGCATTACTTATATCTAGACGTGTAGCAAAAGCAGCGAATCTAGAAAAGATAAAACATCTTATAATTTATAATGGATGGAGTATTTATGTTTATTAGCTAATACAGGTTTGCAGAGAATTGCCTGCATTGCATTAGCTTATATCCGGACTTGGCTTTTCAGATTTGCAGCATTAGCTTAAACCCAGACTTTCTATTCTATTCTATAGAGCACGGAGCAAATCTTTGCTATCTGTATATCCACGTCGCCAGTATTTTGTGCTCCACACGATCTAATTCGGGTGCCGGATCTGTAGATTGCAGGGTGTGGTGGTCATTTGTCCGTACCACTGCCACTCCACTCAGTTTTACCTATCTTTCAGGCATGCGTCTAAGAAAAATACTTGTAAGATAAAACTTTCGTGGTATTGCAAAAGCAAGTAGAGCAATACTGAATCCAATGTTTTTTTACACTTGCACATTCAAACTGAAGAGCCCAAGGCCACAAACACCACAAACAGAACAAATGTACAGTAGCCATTGAGAAAAAGCATACTTAGTGCTCACAAGCTCTGTGTACTCACATCATAATCAATAATATTTGTCTGCCACACAATGTGTCTAAATTATATATCCACTCACCTCTTAGTAAGTAGCACCATTGTAATATAACATCTAGACTGATCATGATGTTTTATTTGTAAATCGAACGGTAAAAAATTGTTTGTTCAAATAATTCTAAGTGTCTACATATATTGTTAATTTTATATGCCTAAAGCGACACTGTTTTGATAAACTCGCGTGAGGTGCAAGTAAGTTACTAGTGTTAAGCAATGTAGAGTTGCAGGATTATTGACTCATACTTTTATCCATTGTGGCTTGTCTATGCATGATAAGCAAGTAATAAGATATCATGTACGCTTATGCTGGCTTAGGAGATCTTCTATAGAACATGGAGCTAAGTAGTTAAATATAATTTTATCCGTGATAGTTTGATCGTGCAGGACAAACAAATATTAAGATCTTATTCGGTTGCGTCTGGATCGAAAAGGATTGTAGGGGATTAAATCTATCTCTAGTCAAAATTGAATAGAAGGAGATTTAGGGCATGCTTGATATGCTGCATAACTTGCTACAGTTTGCAACGTTTAAAGTTAGACATGTTTGACTGAGTTAGACATATGTTTGGTTTATAGATTTTTCTCTAACTGTGTAGGCCCCACTTGTCAATGACATGTAAAAGTGTGGCAAGATTCCCTTAGACGTGGAAAACCATGGCGCAGAATTTGAATGTCTAACCTTACATAAGTTGTGGTTTAAAATGTGTGATTGCACTAATGAGTCTGCTAATCTTAACAAACAATGTATTAAGAAATGCTTGACACATCCTTGCCACTTTCTTACTAGTGTTTTTCAACTTCCAACAGTGTAACTTTAGTTAAATGATTTTACTCAAATGCATTTTCGGTTAAGAGTTACATGCTTGCCCGTTGCCACTTTCTTCAACTGTTTTTTTTTACTTTGGACATCGCAATTTTAGTCAAATGACTTTTTAGTTACTGATGATGGCTTGTGTAGTCGATCACTAATGCTCAAATAGTCTAATACTGCAATGTATAGCTAAATGCCTTTTTATGCACAATGCTAAAGTACTAGGTGTCATTTGGTTCCCAAAATGTAACGTAAATGATAATTGTAACGGTTTGCATTCGATTATCAGTGGTAACAAGTTTGAATAGGCTGGTTTCAATTTCTAGTGTGTTATCCGATTACGATTGGACTTAAACAAACATGATTTAACGTTATTTGTTACCGATTACATTACAAATATGTGAACCAAACAGCACCTAAAGTCTTTACTTTTGTAGTCTATTCACCGGTCAGACACCTCGAACCAATGCTTACTTGCATTATAGTCCGATCATTGATGCTCCAATAGTGTAATACTGCAATGTATAACTAAATGCCTTTTTAGATGCATCGGTAAATTCTTCATTTCTGTAGTCCAATTACCGATCAGACACCTGGTCCCTACTACATTCGTCCCAAAATAACACAATAGATGTCAAACTTCTTTAAGTTTAACTGGTTCTGTAAAAAAAATTAACAATATTTGTATCTTCAAACAAAACTATTATAAAAAATTTTTACAACGATTTATCTAACAATATTGAATATAAACCATAAATATAAATAAATGTATTTACTTATTAGAAAATAAGAATAACATTTTTTATGGGGCAGAGGAAGTAGAATGCAGTTGAAACCTGTATTCCAATCAACGGTCAGACACAGTGACACCTCGAACCAATGCTCACTAGATGGTACCTAGAGTACATTTCAAACCATAAATTTAGATAAATGGCTCCCAACAATAGGAGAGGTCTAGCTCAAACCATCAATTCATCAATAGGTGTATGTAGTTCGGACCAAGAGGTGTATGTAAGTCAAACCATGAATATGGGCAACGGTTCATAGTATACATGTCCAAAGCACATTGCACGATGTTTGAAGCACATTACAAGATGCTCAAGAATCTGCAACTCATCAAATACAATTCTGGCCTGGCTCAACCTTCTCAGTAACAGACATAGCATCACATACAATCCAGGCCTGAGTGCTCAGGCCTCAGTAAAAGAAATAAATTGAATGGCATGACACTGGCCTCAGCAGAATAAAACTGAATGGCATGACACAATCACAGCTCCAATAAAGTAAAAATCTAAAACACACAATTAAGACTACATGCAGAGGAGAAAGTAGGATAACGATTTAACATCAGATGTCAAGGTTTCCTACACTATAATACCATGACAAGCAACATTTGTCCCAAAGCTGTTCCATGATCTAAACAACACAACTAACAGCATGGAGAAGCTGAGGTGAATCCATGAAAGAGCAAATCACTTCTTCTTCTTGGAAGGTGGCTGTTCTTCCTCATCGTCGTCATCCTCTTCATCTTCATCTTCGTCATCATCTTCATCGTCGTCATCATCGTTACCATCATCATCACCATCGTTATCATCGTCGTCATCATCACTCCCCCCTTCACCATTAGCCTCAGGATCATCATCTTCATCACCCCCCTCTTCATCATCATCGTCTTCATCGTCGTCGTCACCACCCTCATCATCATCATCATCATCATCATCATCATCTTCATCTTCATCTTCATCGTCTTCATCGTCATCATCATCATCTGACCCAGCCTTAATTTCAGGGACATTTTCAGATTTGATTCTTCCATATAATAACCTTTAAAACAATCAAAATCACAAGTTATGTTTTTATCATACTTAAGTCACAGAGCAAATATTTTAAAAAAAAGGAAAAAGAATTTACTTGTATATTTCCTGCTGGTCTTCATTATATATTTCTGCTACACAATTTACAGTTTGAACCTAAGAACGCATCAGCACAGAGCACAGGCCAACGTTAGAGGAAAAGATGAAATAAACAAAACAAAGCATATTTTACAACATACTCCACAACAAATAAATAAACCAATCAGATAAATGGGTGACAATAATAATTCAATAACTACAAAAGGAAAATACAGTGAAAGAAAGAGTGGCACATTTAGAAAGTCTAGAGGGCAGCAAAATTATCCGGGGTTTCTGGCCTAGAAATTTCTAACTACATGAGTTTTAGAAGATATTTCTAACAACAAGAGTTTTAGAAGATCTTGTGGCAACTCGAGATTGAAAACAGAGCCCTCTAAAACCCAACTAATGTTTATGACCAGATCAGTTTCATGTGTGCATTTGTCTTCAATTTGTGCCAGCACTGCCCCAAACAATAAATTCCTCTAGACGTGCTCCAATCAATAGATTCTTCCATAAGATCTAAAAAATCCTCCAGGCACAATCAACTACTACCCGATACAACAGTGAACTAACATATTGTGAGTGACAGTAGTTTTCGGTAGGGCAGAGTATTGACTGGTCTAGTATACAATTATACATTGTGGTTTCTAGTTAAAATTTGTAAAATTAACTGCCCGGATCTGCTTAGATCTATTCGAAAAAAAACTATGTGCTACCTAATACAAAAAGAAGGCCAAAATTCTTCAACATTGCCTTAGATCTGCAGACTCGAATACTAAAAAATCAGTAAAGCGCAAAATACGCATGTCTCATTAAAAAAACAGCTCTAATAGCAGAGCAATAACAGGGTAATGGGTTGAAAGGCCGAACGGTGAAGGAAGCAGAATCACATGATTATCAGGTGACATGTCAAACTGGACAGCAATAATACTTACCGCAAGAGCGAGCAGGCCTATCAACCTCTGCGAGGCAACGGCGACGGCCAGCACAGCCCCCGCGGACGACGCCGCAGCCTCCACCCTGTCGTGTCCGCCAACTGCCGTCGCTGCTGCCATCGCTGCTTTGCCCGTGCGCGACCGGCGAGGAGATGCGGATTCGGTGGCGTAGCAGCAGCCGACGGACTGGACGCCGACTTTAATAGCGAGAAGGTTAGGGTTTTGTGCTCGGAGCCCGGTGGGAACGTGGGACGGGGGGGCCGGCCGTCCGGGGCCGGGTGGCGTCGTGTGGGCTTGTGCTAGGGTTTTTGTGTTCCTGTCGCGTGGTGGGAGTGTGGGACGATCGGGCCTCTGGCGGGTGGGGCGCTGGAGGAGGTGGCTTTGCTCCAATAGGTGCAGAGTATTCGAAAACGTAACGGTGAGCTGCTGGTGCCGATCGCCGATCGGGATTCGGGATCGCTTCGCATCCCGATCGCTTCGAAAACGTGAGTCGTGATTCCTGCGGGTGTCTAATGTCTACTACTGGGCTAGTGGGCTTGGCCGTTTCTGTCGGCAGATCCTGCCGCAGATCGGATGGGCTTCTCTACGCGTTGGGCCCAGCTGACAGCGGTTGTTTAAGATATTGGCTGAATGGCTGGGCTAAATCCTGATGAATGGCTCAGCTAGTCAGCTCCTTTTCATGGTCGTTTTGGTCGTCGTATTGTCTGGTTCAAACTTCCAAGTACTCCGTGTTAATCTTTCAGAATAAAGTACTGTATGATTATGTTATATATTTCGAAATAATGTAATCCATGTTCACATCATATGTTTCAAAATAATGTATTCCGTATTCACATCAATAGCTTTCAAAAATATCTTATGGTCAGACAATTTTTTCCATAGATGAAGTTTATGTATATAAATAGGGTTGTCTTGTACCCTGTCTTGCACATTCGTTTGCCGTTCTGCACACATGTACAGGAACTCCACAATCTCCCCATCTAGCTTTTTCCTAACGACCACCAACCATTTATCAATTCTCTTCTCTACTCCCATAAATCACCGATTTCGACAGTTGTCTTGTGTCTACTGCATAAGTCTGTTCAACTTCTTCGCTTCTCGCTTTAAACCAGATAAATCTTATCTCTTATTGTTTGCACGAGTAACTATCATCACGAGCACTTCCTCCTCCTCACTACATTCCGCCTCTCGTGTTTCTCGCCACAAACCAGACATGGTAAGGCTTATTTCTTTCCTTGCATACATAACTAGGGGTGGTAATGAGCTCTAGATTTTATATTACAAAATTTAAAGATCAAATTGGATTAGAATCGGATACTATTCCTATTCATTTTTGAACTAAAAATAATTAAGAGTCATAACTTATTGTGAAGACATATTTGGATCATGATCCATTACCACCCCCACAACCAACACAGATGTTTTCTACCCCAAATAAGATTCACCATAGTGGATATCGAACAGTGAAAGTCGCCTAGAGGGGGGTGAATAGGGCGAAACTGAAATTTACAAAGTTAATCACAACTACAAGCCGGGTTAGCGTTAGAAATATAATCGAGTCCGCGAGAGAGGGTGAAAAACAAATCGCAAGCAAATAAGAAGTGTGACACGCGGATTTGTTTTACCGAGGTTCGGTTCTCGCAAACCTACTCCCCGTTGAGGAGGCCACAAAGGCCGGATCTTTTTCAACCTCTTCCCTCTCTCAAACAGTCCCTTGGACCGAGTGAGCTTTCTCTTCTCAAATTAACCGGGAACAAAACTTCCCCGCAAGGACCACCACACAATTGGTGTCTCTTGCCTCGGTTACAAGTGAGTATTGATCTCAAGAAAGAATGAGAAAGAAGAAATCAATCCAAGTGCAAGAGCTCAAAAGAACACAACAAATCACTCTCACTCAACACTAATGCTTTTGTGGAATTGGGAGAGGATTTGATCACTTGGGTGTGTCTTGTATTGAATGCCTAGCTCTTGTAAGTGGTTGGAAGTTGGAAAACTTGGATGATTTGAATGTGGGGTGGTTGGGGATATTTATAACCCCAACCACCAAACTAGCCGTTTGGTGGAGGCTGCTGTTGCATGGCGCACCGGACAGTCCGGTGCACACCGAACAGTGTCCGGTGCGCCAGCCACGTCACCAGGCCGTTGGGTTCCGACCGTTGGAGCTCTGACTGCTGGGCCCGCCTGGATGTCCGGTGGCACACCGGACATACACTGTAGAGTGTCCGGTGCGCCACTTCGCGCGTGCCTGACTTCTGCGCGCTCTGGCGCGCATTTAATGCTGTAGCAGGTGACCGTTGGCGCCGAATAGCCGTTGCTTCGCTGGCTCACCGGACTGTCCGGTGTACAACGGACACGTCCGGTGAATTATAGTGGAGCAAATTCCCGAAGCTGGCAAGTTCCAGAGTCGCTCTTCCCTGGGGCACCGGACACTGTCCGGTGTACACCGGACAGTCCGGTGAATTATAGCGGAGCGCCTCTGGATTTTCCCGAAGGTAAAGAGTTCAGCGTGAAGTCCACTGGTGCACCGGACACTGTCCGGTGGTGCGCCAGACCAGGGCACACTTCGGTTATCCCTTTGCTCCCTTTGATGAACCCAAATCTTGGTCTTTTTATTGGCTAAGTGTGAACCTTTGGCACCTGTATAACTTATACACTAGAGCAAACTAGTTAGTCTAATTATTTGTGTTGGGCAATTCAACCACCAAAAT
Organism: Zea mays; assembly: GCF_902167145.1. NCBI lineage: Eukaryota > Viridiplantae > Streptophyta > Magnoliopsida > Poales > Poaceae > Zea > Zea mays. Next base: position 204,630,846 of record NC_050097.1, on the reverse strand, counting down.
CATTTAGGAAAAAGGTGTAAGTCTAATTCCCTTTCAATCTCCCCCTTTTTGGTGATTGATGCCAACACAAACCAAAGCAAATATGGAAGTGCATTATTTAACTAGCTTGCATAATGTAAGTGCAAAGGTTGCTTTGAATTGAGCCAATATAAATATTGATAATATATGCATGGATTGTTTCTTCATTTCTAACATTTTGGACCACGCTTGCACCATATGTTTTGTTTTTGCAAATTGTTTTGTAAATTCTTTTCAAAGTCCTTTTGCAAATAGTCAAAGGTAGATGAATAAGATTTTGCGAAGCATTTTCAAGATTTGAAATTTTCTCCCCCTGTTTCAAATGCTTTTCCTTTGACTAAACAAAACTCCCCCTAAATGAAATCCTCCTCTTAGTGTTCAAGAGGGTTTTAAGATGTTGATTTTGAAAATACTACTCTCTCCTCTTTTTGAACACAAGGAGATACCAAATTGAAAATCATACCAATTGAAAAACCTTAGTTTTAAAATTAGGTGGTGGTGCGGTCCTTTTGCTTTGGGCTAATACTCTCTCCCCCTTTGGCATGAATCGCCAAAAACGGAGTCATTAGAGCCCTTAGAATTACTCTCTCCCCCTTTGGTCGTAAATAAATGAGTGAAGATTATACCAAATACGGAGTCCTTTTCTCCCCCAAAGATGGAGAGTTGCTTGGAGCGACGGCGAAGGATGAGTTACGGAGTGGAAGCCTTTGTCTTCGCCGAAGACTTCAATTCCCTTTCAATATACCTATGACTTGGTTTGAAATAGACTTGAAAACACATTAGTCATAGTACATAAAAGAGACATGATCAAAGGTATATTAATGAGCTATGTGTGCATATCAACAAAAGAAGTTCCTAGAATCAAGAATATTTAGCTCATGCCTAAGTTTGTTAAAGGTTTGTTCATTAAGAGGCTTGGTAAAGATATCGGCTAATTGATCTTTAGTATTAATATATGAAATCTCGATATCTCCCTTTTGTTGGTGATCCCTTAGAAAATGATATCGAATGGCTATGTGTTTAGTGCGGCTATGTTCAACGGGATTATCCGCCATGCAGATTGCACTCTCATTATCACATAGAAGAGGAACTTTGGTTAATTTGTAACCATAGTCCCTAAGGGTTTGCCTCATCCAAAGTAGTTGCGCGCAACAATGGCCTGCGGCAATGTACTCGGCTTCGGCGGTAGAAAGAGCTACGGAATTTTGCTTCTTTGAAGCCCAAGACACCAAGGATCTTCCCAAGAACTGGCAAGTCCTCGATGTGCTCTTTCTATTAATCTTACACCCCGCCCAATCGGCATCCGAATAACCAATCAAATCAAATGTGGATCCCCTAGGATACCAAAGCATAAACTTAGGAGTATAAACTAAATATCTCAAGATTCGTTTTACGGCTGTAAGGTGAGCTTCCTTAGGGTCGGCTTGGAATCTTGCACACATGCATACTGAAAGCATAATATCCGGTCGGGATGCACATAAATAGAGTAGAGAGCCTATCATCGACCGATATACCTTTTGATCGACGGATTTACCTCCCTCGTCGAGGTCGAGATGCCCATTGGTTCCCATGGGTGTCTTGATGGGCTTGGCATCCTTCATCCCAAACTTGCTTAGAATATCTTGAGTATACTTCGTTTGGCTTAGGAAGGTGCCCTCTTGGAGTTGCTTTACTTGAAATCCTAAGAAATACTTCAACTCCCCAATCATAGACATCTCGAATTTCTGTGTCATAATCCTACTAAATTCTTCACATGTAGACTCGTTAGTAGACCCAAATATAATATTATAAACATAAATTTGGCATACAAACAAGTCATTTTCAAGAGTTTTAGTGAATAAAGTAGGATCGGCCTTTCCGACTTTGAATCCATTAGTGATAAGGAAATCTCTAAGGCATTCATACCATGCTCTTGGGGCTTGCTTGAGCCCATAAAGCGCCTTAGAGAGTTTATAGACATGGTTAGGGTACTCAGTATCTTCAAAGCCGGGAGGTTGCTCAACATAGACCTCTTCCTTGATTGGTCCATTGAGGAAGGCGCTCTTCACGTCCATTTGATAAAGCTTGAAACCATGGTAAGTAGCATAGGCCAATAATATACGAATTGACTCAAGCCTAGCTACGGGTGCATAGGTTTCACCGAAATCCAAACCTTCGACTAGGGACTATCCTTTGACCACAAATCGAGCTTTGTTCCTTGTCACCACACCATGCTCGTCTTGCTTGTTGCGGAAAACCCATTTGGTTCCTACAACATTTTGATTAGGTGAAAGTTGCCTAGAGGGGGGGGTGAATAGGCAAGTTAAAACTTTTTCAACAAAAACTAGAAGCAAACTAGGTAAAACTAAATTGATCTCGAAATTCACCCAGTTAACTTTGGAAATGAGATGTTCTAAATGATCCACAGAGTTCAAAGTAGTAGATCTGAGAAGGGCACTTCTCAAAATCCACACACTAAAAAGATATAAACAAATCTTTCACGGAATGGTGAGAGAACGAAGAACACAAACAAACACAATGAGCAAGAACACAAGAGACACAAAATTTATCCCGAGGTTTGGTCACACCACCAAGGTGCCCTACTTCCTCGTTGAGGCGCCCACAAAGAGCTGGGTCTCTTTCAACCCTAATCCTCCCTTTGCCGACCACAAAGGTCAAGCCCACACAATAATCTTTGCTCAAACGAGCGGGTAATACAAACTTTCTTGTGGTCTTCCACAAGATTTGGAGACTCACAAGAGACACCTAGTCGTCTAGGAGCTAGAAGCTCCAAGAGTAATAAATCCACAAAGAACTCGAATCAAGAAGAGCAAGAGAGATTTGGAGATGAAGCACAAAAACTGTAGCTCTCAAACTCACTCAATGATTTCTCTCCAAAGATTTGAAATGGGAGAGGCAAGAGGTGTGTGAGAGAGAGTGGGAGGTGTTTCTCAGGTTAGAAATGGAGTTTTGTGCGTGCTCTTCCGTGGGGAAGAGAGGTGGGAGTGAGTATATATAGGTGGGGCTCCAAAACTAGCCGTTTTTGACTTTTCTGCACAAAAACCGGTTGAACCGGTCCCAAAACCGGTTGAACCGGTTTTCAAAAAGTTGCGCACAGCTTTTTGGCTGACACAGCAGACTGGCAGAAAAAAGTGAACAGTGCAAAAACCGGTTGAACCTGTTTTAAAACCGGTTGAACCCGTTTCCACCAGACAAAAACCGGTTGAGTGTCCGGTTGAGTGTCCGACTGAACCAGTATTTTGAAAAAAAGGTGAACAGTGCAAAAACCGGTTGAACCTGTTTTAAAATCGGTTGAACCTGTTTTTCCAAAAATCAATTTTGACCAAGATAGACTTAAAAAGGTTGTACTACATACTTTCACTAAGGATTAACAAGGGTAAAATGGAAGTTTTAGATCAAGGATTTTGAGCTTTAGTACCAACACCAACCTTCTTTTTGGATCCCCCTTGATAGTACGACGATTCCTATACTCAAGTTAAATAAAATATAATTAAGTAAACTCCTTGAGTCATTAGTGTCTCAAGTGTGATTTCTCCATGATGTTGCTTCATAAGGATCACAAACATCTTTGTCTCACCTTTTGAAGCAAACACAAATCGAGCCTGTGACTTGTGCCATTTCACCATATATGAGTTCAAATCATGGCTTCAAGTCACCTTACTGATGCATCAACATGTTGTAACTCTTCATAGCTGATTAGTTCATCGACTTAGTGCAAGTACTCCCTTCTTCACCTTAGCCATGGTACCTCGGTCTACAAGCCGTCGCTTGGCCTTCACCTTCGCTTAGTTCCTCGAAGCCCTTTCCTTGCTATCTTCACCCTATCAAGCCATTCTTGAGTCACATCCTATTGAGCATCCATTGAGAGAATCATTTCTTCAATATTGTGAACCTTGCTTGAATGTCATCTAGATATAACTGCTAAGATCAATCAAGCTCTAGTTTGATTCTCATATATTCATATATGGACTAATAGTAATATGGTCAAACCAATTCACGATTCCTCATATCTTATTCACTTTGGCTTGACCAATCCTCTTAATCACTTCAACCTCTGTTATGATCATATTTATGCATAGTGATTTCTCAGGACTTGTCCATATATTCAAACCAATATAGAGACCATATTATATCCATTTGCATTGTCTCACTGGTTATTTGACCTTGTGTTGAACCTTGTTCACTGATCATTATAGACTATTCAAGTATGTTCATCATACTGAATTCCCTGTTCAACACTTAGCAAACTTGTTAGACCTTTAAATGTGTTGTTATCCAAATCACCAAAACTCACAAAAGGGATCAATGCACTTTCAATCTCCCCCTTTTTGGTGATTGATGACAACACATTTAAAGCTTACATAAGATTTGATAAATAAGATTTTGAATCCTATGATATAGTTTCCTCCCCCTAAATATGTGCATTTCAGAAAATACCAATTTTATACTCAAATGCCAAAAACACATATTTGGGTCAAAGTATGGAGACAACTTATATCATATTATTTGTGGGGTGCAGTGTTTCATAAAATAAATGTGATGCTCATGACATAGTATGCACTCATCAACTTTCTACATCTTATGTTTTTATTATGATTCCCCCTTTTTGTTAATTATTTCTCCCCTTTTCAAAAATCTTCTAACACTTAGTTACATAAGACTAAAGGTAAGCTTTAATGCAAAATTTCTCCCCCTTTGTCATAAATCTCCAAAAAGAATATAAAGGGTAGAAATTATGAGTAAGCATGATGTGAACACACTATCATGAAGAGGGTCCTTAGATGGCACAAAGGTAATGGAGAAGTGTCATAAGTGATGTACCTTTGCGTTTTACCTTTTCAAAGGGGTGTTCCACACTTGTGTTGTATTTAGAGTTCATTTTGCAATCTCTTGTTGGCATAATTGTGACATAGGTCCAAGATATCAAATGAATATTGTCATACTAATTGAAAGATAAATCTTGATACCTGGAGTCTAGATATCACCTAGCATTTTCTTATCATAACAAGAGGCAACATGAAAATTGCACAAGTATGAATTATACAACTAGTGATCATGTACGAAAAATATCAATTGAAAACCACTAATTGATACAATTTGATAGATAAGCAGATCACTAATAGCATATTACACTAAGTTCTCCTCAAGTTTTAGTGCACACATATATATGAATTCAATTGATACCTGTTTAGAGTACTTATTTGCAACTTAAAGTACCATTGGCATACAAGGAGTATCAATTGAACATAATCATACAACATAAGGAACATGTGCACTATTTAATCAATTAAGTTCTAGACAAGAAGAATTTATAAGCTATGCTACTTTAGACATTTGCAATCCAAAAGAATATGATACATGTTTACCAGTTTTAGATGATTTTGGAGTAGCATATACAAGAGAAACTCATTCTCTTATGAAATGTATAAAAAATACATTTATTGGAGCAAAGAATTTTTTTTGATACCCATCAAAATTTGTAGTGGAAGCGATTGTCTTTGCCCAAAAATTCCTTTCTAATTTGAGACTACACACATAATAGACTTGAAAATGAAGTTAGTCTCAAAGATTCAAATTATAGACTATTCTCCCCCTAAATGTGTGCATACAAGTGATGAATACTTGTTTAGCTTATGCACTTGGACTTGTGAGGCCCGGGGATTAAGTTCTACAATTTGAACCTTGGTACAAATAAAGTGTGAAAATGTGAAATTGTACCAATTGAAGGAATTACTCATAATCAAAAGGTATACTAATAGACATGATATGCAATATTTTAAGCCAAGATTCTTGAGAAGTTAGCATGTTTGACTCATATACCACAAAGATGACTTAAGACTAACTTATGACATCACCACAAGAGGTATTAATCAACTATCTAGAGATTCTTTAATCATCACCACAAGTACAACCTCATGGTGAGACTTAAGATATTGCATATACATGCATACATTAACTTGTAAGAGCCTAGATACACAAATGTAATACAATAGTTCATGGAGTGACACACCTTTGTTCTATGCCACATGGTCTCCATTATAATCATGAATTTCCATCTTAGCTTTTGATAGGCTTGACATTTCAAAGAGAAACTTATCCTCTTCAAACGATCAAGAGAAATTCATTTTCATTTCTATGGAACCATTCATCCTCATTTGATGTTATCCAAGGTGTGAGACTACACAACATGAACTTGAAAGAAATCATTAGTCTCACAAGATATAGGCTAAACTCTCCCTCAATCTGTGCATGCAAGAGTACACAAAGTACACTTATGCACATCAACAATACGAGGTTAAAGAAAATGTTTGCACTATATCTTGGTTGAACATAACATGATTTACATAGATGATGAAAATTATACCAATTAAAAGTTTAAGAACTAAAAGTATATCAATTGAAATTTTGAAGGGTAAAGCATGCTAATATGAACCTCAAACCTCATAATGAAGGATATCATATAAATATGTCACTACATCTTCATTATTTGGTTGACAAAAAAAATAACTCCCTTCTTGAATCACTGTGATCTCTTTTCTCTTTACAATTTCATCCAACCAAGTGATCATGAACTTCTTTCATCTTTTCTTGATTCGATCATACTTGATATGAGATCAATTGAAGCTCAATGATTGAAACAACCAAGACTCTTATATTTTTAGATTTTGAATTCATCTTCAAAGAACTTGGGAGAACCTTATTGAAACACTTAGAAAAGAGAGCATTAGAAACACAAGGGAGGGTTTCACAAATGATGATCCTTATATGCGGATGACAAATGAATCATCATTCTTAGAACCAAAAAGGATAGATTAAATTCCTTTAAATTACTACACACATATGGTTGATGTCAAAGTTATATGCACTATTAAATATTTTATATTGCAAGGAAATTAACCTATACTATGGTACATCCCACTAAGGATAGAATATTAAAACAACTGAAGGAGAGGAAGTTTTCATACCTTGGCCTCTTATCAACTTCTTCTTACTTTAGTTGAATAGAATCCTTTAAGCTTGTGATTTATACAATTTAAAACAAGTACCATCTCTTAACATAGATTTTCTATGGATAAACTCAACACAAGAGATGGCATTAGTAGCACAAGCACTAGTTTCTTATTTAGCAACCCTTTATATGTGAAAGTCAAACGAGTTGCTAAAATAGAGAAACCTCATAATATGGACTAAATTTCCCTTGAACCCTCATGCACAATATATTTTGAATGACATGGATAATATGCATGGTTGTTCAATGAAGTTTAAAGGGCTGATTTAATCCATATTATGGTGAGTGTCTAATATAGAAGAATCAAATCCAAATTAACTAGATAGAGAATACGTCACATAATTTTGGATTGTTCACCATATGATAATATTCATTCAACTTCCAATTAGACCTTTATTTCATAATCAACATCTGATGTATATCCTCAAGTGCTTCTTTTTCCTTAGTGGCTACACAAGTCACAAAAAGATAAGATTTGAAAATAATATGCACTTGAGATTCAGTTGTTACCACCCTAGCTACTATCTCCAAAGATGATTTATACATTCATTATCGAGCACCCAACTTGATCCATTGAAGGAGTGATCCTGCAAAACAAGTTTAAGCTTTATATCTTGGTACCCAATTTGAATTGGGTCCTTTGAGATTAGTAATAAGAGCCTTGAGTACCCACATATACTTGACAACCATCTTACATGGTTTCAAGTCAATATTTAATCACACAGATAAAAGCTAGAGTTAAGAATAGGAGCCTTTTCTCCTTTTTTTGATACATCATTGTGTTGCCTTCTTGATGATGAACCTAGCTTGACCTTGGGTGCACCTAGCTTATCAAGGTTAGTCGCACAAACATTCATATCATAAAGACAAGTTATGCATGGAATTTACAACTTAGTGATCCAATTCAATGTGAAGCATATGGATATCGATTGAAGTAGATTTCTAAGATATCAAAATATGGGTTTCCAAAATTTAGAGAGTATGGATCACTAATTGTACCTTTTATAGTTAAAAATCATATCCATGTTAGTGCATATGTATGTGATGAATATCAACAAAAAGATTCTTATGCACTTTTAGAATTAACGATAAGGGAATTTTAAACTGCATCAAGAGTAGCTATTTAGAAAACAAAGATTACAATCCATATTAATGAGATACAAATTTACCATTTTGGATTGTCTTAGTATAGCTTACTCAAGTGAAACTTATTCTCTATGACGCAAGATATATAATGTTCTCCCACTAGATATGTGCATCAAGTATTTGAATGACTTGCCACATGCACTTTCAATTCAGTTAAGAGTCTCATGAGGAGTATATTACATATCATGGTCAAGGCATGACACATTTGCAATGAATTGACTTATCCTTAAGAATACTTACCACCAAGTAGAGCGTACCATTTATTGTACCAATTTGAAAGATCTTACTATCGGTGGTGGTGTCACCTTAGTATTCTTCTTTTCATCATTTGTGGAGACTTTCTTCTTTGTTATCTCTTTTCCTTTTAAAACTAGTTGATAAAATACTTTGAAAAGAGGTATTAGTAGTACAAGGAAGTATTTAATGAATGATGATATATATATATGAATGGCAAACAAATCATCATTTATGAGGCGTAAAGGCATAAATTAAATTCCTTTTAAGTTAATGCACATGGAGCAGTGAATTCACAATATGCACTAATTTATAAATTTAAGCCAAAAGAAATTTAACCTTCATATTGACATTCCTTTCCATAGAATATATTATTACCAATTGAAAGAATGCCACTTGGAAGGAACTACTATTGATCAACTACCAATTGAAGCAATTTGTTCCATACCTTTGCCTTGAGCATTCCTAATCTTTCTTTTAGGTGAAGATTAACCTTTAAAGCTTGTGATTTTATCAATTGAAAGAGCACAACCTCTACTTATGAATTTCCACGAAATATCTTAAAAGAGATTGTATTAGTAACATAAGCAATAGTTTCCTATTTAGCAATCTCTAGTATATGAACGACAAGAAGGTTACTAAAACAAGGAAACCTCATGATATGAACTAAATTACCCTTACAAGCATCATGCATAACATCAATTGTAAAAAAGATGAAAGTAGTATGATTATTTAATTAAGTTTTACATGGCAAGTTTAATTCATAGCATGGTGAGTGATTAATGTAGAAGACTCAAAACCAATTTAAATAAGAATGAATACATCACATAGTATTGGTTCGATCTTCTTTGAATGTTGAATGGCACATTCCATTTGGGAAACACATTCTCATGTTGTGAGACTACATAAACACGTGGATAGAAACATTAGTCTCACAACTCTAGTCATATAGAGAATTCCCTTTTGGTAAGTGCTTTAAGAATTTGAATTTCTTACTTAGCACTCTATTCATTTAAGAACATGGGATAATACTCTTTATGTCTAGGTCATGGCAATAATATGATGATTACATTGAAATATGCCACAAGATACATACAATCAATTTAAAGCATGTAGATTGTCACAATATAAAAATATGAACTTGCAATCTACCATATAATTAGATCCTTTCCAAAGCAAGGTAAAATCTTTTAAGTTCATTCTCAAGTGCTTCATTTTTCCTATGTGGCTACAAAAGACACAAAGGAATATAGCAATTAAAAGCAATGTGCACTTAAGAATTAATTGTTACCATCCTTTGGATATCACTTGGTTGTAGGCCTTTTGCTTGATTCACACAAAGGTTAATCCTTATTTCCTACAACACAAGTTCTTGCTAGAGATGAATATGAAGTTATTGATATAACAACTCAATTCCCCTTTGGGTCAATCTTAAAGGATAGACAATGTAAGATTGATAGTTTGAGATAAGAATTGAGTTGAACCGCTCAAGCACCCCAAAGCTTCATATCATCTCTGGGTACCTGCAAAACTTATTAAGTACATTTTGGTACCCATCTCATGATAGGTCCATCAAGGTTAGCCAATAAGGACTTAGGCACCCAAATAGCCTTGGTCCTAGAATGTGGTGAACTCATCACCTTTCTAGCACAAGAGTCAAATTTGGGTCTCCTAAGCATATTTGAATGTATTGAGAAGTTAGGCTTAGGTGTTTTACCCTTTGGACAAACCTTGAATAGATGACCTTTTTCACGGCAATTGTAGCAAATGCGATGCTTGTCCTTGCAATGCATTTGCCTTTTGATTTCATCCTTTTTGATGGTCATCTTTCTTGATCGTGCAAGGTCTTGATTCTTCATGTGGGGGCATGAATCAATTTCATGGCCCTTCTCCTTGCATCCATAACACCTCCTATCGCTTCTCTTTGATCTTTCTTTGTTGAAGCACATAGGTACATTGTTAGAGAAAATCATATGAGCATTAATTTTCTCACCATGGATTTTGCTCATGCCCTTCTTGGAAAGCTTGGTATTCTTTTGAAGGGGTTTTGTGCATGCTACGGTTGTCCCCTTATCAAGATTTTCACCATATTATCACGGTTATCTTGAGAATGTTGAGCATGACACTTTCCCTTCAAACGAGTTAAGCTCCTTCTTAGCATTCCAACTTCTTCCTTGAGCTCTTTATTTTCTTGTGTGATAGAAATATCACTAATTCCTGAAATTTCTAGCTCAATGGAAGATTGGCTTTCTTGAGAGCAACATTTGTTAGCACATGATAATATAGTTTCTACTTGAGTACATGTGCATATGTGAGGTTGATATGATTTCAAATTAGTTAACACAACCTCATGAGCCATTTCTAACATGATATGTGAATCCATCAATTTATTATGAGAGAACACAAGCATATCATGTTTTTCTTGTAAAGCTAGATTTTCAATATTTAGCTTTTCTATTGTGTTCTTGAGCATATCATTTTTACTTTCTAATTGAGCAATATATGATGAATGATTAACAACTTTAATTTGCTCAATTGAAATGTCTTCATACCTTTGGACCAAATCATCATGAGAGCATTTTAGCTTCTCATGCTCTTTGGTCAACTTCTCTAAGTCTTTGATTTTTTCGATGAGGATATCTTCTTGCTTATGAAGCATTTCCTTTTGTTCTTCTGCTCTTTTCATGAGTTTGAGCAAGCTCATCCGGTTCTTCTTGCTTAGTTGAGCGAAGAATTTTTGAAGATCATCCTCATCTTCACTATCACTTTCTTGATCCTCCTCATCCTCACTTTCGCTTTCACTGTCACTCCCATTAGCAATAAAGCACATATGAGAAGTGGATTTGAAAGACGAACCTTGTGAAGAGGTGGATTCATCGTTTGGTCTCCATCGATCATTTTCTTCTTCAATTTTGTTCTTCGCCTCATCTTCCTTCATTTTGAGGAACATCCTTTCGGCGATTCTCATGGCAAGATCTATTGCCCTAGGATCAACATCTGCAACAAAAGATGAAGTCGAGGCAACCTCAACTTTTTCAAGCTTAGAAGCACTTTCGTTTCTTAGTCCCCCCGACATGATCTTTTCCTCACGCGGTTAAGCGTTAGAACGAGGATTAGGCTCTGATACCAATTGAAAGTTGCCTAGAGGGGGGGTTGAATAGGCAAGTTAAAACTTTTTCAACAAAAACTAGAAGCAAACTGGGTAAAACTAAATTGATCTCGAAATTCACCCAGTTAACTTTGGAAATGAGATGTTCTAAATGATCCACAGAGTTCAAAGTAGTAGATCTGAGAAGGGCACTTCTCAAAATCCACACACTAAAAAGATATAAACAAATCTTTCACGGAATGGTGAGAGAACGAAGAACACAAACAAACACAATGAGCAAGAACACAAGAGACACAAAATTTATCCCGAGGTTCGGTCACACCACCAAGGTGCCCTACTTCCTCGTTGAGGCGCCCACAAAGAGCCGGGTCTCTTTCAACCCTAATCCTCCCTTTGCCGACCACAAAGGTCAAGCCCACACAATAATCTTTGCTCAAACGAGCGGGTAATACAAACTTTCTTGTGGTCTTCCACAAGATTTGGAGACTCACAAGAGACACCTAGTCGTCTAGGAGCTAGAAGCTCCAAGAGTAATAAATCCACAAAGAACTCGATGTAGTACCAAAGCTCGAATCAAGAAGAGCAAGAGAGATTTGGAGATGAAGCACAAAAACTGCAGCTCTCAAACTCACTCAATGATTTCTCTCCAAAGATTTGAAATGGGAGAGGCAAGAGGTGTGTGAGAGAGAGTGGGAGGTGTTTCTCAGGTTAGAAATGGAGTTTTGTGCGTGCTCTTCCGTGGGGAAGAGAGGTGGGAGTGAGTATATATAGGTGGGGCTCCAAAACTAGCCGTTTTTGACTTTTCTGCACAAAAACCGGTTGAACCGGTCCCAAAACCGGTTGAACCGGTTTTCAAAAAGCTGCGCACAGCTTTTTGGCTGACACAGCAGACTGGCAGAAAAAAGTGAACAGTGCAAAAACCGGTTGAACCTGTTTTAAAACCGGTTGAACCTGTTTCCACCAGACAAAAACCGGTTGAGTGTCCGGTTGAGTGTCCGGCTGAACCAGTATTTTGAAAAAAGGTGAACAGTGCAAAAACCGGTTGAACCTGTTTTAAAACCGGTTGAACCTGTTTTTCCAAAAATCAATTTTGACCAAGATAGACTTAAAAAGGTTGTACTACATACTTTCACTAAGGATTAACAAGGGTAAAATGAAAGTTTTAGATCAAGGATTTTGAGCTTTAGTACCAACACCAACCTTCTTTTTGGATCCCCCTTGATAGTACGACGATTCCTATACTCAAGTTAAATAAAATATAATTAAGTAAACTCCTTGAGTCATTGGTGTCTCAAGTGTGATTTCTCCATGATGTTGCTTCATAAGGATCACAAACATCTTTGTCTCACCTTTTGAAGCAAACACAAATCGAGCCTGTGACTTGTGCCATTTCACCATATATGAGTTCAAATCATGGCTTCAAGTCACCTTACTGATGCATCAACATGTTGTAACTCTTCATAGCTGATTAGTTCATCGACTTAGTGCAAGTACTCCCTTCTTCACCTTAGCCATGGTACCTCGGTCTACAAGCCGTCGCTTGGCCTTCACCTTCGCTTAGTTCCTCGAAGCCCTTTCCTTGCTATCTTCACCCTATCAAGCCATTCTTGAGTCACATCCTATTGAGCATCCATTGAGAGAATCATTTCTTCAATATTGTGAACCTTGCTTGAATGTCATCTAGATATAACTGCTAAGATCAATCAAGCTCTAGTTTGATTCTCATATATTCATATATGGACTAATAGTAATATGGTCAAACCAATTCACGATTCCTCATATCTTATTCACTTTGGCTTGACTAATCCTCTTAATCACTTCAACCTCTGTTATGATCATATTTATGCATAGTGATTTCTCAGGACTTGTCCATATATTCAAACCAATATAGAGACCATATTATATCCATTTGCATTGTCTCACTGGTTATTTGACCTTGTGTTGAACCTTGTTCACTGATCATTATAGACTATTCAAGTATGTTCATCATACTGAATTCCCTGTTCAACACTTAGCAAACTTGTTAGACCTTTAAATGTGTTGTTATCCAAATCACCAAAACTCACAAAAGGGATCAATGCACTTTCATTAGGACGTGGAACCAAATGCCATACCTCGTTCCTAGTGAAGTTGTTGAGCTCCTCTTGCATCGCCACCACCCAATCTGAATCTTGAAGTGCTTCCTCCACCCTGTGTGGCTCAATAGAGGAAACAAAAGAGTAATGCTTACAAAAATGTGCAACACGAGATCTAGTGGTTACCCCCTTATGGATGTCGCCTAGGATGGTGTCGACAGGGTGATCTCGTTGGATTGCTTGGTGGACTCTTGGGTGTGGTGGCCTTGGTTCTTCATCCTCCTTGTCTTGATCATTTGCATCTCCCCCTTGATCATTGTCGTCATCTTGAGGTGGCTCATTTGCTTGATCTTCTCCTTCATCAACTTGAGCCTTATCCTCATTTTGAGTTGGTGGAGACGCTTGTGTGGAGGAGGATGGTTGATCTTGTGCATTTGGAGGCTCTTCAGATTCCTTTGGATACACATCCCCAATTGACATGTTCCTTAGCTCGATGCATGGAGCCTCTTCATCACCTATCTCATCAAGATCAACTTGCTCTACTTGAGAGCCGTTAGTCTCATCAAACACAACATCACAAGAAACTTCAACTTGTCCAGAGGACTTGTTAAAGACTCTATATGCCCTTGTGTTTGAATCATATCCTAGTAAAAAGCCTTCTACAGTCTTAGGAGCAAATTTAGATTTTCTACCTCTTTTAACAATAATAAAGCATTTGCTACCAAAGACTCTAAAATATGAAATATTGGGCTTTTTTACCGGTTAGGAGTTCGTATGATGTCTTCTTGAGGATTCGGTGTAGATACAACCGGTTGATGGCGTAGCAAGCGGTGTTGACCGCCTCGGCCCAAAACCGATCCGAAGTCTTGTACTCATCAAGCATGGTTCTTGCCATGTCCAATAGAGTTCTATTCTTCCTCTCCACTACACCATTTTGTTGAGGGGTGTAGGGAGAAGAGAACTCATGCTTGATGCCCTCCTCCTCAAGGAAGCCTTCAATTTGAGAGTTCTTGAACTCCGTCCCGTTGTCGCTTCTAATTTTCTTGATCCTTAAACCGAACTCGTTTTGAGCTCGTCTCAAGAATCCCTTTAAGGTCTCTTGGGTGTGAGATTTTTCCTGCAAAAAGAATACCCAAGTGAAGCGAGAATAATCATCCACAATAACTAGACGGTACTTACTCCCGCCGATGCTTATGTAAGCTATCGGGCCGAATAGATCCATGTGTAGGAGCTCCAGTGGCCTGTCAGTCATCATGATGTTCTTGTGTGGATGATGAGCACCAACTTGCTTCCCTGCTTGGCATGCGCTACAAATCCTGTCTTTCTCAAAATGAACATTTGTTAATCCTAAAATGTGCTCTTCCTTTAAAAGCTTGTGAAGATTCTTCATCCCAACATGGGCTAGTCGGCGGTGCCATAGCCAACCCATGTTAGTCTTAGCAATTAAGCAAGTGTCGAGTTCAGCATTATTAAAATCTACCAAGTATAGCTGACCCTCCAACACTCCCTTAAATGCTATTGAATCATCACTTCTTCTAAAGACAGTGACACCTACATCAGTGAATAAACAGTTGTAGCCCATTTTGCATAATTGAGAAACGGAAAGCAAATTGTAATCTAAAGAATCTACAAGAAAAACATTGGAAATGGAATGGTCAGGTGATATAGCAATTTTACCCAATCCTTTGACCAAACCTTGATTTCCATTCCCGAATGTGATCGCTCTTTGGGGATCTTGGTTTTTCTCGTAGGAGGAGAACATCTTCTTCTCCCCTGTCATGTGGTTTGTGCACCCGCTATCGATAATCCAACTTGAGCCCCCGGATGCATAAACCTACAAAACATGTTTAGTTCTTGACTTTAGGTACCCAAATTGTTTTGGGTCCTTTGGCATTAGATACAAGAACTTTGGGTACCCAAACACAAGTCTTTGACCCCTTGTGCTTGCCCCCAACATATTTGGCAACTACCTTGCCGGATTTGTTAGTTAAAACATATGATGCATCAAAAGTTTTAAATGAAATGCCATGATCATTTGATGCATTAGTAGTTTTCCTTTTAGGCAACTTAGCACGGGTTGGTTGCCTAGAACTAGATGTCTCACCCTTATACATAAAAGCATGATTGGGGCCAGAGTGAGACTTCCTAGAGTGAATTCTCCTAATTTTGCTCTCGGGATAACCAGCAGGGTACAAAATGTAACCCTCGTTATCCTGAGGCATGGGAGCCTTGCCCTTAACAAAATTAGACAATTTCTTAGGAGGGGCATTAAGTTTGACATTGCCTCCCTGTTGGAAGCCAATGTCATCCTTAATGCCAGGGCGTCTCCCACTATAAAGCATACTACGAGCAAATTTAAAATTTTCATTTTCAAGTTCATGCTCGGCAATTTTAGCGTCTAATTTTGCTATATGATCATTTTGTTGTTTAATTAGAGCCATGTGATCATGTATAGCATTAATATCAACATCTCTACATCTAGTGCAAATAAAAGTATGTTCAACGGTAGATGTAAAGGGTTTGCAAGATTTTAGTTCTACAACCTTAGCATGCAATATATCATTTTTAGTTCTAAGGTCGGAAATTGTAACATTGCAAACACCTAGTTCTTTAGCCCTAGTAAGCAATTTTTCATTTTCATTCCTAAGGCTATTAAGAGTAATGTTTAGTTCTTCAATCTTAGCAAGCAAATTATCATTATCATTTCTAAGATTGGGAATTGAAACATTACAAGCAATAGAATCAACCTTAGCTAACAAATTAGCATTCTCATTTCTAAGGTTGTCTATAGTCTCATGGCAAGTGTTTAGTTCACTAGATAATTTTTCACATTTTTCAACTTCTAGAGAATAAGCATTTTAACTTTAACATGCTTTTTGTTTTCCTTGATTAGGAAGTCCTCTTTGGAGTCCAAGAGATCATCCTTCTCATGGATGACACTAATTAATTCATTTAATTTCTCTTTTTGTTGCATGTTTAAGTTGGCAAAAAGGGTACGCAAATTATCTTCCTCATCACTAGCATTATCATCACTAGAGGACTCATATCTAGTGGAGGATTTGGATTTAACCTTCTTCTTTTTGTCGTCCTTTGCCATGAGGCACTTGTGGCCGACGTTAGGGAAGAGAAGTCCCTTGATGACGGTGATGTTGGCGGCGTCCTCGTCATCGGAGGAGTCGCTAGAGCTTTCGTCGGAGTCCCACTCGCGACAAACATGGGCATCACTGCCCTTCTTCTTGTAGTACCTCTTCTTCTCCTTTCTTCTCCCCTTCTTGTCGTCGCCCCTGTCACTAGAAATAGGACATTTTGCTATAAAGTGACCGGGCTTACCACACTTGTAGCAAACTTTCTTGGAGCGGGGCTTGTAATCTTTCCCCCTCCTTTGCTTGAGGATTTGGCGTAAGCTCTTGATGACGAGCGCCATTTCCTCGTTGTCGAGCTTGGAGGCGTCGATGGGTGTTCTACTCGGTGTAGACTCCTCCTTCTTCTCTTCCGTCGCTTTGAATGCGACCGGTTGAGCTTCGGACGTAGAAGGACCGTCAAGCTCGTTGATCTTCCGTGAGCCCTTGATCATAAATTCAAAGCTCACAAAATCCCTGATTAGTTCCTCGGGAGTCATTAGTGTGTATCTAGGATTACCACAAATTGATTGTACTTGAGTAGGGTTAAGAAAAATAAGTGATCTTAGAATAACCTTAACCACCTCGTGGTCATCCCATTTCTTGCTCCCGAGGTTGCGCACTTGGTTCACCAAGGTTTTGAGCCGGTTGTACATATCTTGTGGCTCCTCCCCTTGGCGAAGATGGAAGCGACCGAGCTCCCCCTCGATCGTTTCCCGCTTGGTGATCTTGGTGAGTTCATCACCCTCATGCGCGGTCTTGAGCACGTCCCAAACTTCCTTGGCGCTCTTTAATCCTGGCACCTTGTTGTACTCCTCCCTACTTAGAGAGGCGAGGAGTATTGTTGTGGCTTGGGAGTTGAAGTGCTCGATTTGGGCGACCTCGTCCTCATCATAATCCTCATCCCCTACAGATGGTACCTGTGCTCCAAACTCAACAACATTCCATATACTTTTGTGGAGTGAGGTTAGATGAAATCACATTAAATCACTCCACCTAGCATAATCTTCACCATCAAAAGTTGGGTACCGTTTGGTTCAAATATTTGTAACGTAATGGGTAAGTGATTACGTTAAATCATGTTTGTTTTAGTCCAACCGTAATCAGATACCGTACTAAAATTTGATACCGGACTATTCAAATTTGTTACCGCCCGTAATCAAGTGTAAACCATTACCATTACCCTTTACGTTACATTTCGTGAACCAAACAGCACCTTGGTGGTTTGCCTAATGGGACGGAAAGTAAAGGTGTATGTTTAGAAATGCGAGGGTAGCGTAGGGGGATCTTACTAAACTTCTTGCTCTCATGGCGCTTAGAAGTTACGGAGGGTGCGTCGGAGCCAGAGGTGGAAGGTGATGAAGTGTCGGTCTCGTAGTAGACCACCTTCCTCATCTTCTTTATTTTGTCGCCACTCCGATGCGACTTGCGGGAAGAAGCTTTCTTCTCCTTCCCCTTTCCCTTTTTGCGAGACTCTTCCGATGAAGCCTTCCCGTGGCTTGTAGTGGGCTTTTCGCCGGTCTCCATCTCCTTCTTGGCGTGATCTCCCGACATCACTTCGAGCGGTTAGGCTCTAATGAAGCACCGGGCTCTGATACCAATTGAAAGTCGCCTAGGGGGGTGAATAGGGTGAAAGTGAAATTTACAAAGTTAATCACAACTACAAGCCGGGTTAGCGTTAGAAATATAATCGAGTCCGCGAGAGAGGGTGAAAAACAAATCGCAAGCAAATAAGAAGTGTGACACACAGATTTGTTTTACCGAGGTTCGGTTCTCGCAAACCTACTCCCCGTTGAGGAGGCCACAAAGGTCGGGTCTTTTTCAACCCCTTCCCTCTCTCAAACGGTCCCTTGGACCGAGTGAGCTTTCTCTTCTCAAATTAACCGGGAACAAAACTTCCCCGCAAGGACCACCACACAATTAGTGTCTCTTGCCTCGGTTACAAGTGAGTATTGATCTCAAGAAAGAATGAGAAAGAAGAAAGCAATCCAAGTGCAAGAGCTCAAAAGAACACAACAAATCACTCTCACTCAACACTAATGCTTTTGTGGAATTGGGAGAGGATTTGATCACTTGGGTGTGTCTTGTATTGAATGCCTAGCTCTTGTAAGTGGTTGGAAGTTGGAAAACTTAGATGATTTGAATGTGGGGTGGTTGGGGGTATTTATAACCCTAACCACCAAACTAGCCGTTTGGTGGAGGCTGCTGTTGCATGGCGCACCGGACAGTCCGGTGCACATCGGACAGTGTCCGGTGCGCCAGCCACGTCACCAGGCCGTTGGGTTCCGACCGTTGGAGCTCTGACTGCTGGGCCCGCCTGGATGTCCGGTGGCACACCGGACATGCACTGTAGAGTGTCCGGTGCGCCACTTCGCGCGTGCCTGACTTCTGCGCGCTCTGGCGCGCATTTAATGCTGTAGCAGGTGACCGTTGGCGTCGAATAGCCGTTACTTCGTTGGCTCACCGGACAGTCCGGTGTACACCGGACACGTCTGGTGAATTATAGCGGAGCAAATTCCCGAAGCTGGCGAGTTCCAGAGTCGCTCTTCCCTGGGGCACCGGACACTGTCCGGTGTACACCGGACAGTCCGGTGAATTATAGCGGAGCGCCTCTGGATTTCCCGAAGGTGAAGAGTTCAACATGAAGTCCACTGGTGCACCGGACACTGTCCGGTGGTGCACCGGACACTGTCCGGTGGCACACCGGACAGTCCGGTGCGCCAGACCAGGGCACACTTCGGTTATCCCTTTGCTCCCTTTGATGAACCTAAATCTTGGTCTTTTTATTGGCTAAGTGTGAACCTTTGGCACCTGTATAACTTATACACTAGAGCAAACTAGTTAGTCCAATTATTTGTGTTGGGCAATTCAACCACCAAAATCATTTAGGAAAAAGGTGTAAGCCTAATTCCCTTTCAAACATGCCATCCTTCTGGTCTTCGACTCGTCAGCCACCGCCGTCACGCCCCACCCCGACACTATTTATGCATTTTTGTTTTTATGTAATTATTGTGCCTTAATTTTTTATGAAGTATTTATATGTTGTTACAACACACATGCCTTTTGCTAGTCGAGCTTTAAGGTTGGGCAACATATTAGGTGCTCAAAGGGCTATAGTGTTCATGCGCATGCTCAAAGGGCTATAGTGCTCATGTGCATATTTTAGATCTAGACCATTCCTCGTGTATCCAATGACAACAGCCAATTGTACGAAGAACTCCTTCAACCTTCCTATTCTGGTGGGAGAGGTTTTTTTATAAAATTGTTTGTTGCATTTAGATGAGAGATGAATGTTCTAGATTTAAAATATGCACGTTAACACAACACCTCTTTGATCACGAGATAATTTCTACAATAAAATACCACAAAACATAAGGAGGATGTCACCAATCCCATCATCCAACAATGCACCGCTTTATGTGCATTACATAGCAAAACTGACCAAAACAAGAATTAGCACATGCAAATCGCAGAGGGCTACCCAACCTTGTCAAACAATAGGCTCGTCTGAATAGCTTCACAACCACCCGTGGCAGAGCTCTATAAAATTAACATCTCATACCACTCTACAAATATAATGATGTACTACTCCGTCTTTTTATTTGTCGTGCTTTAGTTTAAAAATGAATTAGCGGACGATAAATATTTAAGAACGGTAGTAACATTTAAAACAAGCGTCTGAGAAAGGCCGCCAGTGCCAGACTCAATCGCTGCAAGCAGAAGATCTTTTGAGCCACATTTTTGAATGAAATGTATTTTAGACTAATTTTTTGGCTAAAAAAACCTATATATAAGAGAACCTTTGGGCTGGGCCCTGGGCCACGACCCAGTGGCCCGGGGTCCAAATCCGCCCCTGACAACCACAAAGCAGGCACTTTCAAGTATAGAAAAGATGCAACATAGCAAATCCATTTAGTGCTAGTTTGAGAATCCCATTTATTTAAGATATTTCCATTTTTCAAGAAAAAATGTTTATTTTTTAGGAAAATATGAATTTCTTTAGAAAAATAGAGTTTCTAAACTAGCCCTTAGTGTGTCTCATACTTCAATTGACGTAGGGTGAATTCAATTAGAAAATTCAGTAAAAGCACCATTAGGAGGATAACAATTAGACAAATTTGGTTAAGCGATTAAATACAAGATCTTGTCGTGCCTGAGCTGACTTATCGTATTAGTGCCAATAGACCATCTATATTCGGCGGTGTGTGTGGTGACACCCAAGACGTGGGCGCCGCCAGACGGCCCGTGCGCTGGGTTTTGCGGTGCGTGTGGGAGCAACAACGGTGGATGCTGGTTAGTGCTGCCGGACTGCTAATTGTGACATGCCCAAACAGGACAATCTTCTTTTTTTAAGAAGCCTCTACTAGGGGCTGTTTGATTTCATGCATAAAATGTGTGACGTCTTATGTACGAAACTAAGGGTCTATTTGGTTCGTAGCTAACTACGCCATACTTTATCTAAGTTTAGTTGTTTAAATTGAAAAACTAACTTTAGTCAAAAACGTTAGGTAAATTGTGGCAAGTTAGACATGAAACCAAACATGCCCTAAAACGCTAGTTTTCCGTCTCGGATGTGTCGCGGTCACTCTTTTTCTCCACTGGGCTAGGCCGAGCCTTCCATTGCCAACTAGGAATGGGTCGACTCATACAAATGGGCCGCTATAGGCCTATTTATTGGCCCAAGTACACCCTGAACGCTTGAGTCTTGACTGTCTGAGCCACTCTCCGTGACGTGCGTCGACCAATAAGCGCGCGCCATGTCATGCTCGCCGCTCTCACCGACGCGCGGGTCCCAGCTGATCGAGGGGGATCTGCACTGCACGGGCTAACTTCTCTCTCTTCCGGAAGCACTTCCCGAAAAAAGGAAGACAGAGAAGGAAACGGCAGTGAAGTCGCCGGCGCCGCCGCGACAGGAGGAAGGAGGGAGTAGCAGCGGCAGGGGAGGTCCGGCGATCTCGGCTGCTGTGGCGCGGTAAGGGAGGAAGCGGAGCCGCGACAGGATGCACTCGTTTGGGCACCGCGCCAACGCGGTGGCAACGTTTGCGGTCACCATACTGGCCGCGATGTGCTTCGCCGCCTCCTTCTCCGACAATTTTAACACCCTGACACCCACCGCATCCGTCAAGGTATCACGCCCCTCTCCCCTGCCCCACCGCGTCTCTCTCAATCCCGTTGAGCCTGCCCGCCTGCCTTGTGTCCGATCTCCGCGGCGTCTCTATCTTAGTTCGTGACTTCGAGCGTGGCCGCCTCGATCTGCTTGTACAAGCTTCATGTGTCATGCTAACGGGGTCCTCATCGTCTGGGTTACACAGATCTTGAATATAAACTGGTTCCAGAAGGAGGCCAACGGCAATGACGAGGTAACTCATATCCGCTTCCTTTTTTTTGTTTGCAAATTAATCAAAACTCGCATCAGACTAGTTGTGTCAGATATGTGCCTCGAATTTCTAACGATTAATTCCTATCCTTTGTTCGTTCAGGTCAGCATGACGCTGAACATTTCGGCTGACCTTTCATCTCTTTTCACGTGGAACACAAAACAGGTAATGTGTATTTCTGGCACTCCATACCCATTCCCCTCATGTTCACCGTTTACAGTTTCCACATCATTACTATGTTTTACTGCACTGGAAAGTATGATTTTAGATTTATGTATGAGGTCAACACTGAAAAGTAACTGAAGAGGAATCCTCGAGCACAGGAAGCACTCTCTCGTTGCTGTCTAGGTCCTTGAGCAAATGAAAGCTTTAGCCTGAGTTATAGTGTTCTCAGTTGTTGAAGAATGATCTATGAGAAATATAATGGAAATCTGCCATCAGAAAATTTCAGTGGGCGTATTTTGTACATTTTTGCAACTAATTTCTATAGAACCTGATCTATTAGTGGCTTGCTGTTCAAGTGAAACTTTAGAAGGGTTTCGCTTCTGTCTGCTTAACTTTACTTTTCTTGCATGATTCTAGGTATTTGTTTTTGTGGCAGCAGAGTATGAGACTCGACAAAATGCTTTAAATCAAGTAAGTTTATCAATTATTATTCTTGATGAGTCGATATATTACTTGTGACCCTGTGGCGTGGGCCTTTATTATAGTGCCTCAGATGATTATCAATTACTATTAGCCTGCAACAATTGTCCATAAAGGCATGAGTTTTCTGTTTGGGACTGTAGTGCAATCTCATGCAATTGCCAGTTGCTTGAGGGTTGCAGTAATGATGTCATATACTCTCTCTGTTCCAAATTATAAGACCTTCGACTGGCTTAAAGCAAGCTGCTTCGGCTGCTGCTGCTAGCGTTTTTTTTGAGACAAAATACTGTGCACGCTGCCAGCCGAACAGTTTCAGCTGCCCAAGCGGCTGGCTTAAAGGCAGCCGAACGGCTTCCGTTCTTTCAGTTACATTACTTTTATGTATTTACTATTTAGACATATACATACTAAAAGTAATGTATCTAGAAAAAAACAAAACATTTTGTAATTTGGAATGGAGGGAATAGCTTTCTTCTTTGTCTGTCCTTCAACATACATTGGGGGTTGTGGCAGATGCATATGATGGTTTTGGAAAGTGAATTTATTTCCTGTGGGGTTGTGCCTAATCTTTCTAAGCTACACAGTTTGACTTAGCCCATTAGTTTTTCCCTGTATTATTGATGTGAATCTTTTACCAGTATATGCAAGTCTAGATGAACTACAGTTGAAGTTCATATCGGGGAAAAACTGTAGTCTGTTAGATTAATTAATCCATGTTCTTCTAGATCAGCTAGCTAAATCTGGTCGAAGGAGCATCAATAGTTAATAAAATGAATCTAGTTTGATTGGAGCAGGCTCAAAATAACATTTAGAACAAGACAAACAGTGTCCATGATATTAGCTTAATAATTTGCATAACTACTGCTGGTTTTCCAAACTTGGGTAGCAACTTGAGACTATGCTCCATATATTTATGTGATATAATCTTTGAGTTAATGGATACCTGTACCAGTATGTCATTTGCACAATTGCTGTTGGTTTTCTGAACTTCGGTGAGCAACTCAAGACTATTATTATGTGATACAATCTTATGCCTTCATAGAGAAACATGGTCATAGCACGGTGGTAACACCTCCAAGTGAGGCTGCCAACCATGTCTTGAACCCTGGTTCTTGCAAAAACAGGTCCCTTGTTTTGTGTTTCCTGGGGTCTTGGTCCTGGCATGCTACCTAAACCTTTAGCATGCAGATAGTAGCTGCGGACGGCTTTTCTTGACATTAACTGCAATGCCTTTGAAATGTCTATTCCCTTGGATCAAGGTTTTTATAATGAATATGGATATCTGCACCAGTATTATGTTCATTGCCCTATTGAATCATTTTTGTTGCCTTCTTACGTTCTGTTATATTTCAGATTTTCACCTCTTATAACTATATTGTAAGTGCATTTGGATTATGTGACAGGTTTCCCTTTGGGATGGCATTATACCTGCAAAGGAGCATGCCAAGTTTTTGATCCATACAACAAATAAGTACAGATTTATTGACCAGGCAAGCACATTACTTGGATTCAATCTAATTTAATGCAGTCTACCGAATTTTATCATTGTGGCTGATGTACTTCGGTATGATTGCTCTGACATTTTTATGCGTGAGGATCTTTTTCTTTTTCGTTTCTTTATATGTATTATGAACTAAGGATCTACTTATAATTGGTCATGATGCCAAACCATTTTATGCTTTTACATGGCTTCGGTATGCTCAATAGAAATTCAGAATCTATGTAAATTCAGGTAGAACAGTATTGCTCTGGACCCACACCCATTTTCATCTGTTTTTTCCTTCTTGACTACAGGTTGAGCCTTACTGGTGTAATGGACATCCATTATTTTGGTTGATACCAATATCCTTTATTTGTGCTAGGATAGGTTTATAATGGTCTATATTCTGTTCATTGATTCGATCATCAATGTGTATGTACTGTACTTAATAACTACCACAAAGTATGTACCATGACACACGATTCTTCAGAGATGGCATTGAATCGTTGATTAATGACTTGTTTTTATCTCATTATAGGGAAGCAATCTAAAGGGCAAGGAATTCAACTTGACAATGCACTGGCACATTATGCCAAAGACTGGCAAAATGTTTGCAGATAAGATAGTCATGACAGGCTATCAGCTTCCTGAGCAGTACAGATAGTCATATAGATCATGAACAGTAGCAGAGGCCTGCAAGAAGTGATAGTTGCATAGCTGATGCTGAACTTTTTGTTCTAATCTAGTTGGAACATGTAATCTTATAAGCTTGTACTTAAGCTGAACCAGGCAAAACTAAGTTGCAAATTTGAGATATTTATTGCTCAACTTTTAAGAATAGGTCTCGGTTAATGGTGAGAAGACTTTTCACTGAGCCAAAGGTCTTGGGTTTCGAACTTTCGATGCAGTCTCTGAGCAAAATGCAGGGATAAGACTTGTCTTGGTTCTTCCTCGAACCATACTCATGTGGGAGCCCTCAGTAATGGGTCTGTTTATTTATTGCTCAACTTTGCTTTGCCTACAAATCTTGATTCTAAACTTGAAGGTATGCGTTGCAGCTGTTGATCTGAAACCTGTATTGCAATTTGCCCTTGGTAGTTTGTTTTTCCTTGTTCTTTTCCCCGCTGGAAGAGTTCTAGATGGCTGGTTCTTGTATGAAGTCCTACGATGGATGCCAATTGTTCTCCGTTTTATATGAATCTGAAAAGACAAGGGCTAGCTGCTGGTAGGAGACCAGCAACCGGCGACTGATGCCGGTGGCAAGGACCGGAAGCTCGTAATTAGGATTTTTTTCATGAGGTATGCTATACGATTTTTTTTATAAATAATTTAGAATAATCTATACTAATTTGGTATACAATTCAGAATTCAGAATGCAAAGATAAGAATAACATATGAAACTATAGATTTAACATGTAAGTCAATAAGTACATACATTACAATGCAAATATAATATATATCAATTTCTATTTCTTAGGTCTCGATTGCAAATATAATATATATCAATTTCTATTTCTTAGGTCTCGATAGATTGATGATTCAGTGAGTCAGCTTACGGTATGTACGGTCTACCTGAACCACCCACTGGCTATGGCGCTATGCCACTCACTAGAAGTAGGGTTAGGAGTGTTAGAGCATCTCCAAAGAACTCTTTAATTTTGACTCTCTATTTGACTTTTTATTTGTCACTCTATAAAGATTAAACTCTAAATATAACATCTCATTCCAACAAACTCTCCAATATGCAAGTTAGCTTAGCTAGCGAGATTTGCTAGCCAAATTTGGCTAGTGAGGGAGTTAATTAGAGAGCCGGATAGCTTGTCAAGTTAAATGGCTAGTCTGTTGGAGAGCTATTTGCTATTAAGTAGCTAAAATTTAGCTTGACAAGCTATTTAGCTAGTCTCCTGGAGATGCTCTTATGTCGCTATATGACTTAGCCAAAAACGGAAAGTTTTCTAAAAAACTCCAAAGATGATCGAATTTATATACTAAGGCCCTGTTTGGTTTCATTAGTCCTAAGACTAAAGTTTAGTTGAGGGACTAATCTTTAGTTCCTAATCTGTTTGGTTCTAGAGACTAAACATGATCTAAACACAGTTAATGCAGTATACAAATACCAAAATGCCCTCACGTGCTGTGTTGCTTCTATCTTTATCCACCAACATCAACTGGCGTCAACAAGCTGTCGGCGGTCGGATGGGGCAGTAGCGAAGCTAGCAAATATTTTATCGGGGTCATCAGTATTAACTACTTGATTTTTACTATAGAACTTTTGTTATTAACACTGTTTTCTATTAGATATTCAAAAAATTACCGGGGTCAGCTGACCCCAAAATAAGGGCTGGCTCCGCCCCTGGGATGGGGAGAAGAAGGGGCGAGCGGCTGGCCGGCGCGGTGCAGAGGGGAGCAAGCAGCTGGCCGGCGCGGTGAAGAATCAACAGCGAGGGCGACAGGCTGTGGCGGCTAGGGTAGGGAAGATTTTTTGTCGTTGCGGCTCGAGGGCAGGGAGAAGAATTTTTGCCGTTTAGTCCCGTTTAGGAGCCCTTGGAGGGACTAGAGACTAAACTAGTTTAGTCCCTCTATTAGTTCTTGTGTTTGGGGAATTAGGGACTAAAAGGTAGGGACTAAAGATTATTCCTGTAGAACCAAACAAGGTCTAAAATAGTAGTAGTCCCTGGTTTTAGTCATATTTAGTCTCTATTTTGCCAAACGAAAAGACTAAAGTAGGGACTAATTGGCTTTAGTCTCTAGTCCCTCACATAGATGTTAAAATGGACTAAAGGGAAACATTTACTCCAATTGGCCTTGCCTAGAAAATTGGTGTAAAACAAGAAAAGAGGTATTTTGGTCTTTATGTGTTGCATTTAATGCATTTAGAATCTGTTTAGTCCCTACAACCAAACAGCTAGTGACTAAAGTTTAGTCACTGGACCAAACTTTAGTCCTAGGACTAATGGAACCAAACGGTGCCTAAATAAACATATCAAATTTGTCGGGGACCATAATTAGGGGTACCCTCAAGACTCCTAATTCTCAGCTGGTAACCCCCATCAGCATAAAGCTGCAAATGCCTGATGGGTGCGATTAAGTCAGGGATCAGTCCATTCGAGCGACTCGATCACGCCTCGCCCGAGCCTAGCCTCGGACAAGGGCAGCCGACCCCAGAGGGTTTCCGTCTCGCCCGAGGCCCCCCTCCAACGGCAGACACATCTCCGGCTCGCCCGAGGCCCTGCCTTCGCTAAGAAGCAGCCCTGACTAAATCGCCGCACCGACCGACCGAATCGCAGGAGCATTTAATGCAAAGGTGGCCTGACATCTTTATCCTGACGCGCGCCCTCCGGCAGAGCCGAAGTGACCGCCGTCACTTCGCCGCTCCACTGACCGGTCTGACAGAAGGACAGCGCCGCCTGCTCCACTCCGACTACAGTGCCACTCGACAGAGTGAGACTGACAGGCAGTCAGGCCCAGCCAAAGGCACCATAGGAAGCTCCGTTCTGCCCGACCTAGGGCTGGGCAAAAAACCCGTAACCCGAAACCCGAACCCGGAATACCCGAACCCGAACCCGAAATACCCGAAACCCGAATTTTGTTCGGGAATTTCGGGTAGCAACTTGCAAAACCCGAAATTATTTCGGGTAATTCGGGTATCACAATCGGGTACCCGAAATACCCGAATTACCCGAACTTTCATGTGTCATGTACTAATGTCATGCTTAATTATTAATTTGTACATCTATAATTATGTGTAAGTGTGTATAACTTGTGATTGTAGATTGCTTGTGTTTTATATGTCCTTGTATATCATTATTCAAACTATATTTTTATACTAATTTAATAAGGTGCATGTGTTTTTATGAAGCCAAAACAATAGTTCGGGTAGTTCGGGAATACCCGAACCCGAACCCGAAATTCCGGGTACCCAAATTTTCGGGTAGTGAAAAACCCGTTGTAATTTCGGGTATCGATTCTCAAAACCCGAAATTTTAAAAACCCGAATTACCCGACCCGAAAATTTCGGGTAACCCGAACGCCCACCCCTAGCCCGACCTAGGGCTCGGACTCGGGCTAAGTCCCGGAAGACGGCGAACTCCGCTCCGCCCGACCCAGGGCTCGGACTCGGTGTAGGATCTAGGACACCGGCTAGAGGGGGGGTGAATAGACGGTTTTGACTAAAAACAATGATACTAAGTAAATTTAATCAATACAACAAGAGGAATAAATTTACTAGTGTTAATAAGTAAACAATGTATGAAAGACAACTACGGAGATTGAATACTTGAAGAACAATAAGCAAAGCACTAATCAATTGCAAGGCAATAAGTAATGCTAGAAGGAATAGACACCGAAATTTATCCCGTGGTATCGGTGATTTGCCGATCACCCCTAATCCACGTTGAGGTGGACTTCAAGCTCTCACTTGCTCCTCTATCAAGACACAACTTGATCTTTGAGCCAAGTGGACAAGAAATCACTCAATACCTCGATTCCACTAATGTCACCTTTGCCGCTCCGGCGAGGTAGGCGCGAACCCCTCACAATCAACACCGCGGCTTCTCCACAATCTTCTTGGAGAGCTCGACGGAGACAATCACCCGAGCCGTCTAGGAGGCGGCAACCTCCAAGAGTAACAAGCCAACGACGCTTGCTCGGTGTACCACCTAGTGCCTCAAGAATCACCAATTGATGCAAATGCACTAGGAACCCTCAATCTCTCACTAGAATGCAATCTCAAGCAAAGAGTGTGAGAGAGTGAGTTGGAGGATCACAAATGAGCTCAATGTGTGCAAGGAATGGCCAAGAGAGGTCTCACACACGAGCTACCCTTCTATTTATAGTCCCCCATCTAAAACCAACCGTTTTGTGCAAAAAGGGGGCAGTTCTGCGCACACGCGGACCGTCCGCGCCCTAGGGCTGGACGGTCCGCCGTACACCATAACGGCTATAATGACCGTTGAAACATGTCAGAGCAGACTCAAAAGGTGGGTCCGGACAGTCCGCCCTTCAAGGCCGGACCGTCCGCGACCTGGCAATTTCAAACACCCGAGCCTCGGATCAAACGGAGTTAACACACGCGGACCGTCCGGCTATAAATCCTGGACCGTCCGCGACCTGAGACAGTACTGTCCGGACTGGTCCCCCGGACCGTCCGTAGTACAAATCAATAAAAACACACAGTCCCTGTCCAAAAACGAGTTAGACACATGCGGACCGTCCGCGCCTCACAGGCGGACCGTCCGCCTATAATTCAGGGACTGACCCGAAGCCACCTTCTTCTGGTCAGGACTGCGGACGGTCCGACCCTAAGGCCCGGACGGTCCGCAGTGCAATAGAACACAGAGTCAACACAAATGATCAAACCCCGGACCCTCTGGAGGATCGCGGACGGTCCGCCCCCAAGGGCCGGACAGTCCGCGCGACCAAGACTTCTCAAATTTCAAACATGCTTTTGAATGAACTTTTAACTCACGAAATGAGAAGCGCTGTTAGCCCTTATGCAAATGCAACTACTTGATGCTCTATGAGGCACTAAGTTTTACACAGATCTAAGTCATTGACCCCTCTTAATAGTACGGCTATCTAGCCTACTAATCCGGTCAGGTATCTTCTCTAAACACCTTAAGACCGGCAAAAGTAAAACCTATATTATACCTTTGCCTTCATCTGATCCACAACCAATGCGTATGACTCTTCAACATTTCCTGTTCTATGTGGTCCAACCCTGCATTCTTATTTCTCCAAGAATCGTTAGTCCACAAGTAGTTGTCATTAATTACCAAAACATTACCAAAGGGGCCTAGATGATTCACAATCTCCCCCTTTTTGGTAATTGATGACAACACCACATAGTATATTAAAGAGAAGTTTAGTTTCTCCAAATCTCTCTCATACCTAAGGTATAAGATAGATCTTGGAGATGAGTTTCATAGGACTTATCTTGATTTGAAGTTCTGTCCAAGAGATAGATAAATCCCAATAAAAACTCAGTATGCAAGAAAGGCTCCCCCTAAGTGTGTGCAGGATTATTTGAAGTTGAAGATATAACACACATAATATATTGGAGCTTGATGGAGACTTTCCTACAATCATGGTTATCGAGGCATACAAGAGATGATCCGTAGAGTGAGCGCAGCAATTATAATCACATCTCGATTAACCACACACAGAGTAATTTGAACTAAAACATAGTTCATCCCACAGAATATTACAGATAATAGTCCACAGACATACGACATAGAGTTAATGGATCAAACCAAGTTCCGAATGCATAAGAC
Source organism: Zea mays (assembly GCF_902167145.1). Lineage (NCBI taxonomy): Eukaryota > Viridiplantae > Streptophyta > Magnoliopsida > Poales > Poaceae > Zea > Zea mays. The sequence goes on along the minus strand of NC_050097.1, from coordinate 204,600,361 downwards.
ATAAACTAAAGCGGCATGAAAAGGTAAAATACATATGCATGGTCTTGATGTCCACATAGAACCACCAACTCCCCCTGAAAGAAACGCCAGACAACTTCTCTTCCACTTCTCTCCCCCTTTGGCATCAATTGCCAGAAAGGAGAGGCCTCACTGATCACTCGGCGGAGGATGCATGTTGTAGTAATGAGTGCTGAAGGTGTCAAACAGGGAGGAGAACTGGCCAAAGTCCTGCTGGAGCTGCTGCTGCCTCTGACTTATATCATGCATGTTGTCAGTTGTAGAAAGATTGTCAAACTGACTGGAGAGAGCACCCATGTTATCTTGAAAACTTTGTTGCATATTATTCAGCCTTGACATGATGGGATCAGTGACATTAGTGGGAATTTGATCACGAAACTCAGAAAATTCAGAGTTAAGTGCATCCCAGTTATTGTCAAAGCGAGACTGCATGTCATCAAGGCGGTGATCCACATGTGACATCAGGCCATCAAAGCGAGCATCAATATGAGTCTCCAGCCCTTGCTGCATATTGTGAAAATAAGGATCAAAATATCCTGGAGCAGGCTCCCAATAGTGCTGAGGCTGAGGAGGAGGTGGAGGAGGAGGCATCTGCTGTTCCTCAACATTAGGAGCTGCTCCACCCTCATAGCCAGGGTCTTCCTCATCATCTGGGAATGGAGTGAGTGGCCTGGTGAGAAACCCTATCTCATTCTTAAAAGGCCTGAATGGAGTGTGAACAATCTCGCATGGGCCCTCAAATCTTGTCTTGGATTTGATGAGAGCCATAATGTATGGAGCATAGGCCAAGTTTTGATTCTTGTCCATCTTTAAATCATTAAGCTGCCTCATCATGAAAAGAACAATGTTCATGACTTCACCATTCATGATGTGCTGGATTATGTTCCAGAACTTATCTCGAATTTTACTCTTATCACCACTTTTGGGAAGAATGGTGACTCTGGCAATCTTGTTGATGACAGCAGGATGATGTCGGAGTCCTGCTGTCTCTCCAAACCTCCTGGGTATACCGAGCCTGGCTGGCTCATAAAACTGCACAAAATCCTCAAAATTATCTTCAGTATAAAGATCCAGCCCAGCAGAAATGGTGCCATAGTCCAGACTGTTGGCAGCGGCAAAGTCAGCAAAAGAAGCAGAATAGCGCTTGAAGCCAGTCATCCAGGTGATAGATTCTTCTGCAATGTCAATCTCAGAGGTAGCCAGGAATTGCTTAACTGCCATTTCATTGAAATCGGTGCGTTGCCCCATAAACTGATATAGTCCACATGTTTCAAACTTGGGGATGAGACCCTCCATGACTGATTGACTGAGCAAGAAGGACCAATCAATCACCTGATGCTTATGAAAATTGGTATCCACCAGGGTGCCCCAAAAGACATCAAACTGCAGCTGAGTGTGGAAAAACTGGATATTAGTATCAGATGGTAGAGCATACTGGTTCATAGTCCGTCTAGAGCAGTACTCAGCCATAGAAAATCTCCGCTTGGGATAAGTCCATCCTTGGATATCAATGGGATAATCAGGATGAACATGAAGAAAATCTTCAGCATCCATGGATTCAGTGCCCCCAGCTGAGGATTGGGCCTCTGAATCAGTGGTCGGTGTATAGTCATCATCATTTCCACGAGGGCGCTTGGATTTAAAGCGACCTGCAAGTTTCTTGCGGAGACCACCAAAACCACTGCAACAAGGTGACATACATCCATAGGTAAATAATTGATACCAATCACCACTGATAAAAAGGAATGGAACGGTAATGCTCTGCCAGGGTCCGGACGGTCCGCGCTAGGGGGCCGGACTGTCCGCGCCAGAGGCCCGGACGGTCCGCGTCCACCAGGCGGACGGTCCGCGACCGACCAGGGGCGACTCCAAGAACCCTAGCCGCCACAAGTGTTCAATTTGATGTTTTTGCAGATAATACCCAGCCAAACAAGGTCAAAATTTTGCAGAGCAGTCATATTGAAGAGAAATATCAATCCCACCAATCAGATTTTGAAACCCACTGCTCAATTTCAGATCAGAGAGGAAACCCAAATAATCTCAAAGTTGAAGAAATTTGATGAAATCCACAAGATTTGAAGATACCGTGATGAAGACATGTTGATGGAATGTTGCCACAAGCTGTCGGACTGTCCGCGCAAATCTTCACTTCACCGTCCGCGCACACTCGACACAGGGGAGTATTTGGTGAGAAGAGAGCTAGAGAGAACAAGCAAATGGGCACAACTGGCAAGTCTGCGGGCACTGCCTCTTTTTCTGCCCTGTCGCGGACGGTCCGCGCTGGGGCGGCGGACGGTCCGCGCCCTGATGATCTCAGACGGTCTGCGAGGCTGATCGGACTGTCCATTTCCTGATGCTGCGGACGGTCCGCGGTCCATGGGCGGACGGTCCGCGGCCTGACACTCATTTTTCCAATTTCTGTCCACTTTCTGATTTTGAATTTCGAATCCGAATTGGTGCTCATATATGGACATTTTGACCAATCCAAGAGTTGGTATGCATGCATATACATATGATGTAATTGAGTAATGCAAAATTTTTGAATTAAACTATCTAGAGTAATTAGAAAAAAATGCACAAATAATACCAAATAAATAGCATAAAGAGCATACTTAGACCCGAGATGCAAGACGACACATGTGTGATCAACTTTAAGCCACATTTGAGATATCGAGCACATTCATTTCACTTCTTAGAGAACAAAATCTTGTTTCATCCAAAGGTTTTGTAAAAATGTCTGCTAATTGATCATCGGTGCCAATGGAATAAATAGAGATATCTCCCTTGCCAACATGATCTCTTAAGAAGTGATGCCGTATATCAATATGCTTGGTTCTTGAGTGTTGGACCGGATTGGTAGCCAATTTTACCGCACTCTCATTATCACACATGAGAGGCACATTCTTGAAAATAACTCCATAGTCCAATAAGGTTTGTTTCATCCATAATAGTTGAGCACAACAATTTCCGGCCGATATATATTCCGCCTCGGCGGTAGATAGAGCAACCGAATTTTGTTTCTTAGAAGACCATGAAACAAGAGATCCACCAAGAAATTGACAACAACCGGAGGTGCTTTTTCTATCAACTTTGCACCCCACATAGTCCGAATCCGAATATCCAATTAATTCAAATTGTGCACCCTTGGGATACCATAGACCAATATTGGGAGTATACTTCAAATATCTTAGAATTCTTTTAGCAGCCTTCAAATGAATCTCTCTAGGAGAAGCTTGAAATCGAGCACACATGCATACACTAAACATAACATCGGGCCTAGATGCGGTAATATAAAGCAAACTACCAATTATTGAACGATAAAGTTTTTGATCAACTATAGTACCTCCTTCATCTAAGTCTAGATGACCATTTGTTGCCATTGGAGTCTTGATAGGCTTAGCATTTTCTAAACCAAACTTCTTGAGCATGTCCTTCAAATATTTTGGTTGACTTATAAAAATTCCATCTTTCAATTGTTTGATTTGAAGGCCAAGAAAGAAGCTCAATTCTCCTATCATAGACATTTCAAATTCTTTTGACATCATTTTTCCGAACTCCTCACAAAATAATTCATTAGTAGATCCAAAAATAATATCATCAACGTAGATTTGACAAACAAATAAATCTTTGCCAATTCTTTTAGTGAATAGAGTAGTGTCAACCTTCCCAATTTTGAAGTCTTTGGAAAGCAAGAAATCCCTAAGCCTTTCATACCAAGCGCGTGGAGCTTGCTTAAGCCCATAGAGAGCTTTAGAAAGCTTGAACACATGGTTAGGTCTTTTGGGGTCCTCAAAGCCGGGAGGTTGTTCAACATACACTAGTTCACTAATCTTATCATTTAGGAAGGCACTCTTTACATCCATTTGGTAGAGCTTGATATTGTGTGCACAAGCATAAGCAAGTAGAATCCGGATTGCTTCTAATCTTGCTACGGGAGCAAATGTCTCCCCAAAATCCAATCCCTCAATTTGAGTATATCCTTGTGCAACTAATCTTGCCTTGTTTCTTACTACCACACCATCTTCATTGTGCTTATTGCGAAACACCCATTTTGTACCAATAACATTGTGGTTCTTTGGTCTCTCAACAAGCTCCCAAACTTCATTTCGAGCAAAGTTATTTAATTCTTCATGCATTGCATTCACCCAATCAACATCAAGTAGAGCTTCATCTACACGATTAGGTTCCATACAAGATACAAAAGAAAAATGTTCACAAAATGAAGCTATGCGAGAGCGAGTTTGAACACCCTTACTAATATCACCCACAATTTGATCAACCGGGTGATCCTTCACAATGGAATGATGAATTCTTGATACCGTTTGATAATTGCTTGTTGAAGCATTAGGAGGAATCGAAGGTCTTGAAGTACCTTGATCATGAGTATCCATGGTTTCATTGAGTTGTTGGCTTTGGTGATCTTCCTCATTTATAGTTGAGGATGAGGGAATGACAACCACACTATCTTCATCATCATCTTCCTTTGGTTTTATTTCACCAACGACCATTGTTTTCATTGCATTTATCAATTGAGTTCCCCCAACATCATCGAGATTTTCACTCTCATCTTGAGACCCATTTGTTTCATCGAATTCAACATCATATGCTTCCTCAATAATACCATGAGTTTTGTTGAAGACTCTATAAGCCTTACTATTTGATGAATATCCAAGAAGAAAACCCTCATCACATTTCTTCTCAAATTTAGAAAGCCGGCTTCCCTTTCTTAAAATATAACATTTGCAACCGAATACCCTAAAATATGAGATATTTGGCTTTCTACCAATGAGCAATTCATATGGAGTTTTCTTCAAGAGCTTGTGACAATATAGTCTATTTGATGAATGACAAGCGGTATTTATTGCCTCGGCCCAATAAGAATCCGATATATTATATTCCGCTAACATAGACCTTGCCATATCAATAAGAGTTATATTCTTTCTTTCAACAATACCGTTTTGTTCCGGGGTATATTTGGAAGAGAATTCATGTTTGATACCCTTGTCATCACAATATTGATCAATTCTTGCATTTTTGAATTCCGACCCATTATCACTTCTAACCTTTTTGATGTCAAAGTCAAATTGATTTTGCGCCAATATAGCAAATGACTTGAATGTTTCAAACACATTGGATTTGTCTCGTAGAAAATAAACCCAAGTAAATCTTGAATAGTCATCCACAATCACAAGACAATAAGAATTACCACCAATACTTACAAAAGATGTGGGCCCAAATAAATCCATGTGAAGTAATTCCAAAGGTCGATGGGTGGACATTTGACTTTTATTTGGATGAGTGTTTGCCACTTGCTTACCGGCTTGACAAGAGCTACACAATTTGTTCTTTTCAAACTTCACATCTTTTAAGCCTCGAACTAAGTCATGCTTGGTTAGCCGATTGAGTTGCTTCATCCCAACATGACCAAGTCTTCTATGCCATAACCAACCTAGTGAAGCTTTTGAAAATAAGCAAGTTGTGAGCTTTGCCTCATTAGATGAGAAATCAACAAGATAAAGATTTTCATGTCTAAAACCTTTAAACTTAAGATTGCTACCATCAACACTAGAGATAATAACATCTTCAACCGTGAAATTGCAACAAAATCCTAAATCACATAATTGAGCTACGGAAAGTAAATTAAAATTCAAAGACTCAACCAATAGCACATTTGATATAGAATGATCATTTGAGATAGCAATTTTACCCAAACCTTTAACCTTTCCTTTACGATTATCTCCAAATGTGATACTATCATAATTTGAGCAATCTTCCTCACTCATTTGGGTAAACATTTTCATATCCCCGGTCATGTGTTGAGTACATCCACTATCCAACACCCAATGATTCCCTCCCGCCTTGTAGTTTACCTACAAAAGGAAATCAATCTCTTTTAGGTACCCAAACTTGCTTGGGTCCTTGGGTGTTAGTGACCAAGGTCTTCGGTACCCAAATAGCTTTCTTTTTGTTTCCAACAATTGAAGTACCAACAAATTTAGCATGAACACCTTTTGCATTATGAGAAAGAACATAACAATGCTCAAAACAAGTGGAGGATACATTTTTGAACTTGGGACAATTTTTCTTAATATGTCCCTTTTTGTGACACTTGTGACACACTTTGTCACATTCTTTCACAAACAATGTCTTTTGCTTTATAAAAGCATTCTTTCCTTTCTTGGGAACATATCCAAGACCTTCACGGTTAAGAGAGCATCGTTGACTTCCCAATATGAAATCCAATTTAGTCTTACCACCATATGCTTTTTCTAGGTCATGAGTTAGAGTATTTATTCTATTTACTAACACTTCATTCTCAACAATAATTTTTGATTCATCAAGAGCAATGTTATCATTGAGAGAAATTTTGCATTTATCACAAATAGAGTTAGTAGGTAGTGGTTCACTTGTAAGGCTATCAAGTAAGTCACAAGTGACTCCAACATCCTTAGTGACCACCTCAACTTCATGCACAATAGATGATTTTTGAGCATCCGCAAGCTTCTCACAATTTTCTTTGAGATCATTGTGAGAGGTCTTGAGCTCCTCAAAAGACACTTGGAGGTTTTTATACAATTCCTTCAAGGCCTTAAATTTTTCTTTTTCTTTGTGCATGTAGTCATCGGCCTCACCTAACATTCTAACAAGATCATTATATGAATAGCCATCATCATCAACATCATCGATATCATCATCATCATTTATATCATTTAAATCGGTGATGATTTTTACCTTAGCATCTCCCTTTGCCATGAGGCAATGGGGGGATGAGAAGAGTGAGGGAGCTTCCTTGATGGCAATTCCGACATTAAGCTTGGATGAGGTGTCATCATCATCATCATCCGAGCTATCATCCGAGTCCCATTCAACTAAGTAGGCTTTGCCATCTTTCTTCTTGTTATAGTATTTCTTTTTCTTCTTGTCACTTTCATCTTTGCCCTTCTTCTTCTTGCTTGGACAATTCATGGCAATGTGACCGGGTTCCCCACACTCAAAACATTTTCTATCATTGAAAGCATTTCTTCTAGATGTTTGACCTCTTCTAGGTTGACCTCTTTTCATCTTCATGAATTTATTGAATTTCCTTACAAATAAAGCCATGTCACCATCACTCTCACTTTCATTTTCTTCATCATTGCTATCTTCCTTTTCAATTGCCTTTGAGGCCTTGGCTTTGAGAGCAATAGATTCATTTTTCACCTTCTTTGCCAAACTTAAAGCATCGGCTTGTGACTTCTTAAATATATCTTGAGTGAGAATTTCTCCCAATACTTCGGTTGGAGAGGTTGTAGATAGATCACTCCTTACTAGCATTGTCACAATAGTCTCATATTTCTCCGGAAGTGATCTAAGGAACTTGTGTGTGAAATCCACATCCGGTACATTAAAACCAAGTCCTTTGAGTTCATTTACTATCTCATTCAACCGATTGAACATATCGGATACACTCTCATCTTCTTTCATAATAAATTGCTCAAACTTCCCTTTGCACACATATAGTTTGGCACTCTTCACAATTGTAGTTCCTTCATGAATTTCCATTAGTTTTACCCAAATCTCATGAGCGGTTGTGAGATTCTTGATACGATTGAACTCATTTATATCAAGAGCATCATAAAAGACATTCATGGCTTGATCATTTGTGAGGATATTCTCATTATCACTAACGGATGGTTCATCTTCCTTCAATACAACAAATCCATCTCTAACAATTGGCCAAATTTTTCCACCCATTGCTCTAAGATGCATTGACATTCTTATTTTCCAATAATCATAATTGTTCCCATCAAAGTGCGGTGGCTTCCCAATGTGCACATTGTTGTTACTAGCCATTTTGTCCCACTCTGGGATGATTAGATCCACAAACAATGGAGTCCTCGGCTTTGATACCACTTGTAGGATCTAGGACACCGGCTAGAGGGGGGGTGAATAGACGGTTTTGACTAAAAACAATGATACTAAGTAAATTTAATCAATACAACAAGAGGAATAAATTTACTAGTGTTAATAAGTAAACAATGTATGAAAGACAACTACGGAGATTGAATACTTGAAGAACAATAAGCAAAGCACTAATCAATTGCAAGGCAATAAGTAATGCTAGAAGGAATAGACACCGAAATTTATCCCGTGGTATCGGTGATTTGCCGATCACCCCTAATCCACGTTGAGGTGGACTTCAAGCTCTCACTTGCTCCTCTATCAAGACACAACTTGATCTTTGAGCCAAGTGGACAAGAAATCACTCAATACCTCGATTCCACTAATGTCACCTTTGCCGCTCCGGCGAGGTAGGCGCGAACCCCTCACAATCAACACCGCGGCTTCTCCACAATCTTCTTGGAGAGCTCGACGGAGACAATCACCCGAGCCGTCTAAGAGGCGGCAACCTCCAAGAGTAACAAGCCAACGACGCTTGCTCGGTGTACCACCTAGTGCCTCAAGAATCACCAATTGATGCAAATGCACTAGGAACCCTCAATCTCTCACTAGAATGCAATCTCAAGCAAAGAGTGTGAGAGAGTGAGTTGGAGGATCACAAATGAGCTCAATGTGTGCAAGGAATGGCCAAGAGAGGTCTCACACACGAGCTACCCTTCTATTTATAGTCCCCCATCTAAAACCAACCGTTTTGTGCAAAAAGGGGGCAGTTCTGCGCACACGCGGACCGTCCGCGCCCTAGGGCCGGACGGTCCGCCGTACACCATAACGGCTATAATGACCGTTGAAACATGTCAGAGCAGACTCAAAAGGTGGGTCCGGACAGTCTGCCCTTCAAGGCCGGACCGTCCGCGACCTGGCAATTTCAAACACCCGAGCCTCGGATCAAACGGAGTTAACACACGCGGACCGTCCGACTATAAATCCCGGACCGTCCGCGACCTGAGACAGTACTGTCCGGACTGGTCCCCCGGACCGTCCGTAGTACAAATCAATAAAAACACACAGTCCCTGTCCAAAAACGAGTTAGACACATGCGGACCGTCCGCGCCTCACAGGCGGACCGTCCGCCTATAATTCAGGGACTGACCCGAAGCCACCTTCTTCTGGTCAGGACTGCGGACGGTCCGGCCCTAAGGCCCGGACGGTCCGCAGTGCAATAGAACACAGAGTCAACACAAATGATCAAACCCCGGACCCTCTGGAGGATCGCGGACGGTCCGCCCCCAAGGGCCGGACAGTCCGCGCGACCAAGACTTCTCAAATTTCAAACATGCTTTTGAATGAACTTTTAACTCACGAAATGAGAAGCGCTGTTAGCCCTTATGCAAATGCAACTACTTGATGCTCTATGAGGCACTAAGTTTTACACAGATCTAAGTCATTGACCCCTCTTAATAGTACGGCTATCTAGCCTACTAATCCGGTCAGGTATCTTCTCTAAACACCTTAAGACCGGCAAAAGTAAAACCTATATTATACCTTTGCCTTCATCTGATCCACAACCAATGTGTATGACTCTTCAACATTTCTTGTTCTATGTGGTCCAACCCTGCATTCTTATTTCTCCAAGAATCGTTAGTCCACAAGTAGTTGTCATTAATTACCAAAACATTACCAAAGGGGCCTAGATGATTCACACTCGGGCTAAGTCCCGGAAGACGACGAACTCCGCTCCGCCCGACCCAGGGCTCGGACTCGGGCTAAGTCCCGGAAGACGGCGAACTCCGCTCCGCCCGACCCAGGGCTCGGACTCGGGCTCAGCCCCAGAAGACGACGAACTTCGCTCCGCCCGACCCCAGGGCTCGGACTCTGCCCTGGCCTCTGCCGACGACCTCCGCCTCGCCCGACCCAGGGGCTCGGACTTGGCCTCGGCCATGGAAGACAGACTCGACCTCGGCTTCGGAGGAGCCTCCACATCGCCCAGCCTAGGGCGCAGGCCAGCCACGTCAACGGGAAGCGCCATCATCACCCTACCCCAAGCTGACTCGGGCCGCAGGGAACAAGACCGGTGTCCCATCTGGCCAGCTCCGCCATATAGGCAATGATGGCGCCCCGCACGCTCTATGACGACGGCGGCTCCCAGCTCTCTTACGGAAGCAGGTGGACGACAACAAGGACTCGACCGTTCCAACAGCTGTCCCTCCGCCAGGCACCGTCGCTCCTCCGACGGCCACGACATCACACCAGCAGGGTGCCAAGATCTCTCCGGCTGCCACATTGGCATGTACTTAGGGCGTCAGCTCTCCCCCGCTAGACACGTAGCACTCTGCTACACCCCCATTGTACACCTGGATCCTCTCCTTACGCCTATAAAAGGAAGGACCAGGGCCCTCCTAGAGAAGGTTGGCCGCGCGGGGACGAGGACGGGACATGCGCTCTCTTGGGGCCGCTCGCTTCCCTCTCCCGCGTGGACGCTTGTAACCCCCTACTGCAAGCGCACCCGACCTGGGCGCGGGACGAACACGAAGGCCGTGGGATTCCCACCTCTCTCACGCCGGACTCCGGCCGCCTCGCTCTCTCCCCCCTTTGTGCTCGCCCACGCGCTCGACCCATCTGGGCTGGGGCACGCGGCACTCATTCGTCGGCCTGAGGGACCCCCGGTCTCGAAACGCCGACAGTTGGCGCGCCAGGTAGGGGCCTGCTGCGTGTTGACGAACAGCTTCCCGTCAAGCTCCAGATGGGCAGTCTCCAGCAACCTCTCCAACCCGGGACGGTGCTCTGTTTCGGGAGCCTTGAGTTCATGTCCTTCGACGGCAGCTACGACATGATACTCCTTCCACCGCCGCGCGACAACGACAATGGCGGCCGACAGCCCGCCCTCCGGCGGCGGAATCGACGACGTCTTCCCCGCGTGGTGGAAGAACGACTTTCGAGCTCGCCCCGTCCTCTCCCCCGCCAACGGAGGAGGAGGCGGGGCAACCAAGGCCAAGCAGGAGGCCGCGCCTCGTCGGCTGTCGAGCGAGTCGACGTCCCTAGCGCCCCAACGGGGGGCGCGTCGGGCGTCAACCTCGCGTTTGAGACGAAGGCGAGCGCCGTCTCCCCGCGACACGCCAAACCCGAGCAAGTGGACGACGCCAGCGCGCTTGCGAAAAGCTTGCAGGACGTCGCCCTCGTACCTGAGGCGACGGTGCAGTCAGTCCTCGACGTGACTTCATCGCCGCTTGACGACCAAAAGGTACCGACCGATTCCCATCCTACGTCATTTGGACTCAGCCTCAACCCGCCTAGCGACCTTGCTTTGGCGGGCGCTCTCGTAGAGGCGAGTTCAAACCCTTTGGGGTTCCGCATGCGGTCGCCTTGGGACCGGCTGACGGACGTCTCGACCTACGGGCCCTCTGGGTCCGAGGAAGATGACGATCCCAACATCTGTTGGGATTTCTCTGGATTTGGCAACCCCAGTGCCATGCGGGACTTCATGACCGCATGCGACTACTGCCTCTCCGACTGTTCCGACGGTAGCCGCAGCCTCGACGACGAGGGCTGCGGCCCAAGCCGCGAATGTTTCCACGTCGAGCTAGGGGGTCCCTCCGAAGGCAATCATCTCGGCATGCCGGAGGACGGTGATCTCCCTAGGCCGGTGCCTCGTGTTGACATCCCGCGGGAGCTAGCTGTGGTCCCCGTTCCGGCGGGGGGTTACGACCCACAGCTCGAGCAAGTCCGTGGGGCGCAGGCCAGGCTCGACGAGGGAGCAAGAGCGCTTGAGCCGATCCGCCAGGACGTCGGGCAGGTATGGGCGGGCTAACCCCCGGCCGGAGAAATACGTCACCTGCCTCAGGGGCTCCAGCACCGCGTCGCCGATGACGTCAGAGTTAGGCCACCACCCGCATCCAGTGGGGTCGGTCAGAACCTGGCCGCAGCAGCGATGCTCCTCCGCGCGATGCCGGAGCCATCAACCACCGAGGGTCAGCGAATCCAGGGGGAGCTCAAGAATCTCATGGAAGGCGCCGCGGTCCGACGGGCCGAGAGCACTGCCTCCCGAAGGCAGGGATACCCCTCGGAACCTCATGCCGCGACTTCCCGATTCATGCGGGAAGCCTCGGTCTATATCGGGCGCACGCGCAACACCGCGCCTGCGGCCCCGGGCCGCCTCGGCAACGAGCACCATCATCGCGACCGTCGGGCCCACCTCGACGAGAGGGTGCGCCGAGGCTATCACCCCAGGCGTGGGGGGCGCTACGACAGCGGGGAGGATCGGAGTCCCTCGCCCGAACCACCCGGTCCGCAGGCCTTCAGCCGGGCCATCCGACGGGCGCTGTTCCCGACCCGGTTCCGACCCCCGACTACTATCACAAAGTACTCGGGGGAGACGAGACCGGAACTGTGGCTCGCGGACTACCGCCTGGCCTGCCAACTGGGTGGGACGGACGACGACAACCTCATCATCCGCAACCTCCCCCTGTTCCTCTCCGACACCGCTCGCGCCTGGTTGGAGCACCTACCTCCGGGGCAGATCTCCAACTGGGATGACTTGGTTCAAGCCTTCGCCGGAAATTTCCAGGGCACGTACGTGCGCCCCGGGAATTCCTGGGACCTCCGAAGCTGCCGGCAGCAGCCGGGAGAGTCTCTCCGGGACTACATCCGGCGATTCTCGAAGCAGCGCACCGAGCTGCCCAACATCACCGACTCAGATGTCATCGGCGCGTTCCTTGCCGGCACCACCTGCCGCGACCTGGTGAGCAAGTTGGGTCGCAAGACCCCCACCAGGGCGAGCGAGCTGATGGACATCGCCACCAAGTTCGCCTCTGGCCAGGAGGCGGTCGAGGCTATCTTCCGAAAGGACAAGCAGCCCCAGGGCCGTCCATCGGAAGATGCTCCCGAGGCGTCTACTCCGCGCGGCGCCAAGAAGAAAGGCAAGAAGAAGTCGCAAGCGAAACGCGACGCCGCCGACGCGGACCTTGTCGCCGCCGCCGAGTACAAGAACCCTCGGAAGCCCCCCGGAGGTGCCAACCTCTTCGACAAGATGCTCAAAGAGCCGTGCCCCTATCATCAGGGGCCTGTCAAGCACACCCTGGAGGAGTGCGTCATGCTTCGGCGCCACTTCCACAGGGCCGGGCCACCCGCGGAGGGTGGAAGGGCCCGCGACGACGACAAGAAGGAAGATCACCAAGCAGGAGAGTTCCCCGAGGTCCGCGACTGCTTCATGATCTATGGCGGGCATGCGGCGAACGCCTCGGCTCGGCATCGCAAGCAAGAGCGCCGGGAGGTCTTCTCGGTGAAGGTGGCGGCGCCAGTCTACCTAGACTGGTCCGACAAGCCCATCACCTTCGACCAAGCCGACCACCCCGACCACGTGCCGAGCCCGGGGAAATACCCGCTCGTCGTCGACCCCGTCGTCGGCAACGTCAGGCTCACCAAGATCACCAAGCAGCCTCAACATCATCTACGCCGAGACCCTCGGGCTCCTGCGCGTCGATCTGTCCTCCGTCCGAGCAGGCGCTGCGCCCTTCCACGGGATCATTCCCGGGAAGCGCGTCCAGCCCCTCGGACGACTCGACCTCCCCGTCTGCTTCGGAACTCCCTCCAACTTCCGAAGGGAGACCCTGACGTTCGAGGTGGTCGGGTTCCGAGGAACCTACCACGCGGTACTGGGGAGGCCATGCTACGCAAAGTTCATGGCCGTCCCCAACTACACCTACTTGAAGCTCAAGATGCCGGACCCCAACGGGGTCATCATTGTCGGCCCCACGTACAAACACGCGTTCGAATGCGACGTGGAGTGCGTGGAGTACGCCAAGGCCCTCGCCGAGTCCGAAGCCCTCATCGCCAACCTGGAAAGCCTCTCCAAAGAGGTGCCAGACGTGAAGCGTCATGCCGACAACTTCGAGCCAGCGGAGACGGTTAAGGCCGTCCCCCTCGACCCCAGTGGCGACACCTCCAAGCAGATCCAGATCGGTTCCGGGCTCGACCCCAAATAGGAAGCAGTGCTCGTCGACTTTCTCCGCGCGAACGCCGACGTCTTCGCGTGGAGTCCCTCGGACATGCCCGGCATACCGAGGGATGTCGCCGAGCACTCGCTGGATATTCGGGCCGGAGCCCGACCCGTCAAGCAGCCTCTGCGCTGATTCGACGAGGAGAAGCGCAGAGCGATAGGCGAGGAGATCCACAAGCTAATGGCGACAGGGTTCATCAAAGAGGTATTCCATCCCGAATGGCTTGCCAACCCTGTGCTTGTGAGAAAGAAAGGGGGGAAATGGCGGATGTGTGTAGACTACACTGGTCTCAACAAAGCATGTCCGAAGGTTCCCTACCCTCTGCCTCGCATCGATCAAATCGTGGATTCCACTGCTGGGTGCGAAACCTTGTCTTTCCTCGATGCCTACTCAGGGTATCATCAAATCAGGATGAAAGAGTCCGACCAGCTCGCGACTTCTTTCATCACACCCTTCGGCATGTACTGCTATGTCACCATGTCGTTCGGTTTGAGGAATGCGGGTGCGACGTACCAGCAGTGCATGAACCATGTGTTCGGCGAACACATTGGCCGCACGGTCGAGGCCTACGTCGATGACATCGTAGTCAAGACGAGGAAGGCCTCCGACCTCCTTTCCGACCTTGAAGTGACATTCCGATGTCTCAAGGTGAAAGGCGTCAAGCTCAATCCCGAGAAGTGTGTCTTCGGAGTGCCCCGGGGCATGCTCTTGGGGTTCATCGTCTCCGAGCAGGGCATCGAAGCCAACACGGAGAAGATCACAGCCATCACCAGCATGGGGCCCATCAAGGACTTAAAGGGCGTACAGAGGGTCATGGGATGTCTCGTGGCCCTGAGCCGCTTCATCTCACGCCTCGGCGAAAGAGGTCTGCCTCTGTACCGCCTCTTAAGGAAGGCCGAGTGCTTCGTTTGGACCCCTGAGGCCGAGGAAGCTCTCGGGAACCTGAAGGCGCTCCTCACAAAGGCGCCTATCTTGGTGCCTCCAGCTGACGGAGAAGCCCTCTTGGTCTACGTCGCCGCGACCACCCAGGTGGTTAGCGCCGCGATTGTGTCGAGAGGCAAGAAGAGGGGCATGCATTGCCCGTTCAGAGGCCAGTCTACTTCGTCAGCGAGGTACTGTCCGAAACCAAGATCCGCTACCCACAAGTTCAGAAGCTGCTGTATGCTGTGATCCTGACGAGGCGGAAGTTGCGACACTACTTCGAGTCTCATCCGGTAACTGTGGTGTCATCCTTCCCCCTGGGGGAGATCATCCAGTGCCGAGAGGCCTCAGGCAGGATCGCAAAGTGGGCAGTGGAAATCATGGGCGAGACAATCTCGTTCGCCCCTCGGAAGGCCATCAAGTCCCAGGTCTTGGCGGACTTCGTAGCCGAATGGGTCGACACCCAGCTGCCGACGGCTCCGATCCAACCGGAGCTCTGGACCATGTTTTTCGACGGGTCGCTGATGAAGACGGGAGCCGGCGCGGGCCTCCTCTTCATCTCGCCCCTCGGGAAGCACCTACGCTACGTGCTACGCCTCCATTTCCCGGCGTCCAACAATGTGGCTGAGTACGAGGCTCTGGTCAACGGGTTGCGGATCGCCCTCGAGCTAGGGGTCCGACGCCTCGACGCTCGCGGTGACTCGCAGCTCGTCATCGACCAAGTCATGAAGAACTCCCACTGCCGCGACCCGAAGATGGAGGCCTACTGCGATGAGGTTCGGCGCCTGGAAGACAAGTTCTACGGGCTCGAGCTCAACCACATCGCTCGGCGCTACAACGAGACTGCGGACGAGCTGGCAAAAATAGCCTCGGGGCGAACAACGGTTCCCCCGGACGTCTTCTCCCGGGATCTGCATCAGCCCTCCGTCAAGATCGACGACTCGCCCGAGCCCGAGGCGCCCTCGGTCCAGCCCGAGGTACCCTCGGCACAGCCCGGGGCACCCTCGGCTCGGCCCGAGGCGCCCTCGGTTCAGCCCGAGGTACCCTCGGCCTCCGAGGGCGAGGCACTGCGCATCGAGGAGGAGCGAGCGGGGCCACACCTGATCGAAATTGGCAGACCCCGTACCTGCAATATCTCCACCAAGGAGAGCTACCCCTCGACCGAGCCGAGGCTCGGCAGGTGGCACGACGCGCCAAGTCATTCGTCTTGCTGGGCGATGAGAAGGAGCTCTACCACCGCAATTCCTTAGGCATCCTCCAGCGATGCATCTCCGTCGCCGAAGGTCAGGAACTCCTCCAAGAGATACACTCGGGGGCTTGCGGCCATCACGCAGCGCCTCGAGCCCTTGTCGGGAATGCTTTCCGGCAAGGCTTCTACTGGCCAACGGCGGTGGCGGACGCCACTAGAATTGTCCGCACCTGCGAAGGGTGTAAATTCTATGCGAAGCAGACCCACCTGCCTGCTCAGGCTCTGCAGACGATACCCATCACCTGGCCCTTTCCTGTGTGGAGTCTGGACCTCGTCGGCCCCTTGCAGAAGGCGCCCGGGGGCTACACGCACCTGCTGGTCGCCATCGACAAATTCTCCAAGTGGGTCGAGGTCCGACCTCTGAACAGCATCAGATCCGAGCAGACGGTGGCGTTCTTCACCAACATCATCCATCGCTTCGGGGTCCCGAACTCCATCATCACCGACAACGGTACCCAGTTCACCGGCAGAAAATTCTTGGATTTCTGCGAGGATCACCACATCCAGGTGGACTGGGCTGCCGTGGCTCATCCCATGTCGAATGGGCAAGTAGAGCGTGCCAACGGCATGATTCTGCAAGGGCTCAAGCCTCGGATCTACAACGATCTCAACAAGTTCGGCAAGCGGTGGATGAAGGAACTCCCCTCGGTGGTCTGGAGCCTGAGGACAACGCCGAGCCGAGCCACGGGTTTCACGCCGTTCTTCCTGGTCTACGGGGCCGAGGCCGTCTTGCCCACTGACCTGGAATACGGCTCCCCGAGGACGAGGGCCTACGACGATCAAAGCAACCAAGCTAGCCGAGAAGACTCGCTGGACCAGCTGGAAGAGGCTCGGGACAAGGCCTTACTACACTCGGCGCGGTACCAGCAGTCCCTGCGACGCTACCACGCCCGAGGGGTCCGGCCCCAAGACCTCCAGGTGGGCGACCTGGTGCTTCGACTGCGGCAAGACGCCCGAGGGAGGCACAAGCTCACGCCCCCCTGGGAGGGGCCATTCGTCATCGCCAAAGTTCTGAAGCCCGGAACGTACAAGCTGGCCAACAGCCAAGGCGAGGTCTACGGCAACGCTTGGAACATTCAACAGCTACGTCGCTTCTACCCTTAAGATGTTTTCAAGTTATTCATATACCTCGCACCCACGCAAAGTTTAGTCATCAAGGAAGGGTCGGCCTCGCCTCGGCAAAGCCCGACCCTCCCTCGGGGGCTAAAAGGGGGGGGGGGGAACCCCCTCTGCGTTGAAATTTTCCTCGAAAAAAAAGATCTCTTCTGCCAGAATATCTTTCGTGCTTTTTGACTACTTCGAAAAGCGGGTCCTGAAAACGACGGAGTACACGTAAGCAGCCAAGGCTGACCGAGCCGAGGGACTCCTACGCCTCCGGGATACGGATACCTCACTCATCACCTTCTGCGAGAAGTAACTCGCGTTCGGATAAAGTGACTCCGCGGACCGAACAAGTCTTTACGTTCGGAAGCTCTTCTGCCGAAGCGATCCTTCGAGCCTTCTCGACTAAGTCGGTGACAGGGCCTCATGGACGGGTAAAGGTGTGCGTAAGCGGCAAGGCTGACCGAGCCGAGGGACTCCTACGCCTCCGGGATACGGATACCTCACTCGTCACCTTCCGCGAGAAGCAACTCTCGCCCGCACAAACATCCCTGTTACCGACAAAAAAGTCCAGATACTCGAAACAAGAGGAAAGGAGATGCAGCTTTACAACACAGCGAGGGTGTGTATTCTGGCCTCGGCGGCCGCAGAAGGCACACGCTACAAGACACTCTGATCCTGCAGGCTCGGGTCTTGGCACTGGAAGGGGGCAGCAGCACCCTTGGCATCGACGACACCTTCGGCGAGATCCGACCTAGCCTCGGACGGCGACGCGGTCTAAGGATCTCCGCTCTGGAGGACGACGTCATCATCACGCCCGGGCAATCGCTGCCAGGGACTTCTCCGGGAATCCGGCCCGAGCAGGCGGCTCGGCCGGTTACCCCTGGGGCCTCGGCCAACCATCTTCCAAGGGCGCCAGCCCGACCCGAGGCCTCGGCTGATCGACTCCGGCGTCGGTCCCGCTGACGGACAACCCAGCTAGGCTCCGGCCAACCAGGTTTCATTTTCGAGCCAACTCCGCCTCTGTTCATGCTGATACCTCTACCCCTGGCCTCGGCTCGTCGAAGAGCGGCCAAGGGGTCCCTTTAACTAAGCTAGAGGAGCCTCAGACAACAAGGCCGACCGAGCCGAGGGACTCCTACGCCTCCGGGATACGGATACCTCACTCGTCACCTTGACACGGGGCGACTCATGCTTGGTGAAGCGGTTCAGATAATTAACAGGCGAGTCTTAGTGCTCGAAAATGAGGAAAAAACACGGCTCCGTGCCAAAATTACATACATGTTCAGGCCCCGAAAGCCGTAATGAACAAAACACTGGCATTCGAAGTGCCATTACAAACGGAACTCCGGTTCCCCCCTCCGCAGGTACGAACAACCCCACTCGATTGGGGTGGGCCTGCGGAGCAACAGAAGACCGACAAACGGCGCGCCGTCACCTGCTCCAGCAGCGGCGACGACGACGGCTTCTGCCCCGCCCATGCCCAAACTCGTGAGGCAAGGATGGGCAGAAGGCCGTAGAGTTGGAGGTCGGTCCGTGGCCGGCCTTGGCTATCAGCGCCGGCGGAAGAACCTCTTCAAGCTGTCGTGGCAGACGCCGGCACTGCGAGCGGCTCCGAAGCCACTCGCGTCCGAGAGCCAGGCACGGTGCAGCTGCCGGCGCCACGGACGACGACCGCCCTTCCCTCCGATCACTGAGTGAAGGAGCGGGCCGCCGCCCACGCAGGGGCCGACCCCAACTCGGCACACTCCCCTCCCCAGCCTCGGTGATGAAAATCCTTGAGGCTGAGGGAGGGGCAGAGGCCGCAGCCCGACTCGCTTTCCCCCACCATCAAGCTGGAGGTCACCGTCTTGGGTGACCGCCGGCGGAGGGGTGCAGCCGGGCTGCATGATGAAAATCCTTGAAGCCGAACGATGGCTGAAAGGTACCAACTCCCACAGAGTTGTGTTCCTCCAACGATAAGGCGAAAAGACGGCGGGCATCCCCCACCCGGGGGTTTGGAAGGTGGAAAGACGCGATGCATAAGGAAGGGAGAAGACATGGTCGCCTTCCGAAAGGGATCGCCCTCCTTTTAAAGGCCACTCTCCCTGCTTGTGCCTCCAACCGTCACGGGCTGAGTCTTCTCCAACACGCTCCAAGGTCCTCCCCTGCGGCGCGGGGGCTGGGTCCCACATGTCATGCAAACTGGCTCGGAGCAGAAGAAGCCAAACCGCCGCGTGTGGTGCACGCAACTGCCCAGCGGTTACAAGTGACCCTCCACTTTTTTTGCCCAAACCAACGGGCGAAAGAGGCGGGCAACCATGCAGGCGGCATGCAACCGCGCCAAGTGGACGCGCTTCTCCGACCCCCGACACGCCAGCGTGGAGGCCCAGGCCCACGCGTCACGCGACCGGCGCGCCGGATGCTGCATGCAAGCAACTGCACCGCCACTTGCGCCACCACCGCGCCTCCTCGATTGCGGAACCAGTACCGCGACTCGAGGCGACCCAGCGCACGACCCAGCGGCGCCAGCCTGACGCGGCGGTCAAACGCGGCCAAAAGTGGGCCGGCAGTAATGGCGGTGGCAGGCGGGCGGGAGCAGCGGTCACGTCGTCAGCAGGGCTCACATCCCATCCGGGGGCAGCAAGAGAACCCCCTCTCACGGTGTGAAGACGACGCGCCCGTGATCCGTTCCTCGAGCGGCTCGCGCACGCGCAACGGCCGCCCCGCCAACCACTCGCCCCGTCGCATTAACTCCGCGGCAGGACAGGCGGCGCTTCTGGCAGGAGAAGCGGGCGACGCTTCGCCTTCGCCGAAATAACCGCGCCAAAAAAGGTACACCGCGTCGTTTCGATTCCGTATCCTTTTCGTTTTTTCCTCTTTCTCTATCTCTTGCAACAGGGACCGGGAAAGGGGGATACCCCGAAAAGGATCCTTCCCCGCGAAGGAACCAGGCTCCGAGCCTCCTTACTGATCAGAGGTTCGAAGGCTGGCCCCCCGAAGGGTTCAACAGCCGCCTCAGATCGCGTGGGCCCTACACCCACTACTGGTCAGAGGTTCGAAGGCCGGCCCCCCGAAGGGTTCCACGGCCGCCTCAGGCTACCCGGGCTCCGCGCCCATTACTGATCAGGGGTTCGAAGGCTGGCCCCCGAAGGGTTCACAGTCGCCTCAGACGCCGAGCGAGGGATGACCAGGGGTACGTTCGATACATAACCGAGGCTCGGGCTGCGCTCCCGAGGTACCCTAGGACATTTCTGAGACCAGCGGGAGCGATCTTGTAACGGAATCCCATCGGAGGGAGGCATCGAGCCCTCGGACCCCGTCGCCAGGGGACCGGATCCGACAGATCACCCGCAGGTACTTTTGGGCGTGCCTCTGGACCCCTAGCCGACCCCTAACGAACGGGGCACGGACGTCCACTCGGATTACCCGCTTGCAGCTCATCGGAGACACCATGTTCGGTGCCCATCGAGGGTAACATGGCGCTTTCCCCCCCTCCTCCTTGCGGAAAGGCGACGTAGGGGCGTATGTAAAAAAGCCGAGTCTGTCCCTGATCGCCCTCTCGCCCTGTGCAGAGGCTCGGGGGCTGCTCTCGCAAACCCGGCTCCGGCCAAACCGTTGACAGCGTCAACATACCAGCCCGAGAACTTGGGCCTCGACCGTACACCCGGGCTACGGCCAGTTTCCATGAGGGAACAACCAGACCAGCCGAAGCGTTACGCAAGGCATTAAGACCTCGAAGGAGTGAAACCACTCCTCCGAGGCCTCGGGGGCTACACCCGGCGGGTGCGCTCGCGCGCACCCACCGGAACAAAATGCAACCGAGAAAGGCTGGTCCCCTTGCAAAAAAGTGCGACGAAAGCCTCCAAGCGAGTGTTAACACTCCCTTCGAGGCTCGGGGGCTACTGTCGGGGACCATAATTAGGGGTACCCTCAAGACTCCTAATTCTCAGCTGGTAACCCCCATCAGCATAAAGCTGCAAAGGCCTGATGGGTGCGATTAAGTCAGGGATCAGTCCATTCGAGCGACTCGATCATGCCTCGCCCGAGCCTAGCCTCGGACAAGGGCAGCCGACCCCAGAGGGTTTCCGTCTCGCCCGAGGCCCCCCTCCAACGGCAGACACATCTCCGGCTCGCCCGAGGCCCTGCCTTCGCTAAGAAGCAGCCCTGACTAAATCGCCGCACCGACCGACCGAATCGCAGGAGCATTTAATGCAAAGGTGGCCTGACATCTTTATCCTGACGCGCGCCCTCCGGCAGAGCCGAAGTGACCGCCGTCACTTCGCCGCTCCACTGACCGGTCTGACAGAAGGACAGCGCCGTCTGCGCCACTCCGACTACAGTGCCACTCGACAGAGTGAGACTGACAGGCAGTCAGGCCCTGCCAAAGGCACCATAGGAAGCTCCGCTCCGCCCGACCCAGGGCTCGGACTCGGGCTAAGTCCCGGAAGACGGCGAACTCCGCTTCGCCCGACCCAGGGCTCGGACTCGGGCTAAGTCCCGGAAGACGGCGAACTCCGCTCCGCCCGACCCAGGGCTCGGACTCGGGCTAAGTCCCGGAAGACGGCGAACTCCGCTCCGCCCGACCCAGGGCTCGGACTCGGGCTCAGCCCCAGAAGACGACGAACTTCGCTCCGCCCGACCCCAGGGCTCGGACTCCGCCCTGGCCTCTGCCGACGAGCTCCGCCTCGCCCGACCCAGGGGCTCGGACTCGGCCTCGGCCATGGAAGACAGACTCGACCTCGGCTTCGGAGGAGCCTCCACATCGCCCAGCCTAGGGCGCAGGCCAGCCACGTCAACGGGAAGCGCCATCATCACCCTACCCCAAGCTGACTCGGGCCGCAGGGAACAAGACCGGTGTCCCATCTGGCCAGCTCCGCCAGATAGGCAATGATGGCGCCCCACACGCTCTATGACGACGGCGGCTCCCAGCTCTCTTACGGAAGCAGGTGGACGACAGCAAGGACTCGACCGCTCCAACAGCTGTCCCTCCGCCAGGCACCGTCGCTCCTCCGACGGCCACGACATCACACCAGCAGGGTGCCAAGATCTCTCCGGCTGCCACATTGGCATGTACTTAGGACGTCAGCTCTCCCTCGCTAGACACGTAGCACTCTGCTACACCCCCATTGTACACCTGGATCCTCTCCTTACGCCTATAAAAGGAAGGACCAGGGCCCTCCTAGAGAAGGTTGGCCGCGCGGGAACGAGGATGGGACATGCGCTCTCTTGGGGCCGCTCGCTTCCCTCTCCCGCGTGGACGCTTGTAACCCCCTACTGCAAGCGCACCCGACCTGGGCGCGGGACGAACACGAAGGCCACGGGATTCCCACCTCTCTCACGCCAAACTCCGGCCGCCTCGCTCTCTCCCCCCTTTGTGCTCGCCCACGCGCTCGACCCATCTGGGCTGGGGCACGCGGCACTCACTCGTCGGCCTGAGGGACCCCGGTCTCGAAACGCCGACAAAAATATTTAGTAATTATATTTTTATAGTATATCTATTTGAGATCATAATTTTTATTTTTTCTATAATCTTAGATAAAATTAAGATGCTTTAACTTTTTTAAAAACTTATATTTTAGATAAAATAATAACTTATAAAACTAAAAAATAATAACTTATATTTTAGATAAAATAATAACTTACAAAAAATATATGAGATAAAATAATAACTTATAAAAATAAAAATAATAACTTATATTTTAGATAAATTATATCTTACGAAAATAATAACTCATATTTTCAATAAAACAATAACTTCGCTCGGGTGCACCACCGGACCTGTCTGGTGCCTATTTTCAGACTCACATAGTAAAGGGATCTCTGGTAATTGGTTCGGTGTGCAACCAGATAGTCCGGTGCAGCTAGAGACCCAACAACAACTTTTCAAAGTGTTTTTTTAATTTGGTTTTCCCTCCAAACTTTTTGTGGGCCTATATGTGAGGTACCTAGCACTATTTTTATGCAAGGTGTACACTACACGAGACAAGCCTAGGTCAAGTTACTCATATAAAACCCCCTTTATAGTACAACTAAAAATGAATAAAAGGTCCTGACTCTATACTAAGTGTCTGGCAACCCATTCGACACTTAGAATATGCATCCCTTGACCTCTTGAGCATCCTTCTTTAGACATCTCATTGATTTCCATCGTTCGAGGTGTTTTCACTTGTTGAAGCCTAATTTCCTGTATTGTGACTTAACTTACCATATAGCTGCAAAATACACATGTCACAATAACCTTGTGTTGTCATTAATCATCAAAATCAACTAGGGGACTAGATGCATTCAATCTCCTACTTTTTTGTGATTGATGACAACAAATCTAGAGCGTTTGAGAAATTAGTTTTGAATTTTGTCATTTTTGAAGATTGTTGTGATATTCACAA
The DNA here is from genome assembly GCF_902167145.1 of Zea mays. Taxonomy (NCBI): domain Eukaryota; kingdom Viridiplantae; phylum Streptophyta; class Magnoliopsida; order Poales; family Poaceae; genus Zea; species Zea mays. The sequence continues at coordinate 204,576,830 of NC_050097.1, read as the reverse complement.
AATTAACAATAGTAAGTCATTTATAAGATATGTGAAAAGTATAATCACATATACATGACATATGAAATTTTCAAAAGATAAGAATAAAATTAATGAACAAGTATAACATGACAAGTGTAAAAAGTGAGTGAGAACATTTAGCAAAACACACTAGTCATGAAAAGCATGAGCATGGTATTAAGCACACACATAGTATCATGTAGAAGATAGGTTTCATAAGAGAGTAGCACGCACATATAATACATGAAAACCAAAATTACCTCTCTCTCTCTCTCGATTAGTATCTCTAAGTCTCATACACTCATCTCCCTCCCCCTTTGGCGTCAACCACCAAAAGGTACACCCTAACCTAAGGATCCTAAGGAGTTGGGTCAGCAGACACATCAATGGGAACAATGTTGAACTTCGAGAGGTCAAAGTCAGAATCTGATCCAGGATCTACTATAAAAGCTAGAGTAGATGCTGACTTAGAAGTTGGAGCACTAGATGAAACTGAGGGAGTTGGCGACTGAGCCTAAGTAACCGCGATAAACACCAAAGAGGCAGTGATAGTGGAGCATACGGTCATCACGTCAGTCGTTGTACTCCCAACTCCGACGACCTGGGTATAGAAGTCCAAAGTGACTAGTCGGAGGAGAGACGAAGAGTCCAATAGTTTGACTAGGTAGAGAGCTAGACTGAATAGCTGGCATGATGAACGTATGAAGTGGTGGAGGGGGTGCCATCTGAATAAGTGGAGAAAACCTAGTATGCTGAAATATTTGCTAGAAATAAAGCCTGTTCTCTACCGTGGCTGCAAGAAAATGCTGCTGAAACAGATCCTGATGAGTCTGAATGTTCTTAAACAGTGCAAGTAGGACTGGGCAGAAAACCCGATACCCGAAGCCTGAATCTGAAAATCCTGAAACCGAACCCGAACCCAAAAAACATTTCGGATACAAACTTCCGGTACCCGAATTTTTAGCACATTTCGGGTCAACCGTACCGGTACCCAAATAGGCATACTACCCGAACTTCCACACACCAGCGCAACGCTTCACCTTCACCTTCATAGCCTTATGGGCCAGAGTGTCAGACCACGACCCACACCACCACACAGAGTCTCATTCACGCATCACACCCACACCCTGGTGCCTGTAGTCTACAACCCCAGCAGTAGGAGCCAGCTAGCCGCCGATCGCTGGTCGCTCAACTGCCCAAGCACCAGACCGCTCTGTCTAGGAGTGGGTGTTCAGGTATACCCGAAAATTCGAGTTGGATAGTTTGGGTTTTATATGTTTTAGGTACCTAGCAGGTCAACCCGAACCCGACCCAAATTTTTCGGGTACCCAAAACATCGGGTTTGGGTATTGGTATACTTGAACTACCCGATAGCTTATGTTGTCTGCCTGTCTCCTGCACATCTGCACTCGGGCTACACTGCAGTACTGCACACACACCTAGGCTGGGCTCCTGCACATCAGCGCTCAGGCTACACTACAATACAAAAGTACTGCACATCTGCAGCAAGCACCAGGTAGGCAAGCAGGTACCACACCACGCACCAGGCAACACATCAACACTCTCGGTAGCAAGCCAACAAGCAATGTCATGTAACAAATAGTACAACTTGTACAAGACACATAATCAGAGTATCACACAAGGTGGACAGAGCGGCCTAGTGCTTGGGCAGTTGTGCGGCCGACGATCGGTGGTTGGTCGGGTGCTACTGTTGGGGTTGTAGACTTCAGGCACCAATGCATGGGCATGATGCGTGAATGTGACCCCATGTGGCGGTGTGGGCCGTGGTCTGGCACTCTGGCCCATGAGGCCTTAGAGGTGAAGGTGAAGCGTTGCGCTGTTGTGTGGAAGTTCGGGTAGTATGCCTATTCATGTACCGATACAATTGACCCGAAATGTGCTAAAAATTTTGAGTACCAGAAGTTCGTATCCGAAATGTTTTTTGGTTTTTTTGAGTTATTCGAGTTCGGTTTTGGGATTTTTCTGATTCAGGCTTCGGGTATCGGGTTTTCTGCCTAGTCCTAGTTCTGTCCACCTTGTGTGATACTCTGATTATCTGTCTTGTACAAGCTATACTATTTGTTGCCTGCCTCTACTTGTTGGCTTGCTACCAAGAGTGTTGTTGTGCTGCCTGGTGTGTGGTGCGGTGCCTGCATGCCTGTCTGGTGCTTGCTGTAGATGTGTAGTACTGCTGTATTGTAGTGTAGCCCGAGCATAGATGTGCAGGAGCTTAGCCTAGGTTCGTGTGCAGTACTGCAGTGTAGCCCAAGCGTAGATGTGTAGAGACAGGCAAACACCATAAACAATCAGGTAGTTCAAGTATACCCATACTCGAACCCGATATTTTGGGTACCCAAAATTTTGGGTACCCGAAAAGTTTGGGTCGAGTTTGGGTTGACCTGCTATATACTCGAAATATATAAAACCTGAACTACCCAACCCGAATTTTCGGGTATACCCGAACGCCCAGTCTGAATCTGAAGTGCAAGCAACCTATCATTCTGTCTCTGCTAAGCCTGACGATACTCCTTATCACATCGAGCCTACTCAGCCACTATACGGTCCTACTCTATTGTAAGGCGGGTCTACTATGCGGCCTGATGTTGTTGCTCAGCAAAAATAAGTGTATAATGCTGAACGATGTTTGAAGAGAAGTGATAGGTGGATCAACATAGTATGGAACATGAGGGAGTACTGAGCTAGAACCATCGATCTCTACATCATGTGACCAAGGAGGTACAATATGAGGTGGTGGTGGAACAGAGAAGTCCTCATCTGTAGAATCATCTAAGTCGTCTACAACTCCAAACTAAACGAGCTCTCGCCGCACAATCTCTTTGATCGCCGCATCCTCCTCTCACTCTGTAGGCAAGTCATCTGCTGAAATCTGACGGCCTCTATGACTGAGTACTCAACCAACTAGACATGGGTCGATCTCTTGTTGTGGCTGGTAAACTCCAAATGACAGACGAGTACTCCTCAAAGTCGCATAGAAGTATGGTGGTCGGAGCAAAAATATGATAGAGGTAGTGTGCATATGGTAGTTACCGATGGGCTCTTAGGCCATCCAAGGCAGTGTCCTCAATCTCACAGAAGAGATAGTCAACCACATAAAAAACTATGCGAGAGACCAAGGCTCCAAGCAACCAAAGCTGAATATGTGTGACTCCCTCCTTGTATCATGTCCTAGGTAGCAAAGTAGTTAAGCACTCTGCATCAAGTAGTAGTGTCATGTGTAGAGAAACAATGATGTGGGATAGTAGTGTCATGCACCAAGTGACAATGTTGAGCTGGTATCCATAGCGAGTTCAAAAATTATTTTAAATGGGCCTATTCTTCCTCCTAGTTGAAATCAAGATTCTTTCAAATTGCATCAGAGCTAGAATCTTAATTTTAGGACTATTCTTGATCTAAGCAATTTCACATGAACATATTCTTGTGTTATTAATTGCATTGCATTGTAATATAAACATGTTTAATATTTTCCTTGCATTTAGGGCTTATATAACCTAGTTAATATAGTATCCCAAAAGCATGTGAAAAAGCTTAAATTGGGTTCAAACTTGAGAAGCAACTTGATTTAAGTTTTATGTATCACATTGCATATGAATGGATGTTATTTTATTATTTGTCTTTATCAAGTTTGGTTATCATTGATATGTGGAGTTTATGGACTTTGAATATCATACTTCATGTCCTAGTGAATAGGGGAAACAACATCAAGCTATATCTCTAGAGTTGGACCATTGGTTGACATATAGTTTTGAGTTATATGTTGAATTTGAAATTCTTAATTGCTTGGAGTACATGTATCGTCGTTATTTCTTTATTATTTGTTGCATGTATGTGCTTATTTTTGAATATTATCATCGGTTCCACATCCTGTTGTTAGCTGTGGGTTTAAATGGCTTAGCATTCTGTGACAGGATCATGATTTTCCTTGACATATATCAATAGTGCATTGCGTGCTACTACAAATGTACAAATTAGGAATCCAGCTAAGATCAATGACTCACCCATTATGATCCAACCAAACTAGTAACTCATCTATTACGTAATATCTAGCCAAGAGATCCAAAGTGATGACTCATTGCCTTTGAATTATGCATCATGATACATCCAAAAGGATATGAGTATGCTCCAGTTCAGCATGGATTATTTCGTAAAGAAGAATCTCACAATTGCTCAATAGTGATGTCATCATCACGCTACTAGTATTAGTCATCATTTTTTGGTTCTTGGTTATGTGTTGCTGGTTGATTGAGCGGAGGGACCAATGTGGACTTCAAATACATGTTAGGTGCTATAGATACACTATTCATCACCTTATTTTGTAGGACAATGGAGTTTATTATAGACATTGAATATCTTAGTTCATGGTACTAGTGAATAGGGGCAACGACATCAAGTTATTTCTCTAGAGTTGGAACACTAGTTATTGAATTGTTTTGAGCCACATGTTGAGTCTGAAGTTCTAAGTTTCTTAGAGCATATGTATCATTGTTCTTTCTTTCTTATTTGTTTGGTTATAGTAGTTGCATGTATGCACCTCCTTTTGAACTTTGAACATCGTTTACACAACTTATGGTCGGCTTCATCCAATAAATTATGGGTTTAGATGCCTTAGCATTCCATGTTGAAGTCACATATTTTCCATGATATTTATCTCCAAATCATTACATGCCACTACTAATGTACTAAATAAATACGAATCCAACAAAGATCTGTGATTAACCCACTATGATGCAGCCAAACTTGTGACTCATGTAATACATAATATCTAGAAGGAGATCCAAAGTGGTGACTCATTTCCTTTGATTTGTGTATGCCTGGACATTGCATCCAAAAGGATATGGGTATGATCTAGTTTGACTTGGATTTTGTAGAAAGAAGAATCTCAATTCTCTAAAAGAACCACGAGTCATGATGCTTGTACTATTAGTCATCATCATTTTTGGTTCAGTCATTTGTTATTGCTTGATCAGTTAGAGGAGAACATGTGGACTTTGGAGGGATGTTAGGCGCCTTAAATACACTATCCTCCACCTTCTTTAGTAGGAGCACATCAGAGTCTATTATAGACTTTTGAGTATCTTAGTTCATGGTATAAGTGAATAGGGGCAAGCACATCAAGCTTGATCAGTTAGAGAACATGTGGACTTTGGAGGGATGTTAGGCGCCTTAAATACACTATCCTCCACCTTCTTTAGTAGGAGGACATCAGAGTCTATTATAGACTTTTGAGTATCCTAGTTCATGGTATAAGTGAATAGGGGCAAGCACATCAAGCTATGTCTTTGGATCTAGAACATTGTCGATAGTTGGTATTGAGTTGTACATTGAGTTAATTCTATGTTGCTTAGAGCATGCATATCAATATTCGGTCTATTCACTTGGCTTTAATCCGTACCTACTTCTACTGTTTTTATAGTGTTTTGTCTCTATGGATTGCAGCTGCTTCGTTTGACTTAATAAAGCTTCATTTATCATATATATACATATATGATTCTAATCATACTATAAGATACAAATAATATTTTTGTGATAATAAGAGAATATCAAGATAAATGTTATGAATTGTAGATGGCCGTTGGATGGTTGAGGAGACGATCCAGAATGATCCATAAGGCTTTGTATATACATGATATAAAATATGTAATAAGAGTAAAGTACAGTAGCAGTCTTCAAACTTGACATGATGTGTCACTTAAATCCTTTTAACTCAGAAAACTAGTAAAATGGGTAATCTAACTTAGCCGTTCCACGCAAAACCGTTCAAAATCGGGTTTGCTTAAACCGAATGTCGACGTGGCGTGTCACGTTGGAGTCACTTGTGTCCCAAACTTAGCATGCTTTGTCACTTGGGTCCCCATACTTGACATGCTGTGTTACTTAGATCCCCAAACTTTAACTAGTGTGCTCTAACGTGGCATGTCACGTCAGCATCTGGATTGAGCGAACCCGGGTTTATACGGTTTTGCATGGGTCGACTAAGTTAAAGGACCTGTTTTGGTGGTCTTCTGAGTTTGAGGACCCAAATGACACAATTTGCCAAGTTTGAGGACCGATACTACATTTTACTCAATAGTCGGCACAAGGACCTATGTTTTGCAGTTCCAGTAGCGGTCCTCGAACTTGACACGTTGTGTCACTTTGGTCACCGAACTTAGGAAACCAGCCTGTGTAAACCCGTCCAAAACTGGGTTTACTCAAACTGGATGTTGACGTGCAGTGGCGTGCCACGTTGAAGCATACTAATGAAAGTTCGGCGATCCAGTTGGCACAACATGTCAAGTTTGGAGACCCTAGTGATATAGCGTGCCAAGTTTGGGGACTCAAGTGACTCCAACGTGGCACAACATGTCGACATCCAATTTGAGTAAAACTGGTTTTGGATGGTTTTACACAGACCGATAAAGTTAGATGACTCGCTTTGTTGGTTTTCGACAAAGTACACCGTGTCAAGTTCAAGGACCAGATATCAAATTCGAGAACCGCTAGTGCATTTTA